>NW_024468510.1:1476982-1541313 GCF_001632365.1 Laetiporus sulphureus 93-53 | reverse complement strand
TATAACGAGTGCGTTTGGGAGGAGGGGGTGTGGTGGTGTTAGGATCGAGTGTGGGGGAGGGGGAGGTGGCGTTAAGGCCGATGGAGAGAAACATTATTAAACAGAGCCAAACAAGTACAAAATCCTGTGTAAAAAATCGCCTTACATTCTGACCTGGGAGAAACCTTGCAGTCGCAAGGTAATGATTCGTCCTCGTCCCTTCATTTTTATCATACGCTTGAATTCTCGGTTCTCGGGAGAATGCACGCGTTGCACGGCGGGATTCCAGTTTTGACAACAACAGACAGCTGCGCTTGTCTCCGTAGATGCAGGCTTTCCTACTCTTTCAACCAAATCTGACCTCCTTCCCTTCCATTCGATGAAATGAGAATACTACGAGGGCCGTAGCCATCCTTAGTCAGCGTTAAGAACCTATTTCCGGTAAGTGATCGAGCAGTTACGTAACTGATCGCGCTACCGCACTGCTCGGTCTGAATTTCTCTTGGCGACTACTTTGCCTTTTTCCACGCTGCTTCGCTGGTTATTGGCATAATGTCAGTCAGCGACCTTCAATGCAGACGACGTTTGATTGCATGCGCGTTCTCTTTCGCCCGCGAGGCAAGGCTCGATCGCATTCCGACTCGGAGATCTGTCAACAGAGCAGCTTTCCCGCCGGATTGTGGTTCATCCGCCCCCGCCCGTGTTCCCGCTCGAAGTCCAGCCGCCCTCTGTACCTGGCCAGCCTATGCTAGACAAATTCAGTCAAAGGATATTCCTACAGAAGTGGATATCGCTCGGTACACGCTCGCAGATGTCGTCTATGCATGCGGTTTCCACTTCACTAGCCGTTTCTTTGCAACAGCGTCCGGTACCACGACGGCAGAGAAATTGACCGATCGTGCGAGCTGGAAACTCTCTCGTCATCAGGTTTAGATCTTGAGGCTCGTACTCGTGAGCGGGAAGCGAGCATCTTCTCGAAGCGTGAGCACCACAGGACCGCGTTCGATTAGATATTGCGTGAGCCGATCGACCAACTCATTACGTCCGTATCCGTCATCTGATCCGCCCATTTGCCCCACCTCAATAGGAGCTTCCCGTCCTAAGGCTGATTCCACCCGCATCACACACACATGGCCCTGGGCTGGACAAGTGTGCCGATCTCTCTGTGTAGCATTTATACCGCACTTGTAAGCTCCAAGGTCATGTCCTCCCTTATTATCGCCATCTCCCGCTCCGCTCATGGGTATCTGTCGTGCCGGTAAACTCCCTCCGTGCCACTCACAATTGTAATCAGTCTCTGCGGGCGTCCTAGTTCGAGACTTGTGGCCTCAGGGGATCGGGCGCCTGACGCAAGACACGAACACATTCGACACTCTGCCGCCGTCTCGTAGAATGCCCGGAAATTATGATGACGTCTGTGATTGGGTTTCTCTGATGCCCTGCGACAATCAAGTCCATGACGGGTTTCGGGTGGTTCAGTCTCACGCGATCTACCTCAGGCGCATCGGACGAGGTTGAAATAATTTCCATTCGTATGCAAGGATTCATCAAAACTGTCCGCGTCATGCCACTGGGTAACTGGAATGGGTATGTACCAGCTGTACCGGAGCCAAACTCGACGTTTCATCATCCTTGACAGTCGCGTTCACGATGCTGTGCGCGCTATCCAATACGTCACTTTACATTCTGGTGGTTTCGAATCCCCGTTCCAGGCACAGGTCAATGCCCTGTCGGCCGTGGATGAGTTCATTTGCGCATCGTTAGGTGCGGAAGTCCCCGTTCATCGACCTCGCTCTCCGAACGAGATATTTCTCAATAGGAGGGTGTTCAAACGGGCTGGTATCGTTTACAACCTTCACACTCCATACCTGCTCACGCTCCTTCACCAGGTGACCGCAAACTGTGAGCTTAGGTCTGTTCTATCTCCTGCAGATGCTCCGGACAGCAAAGCTCGCAAAATCGCAAACTCATGGGTCGTTGCTGACAAGCTCATGCTTGGGCGTCAAGTTCCTGCCACTGAGAAGATAGTACGGTGTCTCCCGTCGGTTTTCCATGACGGAGACTTCGTCGATGTGTCTTTTTCGGTACACGTGTCTTTGCCCAGGCAGCACAAGCATTGCAACACACGTACCGTCGATATTCATCACAACCTCGATCATATGGTTCTCCTGTACTCAAGCGCAGAGCTAAAGGTATTTTTCGGTGCAATTTTATAACCATAGCGTCGTATCTGAAGCGACCTGCTTGTAAGAACATCGATTTATACCCAACGAGAAATTCATCATCAGAGGAAATGTTACCGAAGAACCAAGAGAGCGGATATTCTTTGGACGAATGTCACGCCGTCCCCGCAAAGGAGGACATATACGTCACTTGACGATTGGCTGACGCGCCTTGCGGACCAAATTGTACGACTGTCGCGGGAGGCACCCGTCACTTTTCGCGGCACCAGGCAGGAAATGGATGAGTGTTTCAAGGGGATCGTGTAGTTTATTTATGTACCTCTTATGAATCACATTGGTCCTGACTCTGTTATTTGGACTCTACCCAAGCCAGGGGCTCCACCTGCCGTGGCGCAACTGTCACGTGATCGAGATGCAGCCAACCAGTGATCCGGCCGTGTCATCGGGACGCCCCGTCGTCGACTTGAGCTTGTTCTTTGTGCTCCTGGTAGCGCAAGATGTGAAAATATCGAGTGCAGCAATCGAGGACTGCTAGCCATGCGATTGTACAAGTCATAAATCAAGTCGCCACACTAATAAGCTGCTTAAACCTCTCTCTGCAGTTAACACAGCCGTGGGGTAATGTTATTGGTCAGCTATATCACTTACATATTCCTCCCGATCCCCGGTAAGGTACGCTCATCCAGATCAATATTCCTCTGCTCGCCTCTCATGTTCACTCTCCCGGATATCGCAGGGCGATATCCAGTCGGGGCGACTACATTCGCCATTCCGCTGAATGACCCTCAGGTGATCGGTTCAGGAAAACTGCGAAGACCGAGCGGAAACGTCACACGCGAACCTGCATTGCTTCTTGAAGAGGTCGTCTTCACCGCATTCTACCCGGCAGACATCAGTAATCCAAGTGTAGATGGCACACCTCCAGAGAAGCTCAGGAAGTCCATGGAGTGGGTCCCGAAGTAAGTAGACAACTGCCGGAGTCGCTTCGTGAATCTGAGACGTCGTACGATAGACCGGTCAGGGAGACGATGCATGGATATGCACACTTTGCGAAATCTCCTTTCTGGATGTCTGAAGTATTTATGAGCTTCGTGGCCTCTCGTCTTAAGGTCGGCTTCACTCACCGTCATTACATGCTTTCGTTGACGAGACTCTTAGCTGCCCGTATATCCTAACGTGCCGCTCCTTGACCGTGCTTCTTGTTCTGAAGATCCGCACGCGCAATGGCCGCTTGTGTTCTTTTCCCATGGACTTAGTGGTACTCGAACAACATACAGGTACGTCCGTATGACGTCTCGTATGTTATGCTATCACGGACACGTTATGAAGTCACCTCTGCATCCGTCTCGCTTCTCAAGGCAAGGTCGTCCTCGCTATGGAGCATCGAGATGGTACTGCCCCCGTGGTTATGTCACACTTTGCATCAACAGCGAATAAAGGTTACAAGCCTAAGGTTAAATTCTACCTGCATCCTGAGGACGTAAAGTATGCCCTAAAGCCAGAAGAACACCAACAGGTGATTGACTAAGACCGCACGGGCTTCTACTCTAGGTATGAACTCAAGGAAGAAGCTGCAAAGATAGCTTTTCGAGAGGATCAGCTGCTCTTTCGACGGATGGAAATCTATCTCGCATATAGAGGCTTCGCTGACTTCACGAATGCGCGTCCACCTCCACAAGCTGGTAGGCGCAGTCTTGCGATGACCTTCTGTATATGACAACGCATTTCCCATTATCCCGCAATATAGAAATGCCGCTACTGGGTGACGTCCACATTGTTCACGGGTGCAGCGCGCATGAGATTCTCAAGCATGGCCCATTCTGGAGTAGCTGGACGACAGGCCGAATGCAGTTTAGCGAAGATGTGGACGTAGTGGGGCATTCATTTGGTGGAGCTACCGTGGTGAGTCTTATGTCTATGCACTTCAGTCTTCGCTGTTGTTTATAAGCTCCTTAGTTATCTATCCTGTCGAATCCACCACCCTCTCTCGCATTTCGGGACTCTTTCATTCACCCGGAAGCACTCCCGATAACACACGCGCTTGTGCTTGACCCGTGGCTTGAGCCACTGCCCACTCCGGGTCCTGCACCGAACATAGAGGCCACGCGCGACGCATGCACGCCACACATCCTCGTGCTCAATTCTGAGCAGTTCACTCTATGGACAGACCACTTTGCACGACTTCAAGGCGTCGTGAGCTCCTGGCACAGCGAGCACGGCCGGGAGGGCGGACGCGAGCCAAACACTACCCCAGATACTGCATCTTCTTCTCATAAAGGCGAATCAGAGCCCGTCATCGTTCAAGCGAAGCTCCTGACGCTGATACGCGCAAAGCACGTCTCGTTCTCGGACTTCAGCGTCATACCACCGCTGGGAAACGTGTCGCATACGGGGAGGCAGGTGCTGAGGATAATTGGGGACCTGGCTGTGGCATTTTTGAGTGATGAGGATGGGAGAGAGCTAGGGAACGTTCTGATGGGGCTGCACATAAGGGACATGGAGGTAGAGCACAAAGGCGAGGTCAAGGGTGCGCCGCCGGGGCGACGGAAGAGAAGGATTGTAGGCGAGGTTGGGGAGGTCATAATTCATTGATGGTTCACTCGTGTACTTGAGTACCGGTTGACTTATAGCCAGCAGTATGGTGTGGGGGCTTCTGCAGGGCATTATGAGGAATTGCGTTCCGGCGCTGGCTGATACTGGATATGTCGTTGACCTGGTTCAATGGCGTGGACTGGCTGGAACGCACTTTTGATCTCCGAAAGAGACTGAGCCTTGAGCGCTGAGCGCTTGAGCTTGGAGCTTGAAATTTTGAAACACATCGTTCACGAAGTTCTACGCTAACAGCCCGAGCTCCCCGTTTTGGTCAAATCAGGCCGACGTTGCTAGCGGTGATATCAGAGCGACTGTCAAATATTGGCGCCATTCAATATTAAATATTGTGACGCGGGGTAGACGATAGTGAGTCTGACCGCCGATGAGGACCTTGACAAAGGTTCTTAGACTTGCTTTGGATTCTAGTTGAGGTTGCGTTTAACATGTGTCGTAGTCCTGTATCAGGGTTCCATAGTTGCAGATGACGCGGTTCATCGCGTTGATGGGAGAGTCCGGTGTACCGACTGCGTTGAAGCTGCGGGTATATCGAGGATTCGGTCTTCCATACCTGATGTGTTCCATTTGCAACTCCTGCGGCCTACATTTGAAATGGAGTCCCCGTAGGTGCATCTATCTCTTGGTTTCCCATGGCGTTCTACTGCTTGGGGACCGAAATTCGCATCCTTGGAGTCTGATCACTACCCTTTGCCTTCTCATTCTCCGCTATCACGCCAAAGTACCGCTAGGCTGCTAACAAATCATGTACCCATGACAAAGACGGGGTGACATGTCCAGACGCCTTATTCCGTATATTGGCACAAGTCTCCCATCGCCTAGAAGCTTGTAGAGGGTTTGTGCTATGCAGCTTAGGGCGACCGTATGACTGAGCTCGGAACGACCGGAATCAAACGAGACATGGAAACTTCTTCCGCAGCCGGTATCCAATTGGAGCACAAATGTCCCACTGTGTCGAATCAGATACAAGCACGCATCACCGAAGAACACACACATGATCTGAACCAAGAGAGACTGCAAGGAAATATAAAAGACATGCAGCGAATTACACGCAGTTGGCGTTTCTCGAGGTGGTTTGCCATTCGCCAGACATGTTTTCCATCGATGTTGTCCTGCTGGGCTTCATCGCTTCGACCACAGTTGCGCTCTACGTCTTTAACAGTCGGAAGACTGCACGGCACAAGCTACCACCCGGCCCGTCAGGCATACCTTTCTTTGGCAATATATTTCAAGTGAATGTTCTGAAGCCATATCCTCAGGTCTGTCCCGTTGCATCGATCACCTGTGTGCTCATACTAAAACTTAATCCTTGTCAGTTTCGTCAATGGGCCTTGGAGCATGGAGATATATTTTATCTCCGCTTAGGGCCGCAGAATGTCATCGTGCTCAATACGCCTGAGGCAGCGAATGAACTTCTCGTCAAGCGTAGCAGCAACTATTCCAGCCGGGCATCTCCTCATGTCGCTCAGGATTTAGTGAGTGATGGACAGCGCATGGTGTTCCTACCCTTCGCGAAGGAGTGGAAGGTGAGATTAACGCTTTGTATACTGGAGGGATGCAATTGACCTGCTATATGTGACGCCATAGACAGTTCGCAAGAGTCTGCAGTCAGCAATAGGATTCACTCCTTCGAAGGCATACCGTCGCATTCAAGAACTAGAGTCACGGGCGTTCATGTACGACCTGCTCAATCATGGTGACCAGAGCATCGTAGAGAAACATCACCAAGGTCCTAATGGCGAGGTGCCAGAGCGCCATTGGTTTGGTGTGATCAGGCGTTTTGTGAGTTGAAGTCGCTTAGTCTTTTAATATTTCGGGACTCATTGATCGGTTTAACAGACTACTAGTGTAGTAATCAACGTGGCATATGGTCAACGTGCTCATCACCTCTATAATAATCCGTATTTGTGGGTAGCATACTACATCATTAGTCATCCTACGCTAAACATATACATCGAAACAGGCACAAGATATATGATGTCATGGTCAACTTTACCCAAGTCGCGCAACCCGGGAACTACTTGTGAGCGGTTGTATGCAAGTTCTTACGTTCCCTTATGTTGAAGCCTATGCCATCGGATTCACAGTGCGGACGCGTTCCCCATCCTACGCAAACTTCCTGACTTCCTAGCTCCCTGGAGGATAGAGGGTCGCAAGATGCACCAATGGTCGGTAGTTCTTGTCGTTCATTTTCCAAACGCACGCTCAATGACAAGCTGTTGAAAAGGGAAATGGATCTGTGGGGCAAGTATTTTGATGAAGGCAAGGCCGCCACGGAGCAAGGCATCAACCGTCACGGTTTCATCAATCAGTATCTTCGCGCACGCATGGATGCTGGTGTCGAGAACGCACCCGGGAACGGACTAACTGACAAGGGTTGGATGCGCGACAAAATGATCGCATATACAGGGGCTACTATCCTCGAGGCGGGATCAGATACGACGGCGAGCACAATGCAATCATTCGTGCTGTTAATGCTCACCTATCCCCATGTCCTGGAACGCGCACGGGAGGAGATAGATAGCCTAGTGGGCATGGAACGCATGCCAGATTTTGATGATATGGATCGATTGCCGTACTTCGTTGCTTGTTTGAAGGAAACCTTCAGACGCCGTCCAGCCATCATCATGGGTAAGCACGGCCATGTTGCTGTCGAGCATTATTCTGACTTTTTTGATATAACAACAGGAGTACCACACAAGGCTGAGGAAGATGATGTCTACGATGGGTACCTCATCCCAAAGGGCTCTACTGTGTTCGGGAATGTATGGGCGATTCATATGGATCCAGATCGCTTCCCCAACCCGACCGCCTTCACCCCCGAGCGGTACTATGAGAAAGATAAATCACCTCGTTGGGCAAGTGGGCCTGATTCTAATGGCCGCGACCAGTGAGTATGCCGTCCTCCGTCCGACCCTGCCCAAGCTTAATTTGTTTTATAGTTTCGTCTTCGGCTGGGGACGGCGCTTCTGCCAGGGCAGCTACATTGCAGAAGCATCTCTGTTCATTGCACTGTCTCGCTTGGTCTGGGGCATGGACTTCTACGCCCCGACGGATCCTACGACAGGCAAGCCCAAAATCCCTGACATCGATGACGAAGCCGGCACGTGGACCGAGGGTTTCGTGACCGGGCCCAAAATGTATGATGTAGGATTCAAACCGCGGACCGATAAGCATGCGCAGGTCATGCGAAAATACTTCGAGGATGCGCAGCTGGAGTGGCAGATGATGGGCATGCCTGGAGACGAGCGTTGAACGTTGAATTTCCGCTGATAAGCGGTCGCTCCGTTGAGCTCATTGTTTATGCGGGTAGTCATCGCATGTATATGTTCCTGTGTAGGAGATCATTGAGAGGTTTCAGACCTAGGCCAGTGTTAGCAATATCTCTGGATACTACTAGCCTGAGTCACGTCGCATAGCAAGCAGTGGCGCATAGTATATCTGCAGACTTAGGCGCCCTGTTCACCTGATCGCGGATGTCGTCTTCAGTCCTAGTATCTAGTGTTCATCGCCGATGAAACATTTTCAAAGGCTCAGATTTGCGAGTGCCCAGTGACAGCGTTAACGTACACGTATAGTGGCGGTCGTGATCCGAGCAGCCTTCGATATAAAGCAAGATCTTCGCCGACGTGTCGGACTCGTGTGAAGTCCGTCACGGTCTTGATATTTACCAATGATGTTAACCATGGTTACCCGTTCACGGCGCGTCTGGCAAGGAGTGGTCCCCCGTGAAGTGACTCTGTTGTGCAACAGGTAAACAACTATGTTCTTTCATTCCTTTCCACGTCGGGTACTTTCGCTATGCTGCCAACTTCTGATCGGCAGCGACAGGTTGCGGTGTCAAGCTAGAAGTCTCAAGGCTGCCTCTCTATCGCACAGAAATATTTCAAGTGGAAATACAAGTAGAAGACACCTCGCGGACGTTGCTGTTTTCTGGGACTATGGTGAGTACATGTGCGCCAAACAGAGTCGATGAATAAGTTGCAAACTGCCAGTGTAACACGCCTCGGCGTACCAGAGGATTGCCCATTATCTTCAGGTGAAGGAGGAGTGTCCATTGTACGTGCGCTCGGGCAATATGCTAGAAGTATGGGCGTTGTCTCCAGTTTTCGCGCATACAGTCGACTCGTGCCTTTGAGCGCCAAGAGTGCGATGATGCGCAGAGGCGGCGTCACTATATGCGATTGCGCTTATGATAAGAAAGCAGTTGTTCATAGCTCCATGATCGGTACGTAGTATGAGTCTTATATCTCGAACGGTTAACTGAATACATCTTTGAGCACAGCTGACATGTTCCGGTGGACCTTCGACCGGCCGGCTGCTGATGCTACAAACATCATGGTAGTCATTACAGCAGGCAGCAGCTATGCTGATGCAATCTCCACATTGTCGCTCAGCGGTTACATCATGGTCGTGTTTGCTCCCCTTTCGGCGCACGAGAAGTTGAGAGAGGTACAAAGTGCTGCGTTATTAGAATGGACAGATGCTTTATTCGTGAAGGTATATGAGAACATTGCAACGCACTATGGGCATTGCACTGAGCTTCGCGTGTAGGCGCATGCTTCGGAACAGGATTCCTCCAGGCTGAATGGTCCCAACCATGAGCAGGAGAATCCTCTTGTGCTTGGAAAGAACATACACTTTGTACGTGTATTACTGACTTCTTTCCTATTTGATCCTCTGAAAGGAGTCTATCAGTTATCATCAACATTTTCATCAACGAGTCAGCTATCATATCAGCCTACGCAGTTTATCCACCCTCTTAATATGCTCCTAGCAGATGGACAGCATGCCTCGCTCTCTACAATCACGCCTGTCAATGTGGGCGCGGTATCGACATCGCACCCCCCAGGTCCGTGTGTACCGTCCCTTTCAGTAAAGACTTGATGCTGAAAGAGTTCAGCCAACATACATACGGAACACTCTCTGCAGTCAGAGCAATATCCACACTACTTCAATCCCCTCGTGCAGATCCTGCGACAACACACACAGGGAGATCAATTCATGTGGTTCCAACAGGTTGCGTCTGCACTTCACGTTGATTTGAAGAATAACGATGTATACAAGCAGGCCGGCGTCGACAGCTTCACAAACTACGTACACATGGCGCATCAAGCCAGGGTCATCATTGATGACGTGAATAAGTTGATGGGGAAACGCTACTTACGTTTGCATCCTCGTTTGCGATGATGTGACTTCCGTGCATAAGGTTCCTTGGAAACATGCCTGTAGACTCATTTCTCCAATGATCCAATACGCCCCGGAGATTGGGGTGTTTCGACGACTGCGGGATGAATGATCTAGGAGTACAGTCCGAGTCATGCGGTGTTGAGAAATAGCGTAGTATCACCACCCTTTTGAATATGCCTTATGCAGCCCGCATGTCCCATATTTTTGTAGTGCAGTTGCGAATGACTTGGCGCACACTCGAAAGGCTCGAGTGGACGTGATCGTCCGCATGTGATTGTGCACCTGAGCCACCGACCAATGTTGCCCATCCTCAGACTCCATCTCCGGCCTGCTGCAACATCTCCATACCGGACGGCGCTTCTGCCAGGGCAGCTACATTGCAGAAGCATCTCTGTTCATCGCACTGTCTCGTTTCGTTTGTAGCATGGACTTCTACGCCCCGACGGATCCTACGACAGGCAAGCCCAAAAACCCTGACGTGGACGGAGGGTTTCGTGACCGGGCCCAATATGTATAATGTAGGATTCAAAACGCGGACCGATAAGCATGCGCAGGTCATGCGCAAGTACTTCGAGGATGCGCAGCTGGAGTGGCAGATGACGGGCATGCCTGGAGACGAGCGTTGAACGTTGAATTACCGCTAATATGCGATCACTCCGTTGAGGCCATTGTATATGCGGGTAGTCATCGCATGTATATGTTCCGTGTAGGAGATCATCGAGAGGTTTCAGACCTAGACCAGTATTAGCAATATCCCTGGATACTACTAGCCTTCACGTCGTATAGCAAGCAGTGGCGCACAGTATATCTGCAGACTTAGGCGCCCTGTTCACCTGATCGCGGATGTCGTTTTCAGTCCTTGTATCTAGTGTTCATCGCCGATGAAACATTTACAAAGGCTCGGATTTGTATTGCCCACAGCGTTAACAGACACATATAGTGGCGGTCGTAATCCGAGCAGCCAGAGTCGGTATAAGGCAAGATCGTCACCGACGTGCCGTGTGGCGTCCGTCTTGCTTTTTACCACCGATGTTGAGCATCGTTACCCATTCGCGGCGCGTCTGGCAGGGAGTAATGCCCCACTGGCATGAAGCGAGTCTGTTGTGCAACAGGTGAGCAACAGCCTACATTCTTCATTCCTTTTCACGTCGGGCACTTTTGCTAGGCTGCCAACAAGTCGTGCTGATCGGCTGCGACAGGTCACGGTGCCAAGCTACTAAATTCGAGGCTGCCTCTTTGCCGCACAGAAATATTTCAAGTGCAAATACAAGTCGAACAAAACTCGCGGACGTTGCTGTGTTCTGGGACTATGGTGGGTATATGGGCGCCAAATAGAGTCGGTGAATCAATTCCGAACGGTAACGCGCCTCGTACCAGACGATTGCCCATTACCTTCAGGCAATGGAGGAGCGTCCATTGTACGCGCGCTCGGGCAATATGCTAGAAGTATGGGCGTAGTATCCAGCTTTCGTGCATACAGCCGACTTGTGCCTTTGAGCGCCAAGAGTGCGATGATGCGCAGAGGCGGCATCACTATATGCGATTGCGCTTGTGATAGCAGGAAACAAGTTGTTCATAGCTCCATGATCGGTACGTAATATGAGTCTCATATCTCGAAGGGATAATCAAACATGTCTTTGAGCACAGCTGACATGTTCCGGTGGACCTTCGACCGACCAGCTGCTGATGCTTCTAACGTCATGATAGTCATCACAGCAGGCAGCAGCTATGCTGATGCAGTCTCCACATTGTCGCTGAACGGCTACACTATGGTCGTGTTTGCTCCCCTTTCGGCGCACGAGAAGTTGAGAGCGGTACAAAGTGCTGCGTTATTAGAATGGACGGATGCTTTATTCGTGAAGGTATGCAAGGACATTGCAACGTGATCAGGGCATTGCGTTGAGCCTAACGTGCAGGCACATGCTTCTGAACAGAATTCCTCCAGGCTGAATGGTCCCAACCATGCACAGGAAAACCCTCTTGTGCTTGAAAAGAACATACAATTTGTAGGTACATTACTGACTTCTCTCCTGTTTGATCCTCTCAAAGAAGCTTATCAGTTACCATCAACGTCTTCATCAACGAGTCAGCTATCATATCAGCCTACGCAGTTTATCCACCCTCTTAATACGCTCCTAGCAGATGGACAGCATGCCTCGCTCTCTACAATCACGCCTGTCAATGTGGGCGCGGTATCGACATCGCACTCCCCAGGTCCGTGTGTACCGTCCCTTTCAGTAAAGACTTGATGCTGAAAGAGTTCAGCCAACATACATACGGAACACTCTCTGCAGTCAGAGCAATATCCACACTACTTCAATCCCCTCGTGCAGATCCTGCGACAACACACACAGGGAGATCAATTCACGTGGTTCCAACGGGTTGCGTCTGCACTTAAAGCGGATATTAACGATATATACAAGCAGGCTGGCGTCGACAGCTTCAAAAACTACATACACATGGCGCATCAAGCCAGGGTCGTTGACTATGATGACGTGAACAAGTTGATGGGGAAACGCTACTTACGTTTGCATCCTCGTTTGCGATGATGTGACTTCCGTGCATAAGGTTTCTTGGAAACATGCTTGTAGATTCATTTCTCCAATAATCCAGTACGTCCCGGAGATCGAGGTGATTTGACGGCTGCGGGATGAATGATCTAGAAGTACGGTCATGCGGTATTGAGAAATAGCATAGTATCACCACCCCATTGAATATGCCCTATGCAGTTCGCATGTCTTATATTTCTGAAGTACACTCAAAAGGCTCGAGTGGACGTGTGTAATCTCATCCGCATGTGATCGCAAGCCACCGACTTCACCAGACTTCACCTCCCCCAAATGTTGCCCATCTTCAGACTCCACTTCCGGGCTGCTGCAGTATCTCCATATCTTAGGTGTGGCTTGCCCACTTTCATAATGCTACCTGCTGAAGGTCGGCCTTCTTGGCATCGTCAACCACGTTCATGGCAGAGTTCACGGCTCACAACGATGGTGGAGGCAGCCCAATATCGCCGTAATATCTAGAAGACTAAGCACTGCTGTTGAAGAACCCGAGGCGCCACCGAAGAAGGTTGCAATATTCTGGGATTACGGTGAGCATTTCTTGGCTCGAAGTAGCGACGTTTGATTCAGGAGCGTGAACTATGTTCAGAGAATTGTGCGCTGCCATCAGGCAAGGACGGTCCTTCCATAGTGCATGCACTAAGCCGCTATGCAAAAAGCCACGGAAATGTGACGACGTTCCGCGCGTACCTCGATCGTATGGCAGCATCTACTGAACAGAGGGCAATGCTACGTCGATGCGGCGTCACGATCTGCGATTGTCCACACGATGGTGACAAAGATGTTGCCGACAAAGCAATGATAGGTAAAAATACAACCAGCTATATGCACCTACGTGTGCAGCGCCTTACCTATGATGTTTTCAGTGGATATGTTTCAGTGGGCCCTAGGCCAGCCGGCTCCCAGCACCATTATTCTCATCTCAGGGGACAAGGACTTCGCATATGCGGTATCTACCCTGTCGCTCCGTCAGTACACCATGATTGTCATTGCTCCTAAATTCGCGCACGACACGCTCAGGGTGGTGCAGACCGCTGCTCTTCTCCCCTGGGCGGATGCATTCTTGCCTGAGGTGACACTCTCATGTCATTTGCGCGTCTTTCTCGAGTTGAAGTTCTTCATTTACACAGCTAGCCCCCAAAATTGTTCCGAAAGCGTCGCAGATTCATGCAGCTGCTTCGAATCTTCCCAGTTCTGAAGAGGTCAGTTTGTCCCGGACATAGTCGAAATTTGCTTGTGCGCTGAACAGTTCAATCTATTTCACTGCCCAAGTTGTCAGAATGGCCTTCTACATTTAGAGTCGTTGCCGCATCCGAAGAAGAGCAAGTGACTAATACGCATGCGAAATCAGGCGAATCAGACTTGGGGTCAGCCCACCATACTCTTCTGTCAGTGGCTATCGTCCTGATGCATCTCTTCCCAGCGAAAGCGAACCTACAACGGTTAGACCCGAAGGTGCAGAAATGTCGATCTTTTCTCCTCGAAACATATTAAGCGTATCTTCATACAGGATTAGCAGATATTGCTGAAATGCTTGCCGAACCCGAACCCGAACCCGAACCTCCAGAATATGCGCGCGTTTTTCAGCCGATGGTAGAGACGCTGAGATCACGGCTGCAGCAAGGGAGCGAGTACATACTATACACGCAGCTGGCGTCACAACTTGCCTCAGAGGTTCCATGGATCTACAAAGAAATCGGCCACTCAAGCTTCAAGAAATACGTTCTATTAGCGCATGAAGCTGAAATCATACAGTACGAGGATGAGAACAAGCTTCTACCAAAGCGTATGGTCGGCCTGCATCCTCGACTACGTTGATCGCCCGGGCATGTCTCTTGTATAAGATTAATGGCAATAGCTGATGTATTAACTTTCAAGCCCAGTATGAGCAGGACAGAGACAAGCCCGCGTGAACATGCATATCCAGATTAGGGTACGGCTCATGGTTGGTGTTTTAAGCCATTCGACGCAGGGGAACTGGAGCATCAGGAATAGCACTCGACCAGTCATCATGACTGTATATGCGACTACATCTACGTTAGCGCACCATCTACCTATACTCGCCAATCAAGCGGCCTTGCCGGAATCCTCCTTCAGACTCACGATGCGGTTGAGCACTAAATAATCTCCTTCCCGCCGTGCAGGCTCCGTTCCCTCATCCTCTCCTAGACATGCCAGCCGTGCATCCTTGTCTGCGGCGAAGTAAGCCACACGCAACCCCTGGAACCTGATGCACTCTTTGCCCACGAGCTGCTCGCTGGTCGCCTTGGGTGTGTCATCATCCTCGGTCGTAGCCTGCGCCGTCGCTGCAGCATCCTTCAAAGCCTTCTCCGTGCGCACCTCGCTCTCCTTGATCGCCTCGTTATACGCTCGCTTTGCAAGCAGCCAGAAGCCGACCTCGACCATGGCGCCCTTAACCACCTCCAGACTGTCAGTGTTGATGTCGGCTGTGAAATCGGGTTCTACCGCAGACGGATTGTCGCTCTTGAATAGCTGATAGAAAATCCGAGTCTCGTCCACGCGCACCGGACTGCCCGATGGGGCATGCTCGGCCACCCACTGGATGAACGCCTTCGGCTTCTTCGTTGATCCCTCCTCCATCCGGCAAATGAGCTCTACGACCTGACCTGTGGCGGAATCTGTCTTGTACGAGGTGCATGTGATCGGATTCGGCGCCTGGAAAAGACCCACGGTTTTCCCTGGTGCGAGTCGGAAGTAGTCCTTGGAATCCTGCAGCCGGAAGTCATCCTCATCGATATAAATCGTGCGCGTGAATGGCACTTTTGATGTGCCCAGCTCGGGAACCTTGGGATGCAAGGGTTTCTCCAGCCAGAGGAGATAATCTTCTGGCAGATTCTCGATCGTGATTTTGAGCGGACGGAGCACCATGAGTAACCTCGGCACGGTGCCTTCTAGATACTGTCTGATTGAATGCTCAAAGCGCACAGCTTGGATGTTGGTCGTGGCAGTGGAAACACCGAGTGAGCTGACGAAAGAGAGGATTGCACCTGGCGGCACTCCTCGCCGACGGAGCGCAATGAGCGTGTAGAGGCGCGGATCATCCCAGTCGAGCACATGTTTCTCCTTTACGAGCCGGAGAATCTTGCGTTTCGACATGATGGTGCCAGTGAGGTTCAGGCGGCCGTATTCAGACTGACGAGGCTTGTAGACCTCGAGCGCATCACAGAGCCACTCATATGACTCGCGCGATGCGATGAATTCAGTCGTACATAATGAATGCCTGCAGACGCGATAGGTCAATTGATGTGAGAGGTATTCAAAAGATGTCAGTTAACATACGTGATATTCTCGAAGCTATCGCATAGACAATGCGTGAAGTCATACGTGGGGTAAATCTTCCACTTGTCATGCGTCCGATGATGTGATGCATTGAGCACCCGATACGCGACCAAATCCCACATCATCGTGTTGCCAGATTCAAGATCTTGTTTCATCCGCAGAATCGCCTGGCCAGGCTTATACGCTCCCTCTTTCATCTTCTGGAATGCTGCTAACGAATCCTCGATAGACCGATTACGATGAACACACGCTTTGCGAGGCCCACGTTCGTCTCCTCCACGGTTCGCGTAGATCTCCTCAGCTGCGAGAACAATATCAGCACAGATCATGAAGAGAGAAGGGCCACAACATACCGGTACAATGACAAATGTAGCCTTTATCCCTTTTGATGAGCTCAATGGCAAGCTCGTATAGTCGATCGAAGTAATCGCTTGAGTAAGTAATTTTCCACGGCTCGTAGCCCAACCACCGCACCGTCTCCAGGATGCTCTCAAAATACCGCCCTTCCTCCGCCTCCGGATTTGTATCATCAAAGCGCAGATAGCATCGGCCACCGTGGTATTGAGCATATCCAAAGTTAACGAAGATAGCCTTGGAATGACCGATGTGTAGATATCCGTTGGGTTCGGGAGGGAAACGGGTGTGAACAAGCCCGCCGGTAGCAGCAAGATGCTGTTCGCGAAGACGAGGATGGAGCTGAGGGTTCTCGCCAACTTTATGGAGACGTCCAAGGAAGCCTTCGGCGAATACCGTTTTTGAGGTGGAAGCGGATGCACTTAGCTCACTGGGTTTGATAGCTTTCGTGGCAGTCTCCTTCTTCACTTCCTAGACTAGCCCATAACTAGTCTGCCATCATGGACATGTGATGTACTTACCTTGCCTTTTGGCTTCGACGCTGCTTTGGGTCCAAACTTCTCGGTAAATGCGTGTTCTACAGCATTCTTCAACTCAAGTGCATTTGCCCATCGTAGGTCAGTGCTCTTGAGCCCACTAATCACAGCACCCAAATTGGCCCAGCCAGAGGCGGCACTGGGACTAATGTATTCCGTGACTCGGACGGCGAGGTGTTCAGGCGTGATGGTAAAACCTAAACGAAGCATCAGCATGAGCTAATGAGTACGGCACACAACACATCCACTTCGGATGAAGCTCTGGTACATGTATGACGAGGAAACAGCAGGTCTACATACCCACTCCGCATTCCCTATCGAAGTCGCTGCTATCGATGGGCAATGGATGTGATTCAAGGTATTTCGTGGCAGCTAGTCCCAGCCTCAGTCCATTGGCAACACTTGATCGACGTAGAACGGCTCGTACACACCCGAAACCTGATCAGTGCTCCTTAATCGTCCATCCAAGACGGCCTTAACAGCATATCCACGCTCGCCCTCGTCAAGCTTTGCACCCTGCACGGCAAGACTTGCTAACAGCACGGCTTGCTTATCTTCAAGCTCCTTCTCCACTAAGCCATGGGTCACAATGATCTCTTTGAGTGCCTTCGCGCTTCTAGGGCTCTTGGCCGCCTCTGCAGCCTTCGATTGGGTGAGACCAATAGACTTGAAAAGAGTAATGAGATCGACGGTGTCGGTGGTGTCTACCTCGGCAGGCATGGTGATCACCCCCGTTAGCGAGCTTCTCTCTGGAGGATGGTAGCGTAAACGTGAGCTATGCGCGCGAATGACAGTAATGCAAGTGGGTGTTTCGACTCGGTGCAGGTATTGGAATATTGACTCCCGAGTCAACGATCATGAAAGCGCTAAGCGCTGAGCGCTAGAGCGGTCCGGCCTGGTCCGGCGGACTCCGGATGGGTTGGTGAAGCAAGCTGGCCGCGCCCTCATAAGTTCAAGTTATCTCCCACCTATATGGTCAGCTTGCTATCAGCCTTTCTGAAGAACTGTGCGGATACAAGCTTACAAGACTGCTTATAGATATATGTAATCAGGGTACCATGTTGTGAAGCTATTTACTTAGTGTTCTGAAGGCAGCCGTCTGAAACCAAACTTGAGCCGGACTCGGAGCATGGCAAGGCTTAAGGTGGCAATCTGACAATGACTATCTTAAGGCAATGGCTTGGCTGTCTTGAAGACCACTCTGTGATAACAAGAGCCTGAGTGAAAGTCTATAACCTCAGTGGCTGATGATCTTCGCCACTCATGTTATGGTTCCGTGGCCGTGGCCTGACTGGACTCGGAGCGATCCGCGCGTGTGACGAGTGCACGTGCCTCGGACCATCACGTCGTCACAGTCAAACGCGTCGCGTAACGCGCCACGGTTGAACTTGTTCCTCTCGTACCCCCACTGTGACTTGACTTCATCCTCGCGAACGCGCTCGTAGCCCGTATTGCCTTGTTAATCGATACAAATGACGCGTTTAGGACCATTACAGGAGCTTCCACTGGAGAATTTCTTATTCCCTGACGACAACGTGCGTCTTCCGCTCCGTCGACCGCACAAGCGGCCTCTTTCCCCCGGTGGCCCATCGCCTCGCACACCTGCCAAACGACGCGTCGTCAACTTCGATACGACCCGTTCTCCAGTCAAGATGGACAGCCCACCCTCCGCATCCTATGGCGGCAGCAGGTTCGCTCCCATGTACTTCAGTGCGTTGCTGTCGGGCCCGGACAGTCCCGCGAGGAGATTGGACTTCAGCACGCCCAAAGCTAGCCGCCTCAGTACAGTGCTTACAGATGAGATGGACACCCCCAAGGCGAGCGCGTCTGTCGCATCTTCTACGCTCGCACCTTCCCCGACTCTCCTGGATCCGAACCAGTATAGGGCCAAACCGTCGCTTCAAATGACAGTCCAACGCGACAACACGGTTGACGGTTGTTCAAATGGATACGTAGCTGTTTTATCGTCGCCTACGCCTCAACCTCGTGCGATCCCTCGCCGGCTTATTCCTCCCGACCCTCAGTCTATACACTATCCAGGATTCGTTGTCTATCAAGACCCATACGAGGAGGCGCCGAGCTCTGCAGCAGATCGTGGGAACGAGAAGGGAGATGACTGCCCCACATCTGTGGCGGCAAAGCTAGAGAAGGAGGCTGACAAAGAGAACCACGGGCCTCGAAAGAAAGCGCACAAATCGACTGCAGTACCTGCCGTCCCTGGTGCTGCAGCGTGGGCGAAGGCTGGGTTGGTGCCTCCTGCAGTGCACCTGGAGGAACCAGGCGAGATGGCGAAATCGACCCTTCTCACTCCCCGTATGAAGGGCATCTCTCTACGCTCGGGTGGTGGAGATGAGCCGCTCGCACCTACGCGGAGGAGTCAAAGGCTCATTGAGCAGAATCACACCTCCTTGCTGAAAGCTAGTGCTAGCAGGGCGTCACTCAGCAAAGAAGAGAGGAAGGCGAGGAGAAAAGCTATGGAAAACGAAGCTGAGAACGGTGTGGATGGTTTTATCTTTTAACCCCATCGCTACGTGACATAGTCTGCCGCTACGGACTGCCCTAACATATCTACCGAATCTCTGCGCCATATATTCACGCTATCTAGCCGCTATCTAGTCTCATACTGCTGCGGTCTAGTCCCATACTGCTTCATCCTATCCGATCACATAGGATTGTGCATTGCCACTCGTTCGCTTCTGATTTCATCTATCCTGTTTGCTCTCACGTACCGTATTGCTTAAACATGTCATGACTATATCAACAAAGTACGTACGGAAGAAATGATATTTTACTTGCAAACATATGAGCATTCGCTATCCGCCTTGATGCCGCATGTATAATTTAAGTTGAATGGTCCGACGTGACGCTATATATATATATGGCTGACGCCCCGCCTTTGTAGACGTGTCGTAAACAATCACGTGTGCGCGTGGCGTACTGTAGGCGAGCATTAATTTGGCATTAATCGCTGTTGTCGCGCGACGCCATCTACCAGCATGCTGCCGAACGCCTCATTTCTATACGCTCTATTTCTTCTGATTCCTTCAGTATGCTCCCAGTTCAATTTCTTTGAACATATGTTCGGTCATCCAGGTCATCAGCAACAACAGCAGCGACAGACTGGAGCTTCGGGTGCTGGGCAATGGGTGGCACGCTCGGATAGTGGTGCGCATTGTGACAAGGCTACATTGATTCAAAGGTTGTTCTCACGGAGTGCATCACAACAGTGTCTTGCTCTCAGTATCTCTGTCCAGACACCCTCGTCTGCGTGCCGAATCCATCGGAATGCCCTTGTCCTGATGTACAAGATATTAAATGCTTGATACCCGATTCCGAGGACAAAGAAAGCTCAACCGTACTTTGTGTGCGCGGGCCGAATGAATGTGCGGAGGTTGAGCGATTGTCAAGGAAGCTTGCGTGAGACGGGGAGTGTAGTGTGGCTAAACAGAGCGAACTCTCGATGTGCGCGACTTTGCAGTCCTGTGTGCAATCGACTTATTGATTATTGATCAATTTTGCACAACGCTAGTGGTGGCGCATCGGAGCGGAAGAACTTCTGGTCAATGTCACTGCCATGAGCACCGGCAGGGTAGCATGGAGAGTCAGTGGTTACATTGGGTGTACTCATTCGTTGCCCATGGAGCCTTGCAGATTACTCTTCCATCATGTTATACCATACCATGGCGTGGTCACCGTGCAGAATGGGGAGAAACGTGCCTCGCGAATGGCGCTCAACCAAGTATTTCATGACGGCCTTGAACCTCAGCGTCTGAACAGGTACGTAACCTAGTCACCAGACCCCTGCCGATAATATCACGACGGTCATCTATGAACTTTATTTATGATGCTATCTGCTCCGCCGAATGTCGTGCTGAACCGTTTAGGCCTTCCATGCATGATTGTGGCAAGTCTGGATGGCAATACCCGCGTGATATCGTGAAATTTAAATAAAATCGCCGATTCATTTTCTCCTCCCGGCCATGTTCTGAGACGATGCTTGTCCATCCTTCGGTGATCCATCTAGGCTAAATGCAGCTATGTTTGCCCTCATGTCGAGCATTTCAACATACTTTGACGTTAACATTGTAGAAAACCGTGGCTCACAGTTCCGGTTAAGCATTTAGAGCTGTTCTCCAGCGTCCCGTCCGAAGTTGTTCATTGTCTCCTCAAGTAACGCACAATCTCAAGTTCTGCCGGTGCTGTCGCCGGATCGCCCGGGCACCAGGTTGTGGTGTCCGGTCATCATTTTACGTTTCATTTACCTGTCTAATTACGACGTTTAGCATGCTGCCCTGATGTGGCAGACGATATATGGTATAGTGCCTGCAGAGCGCCTGAGACAACGCTACCCAAACTGTTGGGCCCGGCGGACATTCGAGCCTTTTTGTTCTCATGCTCCGACACAACTTGATTGGATTAGGCCGCGCGACCCATTATCGGGCGACGGGGCACACTATAACGTATTTAACTCACCAGTGAGCTAAACATGATTTATGATACTTTTTGACGTGTTGGTCTTATCCGCTGCAATATGCTATGTGCTGCCAAAGGGAAAGACAAGGCGGCCAGGTTCGTTCCAGAGATAACTAGCCACTGATAAAGCCAGCTGTTCGCCGGGAGGGTGTTCCGAAGTCGACGTCTTCTTACATTCAACGGTAAATATACTCGGCCATCCGAGGGTCATTCGCAAAGGTCGATGAATGACAAGCTGCGTGATTATGGGCCGTCGTTACCGTCCGTGGCAATCGCGATTATGCTGGTTTTCACGAGATCGCACAGAAGGTCAAGATTGAGAGAGCGCCTAATTCAAGACGGATATCCAAGTAGTATCTATGTGTGATCGTCGTGCGGTGGGCTCCGAATTTACCAGTGGTTTCTCGAAGACGACCGCTCGGATGCAAGTCTGTACCTGAGTGATGACATCCAAACGGTCGTAGTTGATAACGCATGAGACTCTCGGGCAACGTGTACTTCACGCTGACTAGCAGTACGTCATTGTGATCCTACTAGTACATATTGAACGACTCGGATGAAATGTGCAAATCGTACTGGGAGATACCGGTGAACGCTTCAGACGCAGGCATGCCGGACTTCAGACATGAGATTGAGCGGACTTTGCCTTAAACGTTAACATCAGGCTAGCTTCCATATCAATACAGTTTACACAATTTCAAAGCATTGTTCAACAGACGATCAATGATACCTACTTCAACATGCTTCTAAAACGTTGTGGTTCTTGGAAGAAGTATGATCAATGATTCTTGGCAGCATTCAGACCCATGTTTGGCATGATCCGTCACATTCGGTGTCTATTTTTTCCTTGCATGGTCGGAAGGTGGTGGTGATGAACTCGAAGATTCTTTTCCTGCCGTGGGGTTACGTGACGAAGCGAATAAATTACTCGTGGGGGAGATGGAACATTCTGGGACAATCTGTGTTTGAGCACGTTCGATAAAATATGCGAAAGGCGGTTCCCCGTGCCTCGCTACTCGGGCCCTGCAGCAGGCTGAGCACAACGCCGCGCAGTTCCAAGCCGTGTTCACGCTGCATCTGCCACACCTGCCTTTTCCGGGTTGAAACTCCGCTGGTGGTTTATGTTACCCTGTTGGTCCACGCCACTTGATGACACTTGGGGGTGTCAGCGCCCGCACGCCCAAGTCCGAATGAGCCACGACTCAGAGACATTTTCGAGAAAGACAGGTTTTATGAGGAGGGATTGTAAATATATATATTACATGCGTGTACAGCGATGAGCGGGTAAGGAAGAAGTGTTCGAATGTTTTAGAAGTAGATAAAGTCAGATTTGCACGTTCCCGGCTACACCGAACCGCAATATGGAAAGCGACTATCGGCAGCGAAAGCGGGAGGGACGCTGGCGCGGGGACCGGCACTCTTTGGATGGAAGAGGGGCGCAATCAATAGCAACGTGCATGCGGGTGAGAAGTCGGCCTCGCGCACAGAAAACAAGTCGTAGGCGTGACAGACGGCCTAGCAACAGACAACGCAAACAACGCAAAGTTTACGAAGCGGCGACACGATGGCGGCGGGAGAGAGCGCACGACGATCAGGGGAAAGCAGAAGCGAAGACAAAACAGCTCAGCCACAGGCGTGGGAACGGTTGACGCTTATGTAAGAGCTGGCTGTGACGATACAACCCGAACGACTGGGTCATTCGAGGTCATTCGGAATCTCTCAAAACCACGGTCATATTAATGGCACTCGCTCGTCCAACTGTATGCACCTCCTCGCTGCTCTGCTGACACGACATGTGGCTAATCGCCATGTTCGCAGACCAAACTGCCTCCCGGAGCGAACCGTATTCTATTCGTGAAGAATCTGAACTATCAGATCACTGGGGATGACTTGTACGACCTCTTCGGCCGTTATGGCAGTATACGTCAGATTCGGATAGGCAGTGAACAGAAAACCCGTGGAACAGCGTTCGTCGTCTTTGACGACGTCATGGATGTGCGTATTGTCCAGTATTGCTAGACCTTGTTCTCATGATTGGTTGTTCTCCTTGATACAGGCGAAAAATGCATTGGATCACCTCAACGGATTCCATTTGCAAGAACGCTATATTGTGGTCCTTTACCATATGCCCGCGAAGCAAGATGCTGCCGCGGCAAAAGCGGACTTGGCTCGTCGCGAAGAGGAGTTGGCTCAGTTAAAGAAGAAACACGACATCAACGACGAAGATTGAATGTATGTTCTTGTCTTTCTGCGGGCTTCGTACATCGTGATGACGGCATTTAGATGTTTGGCCCTCGTCATTACGCTTCTTGCCCACTTGTATCACTGTAGGATTTATCGGAACTGTAACATGCTGACCCGTCAATTCATGCCGCTTCTATAACGCAATCGACTCTAGCCGTCACTAAGGCGTCTGTGGCCATGAGACCGAAAGAGCCGCCGTTAATGAATCGGGAATTTGGGCCGCAGTCATCTATTGAACGTGCTTAAATGTGAGATGATAATTTCATTTCAAGTTGATCGGAGCTGATGACTGAGATTTGGCTTAGCTGCTCTCCACGAGCCGATGACCATATACATTGTAGTAGTTTCAAGAAAGAGTGCAGATTCATTACATTGTCGATAACTACGAGCTTCTATCAGCGGCCGAGTAACTCTTCTCCTCACACGGTTCGATGACCTGCCGCAATGCAGTTCGGACAAACGCTGTCAATGTGGCGGGCTAGTAGCCTGGTCAATGTGCGTATCGCTCAAAATCTGTCCTAACTCACAAAATTGTTCAGGGTACTGGTGACTTATTGGATGTTCAGTGCCTTGCTGTTGTCATCGTGAAAGCAGACTTACAATTGCCAGCAAGTGATCTTACAATCAGGGCAGACTTGCGGATGGTTTGGACTAAACTTGCATCTCGAGTCTATGCATTTGATCTGAAAACAGACAGTCAGCGAACAAGTCCGGGAGCACGTAAAGGTGTTTGCTGACGTACCTCCTCATCGGGCTTATCGAGTGGTAGGATATGCATTTTTGAGATATTTTTGCTGATAAATTCATGGACATACCAAGGTGATGCCATGTCCGCATCTGTGTGTTGAATGTCTCAGGTAGGTGTTCGATAGCATATAGAGGCCACCAACCTGTAGAAGTTTCTGACCCTATATTCCACCGTTAGCCTCGACACAACAAATGAGCAAAATTGCTCACTGTCTGAAGAGGCACATGATGGCTGTTGGCTGCTAGAAGACCTCAGGCGTGATGTCGAATACGTTGGATGAAGTTCTGCTTTGTTTCACGGTCGTCCGTTCTCTTTTATACGCGAAAGAGTGGCGCTTTCGTCAGCGCGATCTACAGGCTACTCCATCGCATGGATCTGCATGGCCATTTCCGTAGCGCACCCGGCATGCAGGCGCGCGATCCCTCCTTCGCAATATGCAATTGCATCGAGGGATCGGCTCAGCCATCAAATTCAATGTTGTTCGCGCTAGACCTCCGCCGGGGTTGCTGGGGGACGCACCCCTGATGAAGATCACATTCTTCTAAGGCAGCTGCTCGGAACTTTGCCACAGGCGGCTTTCGTCGTCTTTTCTGATTGTGTCATGCAAGCAAAAGGCACGATCTATCGGATTCGCTCGATACGGAGTTCTTATCATTGCTGTGTGGCGAATGACAATGACATTTGCGTGATACGACCATACGAGTCCCTTGACTTCCGCTGCGAGACCTGGCGATTCCCGCCCAATTCCGTGCGGATAGGACAGGTATTCTGTTGTGGCGTCGATGGCCAGTCTTGGTTACATTGCTGCGATTGCTAACCTCCAACATGCGTGCGTTGTGGGAAATTATTCACCAGCCGGACTCGACAAGGCTTATTAAATCTGAGCCAGTCCTATCACTCACAGTGCCTGTTGTTCATGCAAAAGCAACGGCACTCTAGTGGAGGCAGACTGCGAGTTCTATGCTAATAGCCGATCGCTTAGAATGGCCCTCCAGATTCCCGAAAATATTAATCCAGCAGATGCATAGCGATCAATCACATGTCGTACACTACTTTCAATGCCCGCTACTCACACAATTGCAGCCGCGACCTCTGCACGGGCCTGAATGGTCACGTCCGCAGGCATTACGATATCGAACACGCCAGTGCCTGTCAGATTCAGCCTTCCCATCACGATATTGCTGGACGGCGTGGTCAGGTCATCGAAGTCGCCGTGAAGCGTGGCATCGGACAGGAACTCCGCCGTAGTTTCGAATGACGCCTTGAGCAGAGGTGAGGGATTTGTCGATATGCCTCTCCGATTGAAAGGCTTGTATCCACCCTCAAAGGTCTGCAACATCGCATGAGAACAACAGCTGCTTCGCATGTGGCAGGCGCTTACCATATAATCAGCGATTAACTCGAGATGACGGCTGTCAACATCAATCTTGTAGACGGCAAACACGCCCCCGATTTCCCGCAGTATCGTTGCCCGTGCAGCTTCTACGCCATATGCGCAGAGAATCGCATATATATCATTAGAATAAATGCCGTTTTCGTCAATCATGTTGTCAACATCGCTGCATGCGAACTGCCATAGGCCGGGGATATTTGATCCGTTTGTGGTTAGCTGCGGGGGAGGAGTGAGAATCGGTGGAGCAAGATGCAGTCAGAGATATGACAGACAGTATAGACAGGTCGACCGTTTTGATCGTCTTCTTTGCTCTTGAAACAATCGGTGATACCCGGGATCTGACGTATGACGGTCTTCACGCACGCCCTTTCTACTATACCTACTACCAGAAGTTTCGGCATGGCAGAGTCGAACTTGAACGGAAGTCAGTGTCATGGTCAAAGAAGAAGGAAGATGACACTGACCTCAAGGCCGATCTTACAGCCGGAATCGCTGAAGGTGAACGAAGTTGCTTGGGGCAAATTCTCCATAAACAGCTCCTCGATCTTCGCGACTTCGGCCACAAGGCCGTTGCGCGACTGCGACTCCTCACCCCGAATGTCATCCATCCCATCCTCTGAAGCAGGTGATGCATAAGCGGCTTCGATATCTGCATCATCGTATTCGCCCAATACGCTTGCGACATCGTAATCCTCTTCGTCATCATCGTAGGTCGCCTGTTCGCTCATTTGGCGCTGACGCTTCACCGCCGCAGCATCACCATCTCCGACCTCACTCACTTCATCGTCATCTTTCCCTGCTTGTTCGTCATCATCGTTTCCACCTTCCTTGCCGGTATCGGCCACTGCGGCACGTTCGCGTACTACCTTGCCCTTGCCTAGCTCTTTCATCTGACTCTTCACGTCAGCATCGAGCTTCTTCAGCTCCAGCTGCAGCTCTTTCCTGAGAAGCAAGGGGAAGTTGGCACCGAAGACAGTGAGGATTTCCTTAGGCTTCACATCGTACTCTGATCGGTATTCTGCTTCAGGATAGAACACAAGCTCGATCGTAAACTTCTTGCTCCTCCCTCTGCCATTGACGATAAGTTGTTCTGTGACAATGACCTTGTCAACGACATGCGACAGCGCCAACCGAGTAGCCTTCTTGCAGAAGGCATCGATGTCCGACTCTGGCACACTTTCACGGACTTTCATGGTCATCGAAGGCGTCTTGGGCTTAGTAGATGCCGTCATAACAATTTCACGCAACCGCGGAATACCGAGAGTAACATTTGCAGCACCGTGACCTGCATGCATGTGAGTACGCAGCTAAGGGAGTCGCACGGAGTGCACACCTGCGAAGTGGAACGTGTTCAACGTCATTTGAGTTGACGGCTCGCCAATACTATAGGGCTCATTAGTGCTGAACGGTGCAGACAAAGGCGAGCGCTGCTACTGACCCCTGAGAGGCAAGCAGTCCCACAGCTTCTCCAGGTTCCACCAGACTGCGCATGTACTTGATGTCCATGAGCAACTTGAACTGCTTTGACGAGAAAAGCGGCGTGCGCCGCTGAATGGGCAGCTCGTCTTCCTGCCCTTTCCTCCGCAGCAGCCTATCAGGATTCTTCTTGATGTACTCATCGAGCTTCTCGGCAAACTTCTCGGAAGTACTGCCAAGGTTTCTGTTGGGGTTATATACGGAGAGAGCGGGCTTGTATTTGTCCCGTTTGGAAGGCCTATTTTTATACTTCAGGACCTTCTTCATGTAGTCGCTAGCTCCTTCTACCACGATGCCATGCAGCTCCTTCGGCCTGTAACGATTGACCAACGAGACCATATTTCGGGCCATAAAGTCGAACTGCAGTAGATGTTTCTGTTTCGTTACATCCAGTGCGTCGCCTCCATAGTTGAACTGTAAGACCGAAGAATCGCTTTCCCTGACCGTATTGTCGTAGTGAACGCGCACCCCCTCCAAATGCTTGATAAGACACCTTTGGAGGTAACCAGAACGCGACGTTTTGACGGCAGTGTCAATGAGACCCTCTCGACCAGCCATGCAATGGAAGAAGAACTCCTGGGGCTTCACACCGGTCAAGAACCGACTTGCAACGTATCCACCCGCAATCGCTTTCGTCTCGAATGGCTTGAAAGATGGCAGCGTCTTACCGCTCGTCATGACCGGCACACGGCGACCCTCCAGCTCTTGCTGGCCTAGAGCGCACGATATCTGTTGTGCATTCACGGCACTGCCCTTAGCACCAGAAAGTGTCATGGCCTGCATGTGATTATGGGGGAATTTTCGCAGAAGCCCATCAGGCATACACGCGTCGGCAATGGATTTCGTGAGCTTAGCCATCTTGCCCTTCACCGTCATATCCAATCCGGCCATCTTGCTGTCATCCCGCAGCACGTCTTCGAGTAACGACCGTAGCACCCGGGGCTTATCTTCAGGAGGAACTGTGCTCAGCGCTGGGAAGTTATCGATGGCACCCTCCGTTCCCAACTGCGCCCCATCGCGGATCAGTTCGGCGCGTTTCCTATTACCCTCGGGAGTCAACGCCAAGTCGTCCATCCGACATGTGAACGCGCGGTGCTGCAGGAATTTCGTGAACAGTCGACTGAGGATACCGAGTAGTCTGCCAGCCACATCTGCGCCGTATAGCTCGTAAACAGAATGAACCAGACCGAAGTCTGAAGCACCGAAGGCAGCTTTGTCCAGGACACCACAAAGAAGCTCGCCGTCCATGAAGACGACATCGCCCTCCTGCGAATCTTTGCCCCATAGATAGCCCGGAACCTTCGCCTGAGAGTGAAGGTTCAAACCCTCGAAGTTGCTGGGGGTAATATTCTTGAGGACGGTCGATATCTACAAGCAGTATATACTTAGGCAACCAACAATGGACACGGTAAGCATACAATCTCACGATCTGCTTGCCTGTCCATAAAGCTTTGGGCTTCCATATCGCGGGAGGAAGAGTCTCGATACGCCCACTGTGATATCCAGTCCCCTCCTCAGGACGAAGCGCACCATAGAGCAGCTGGAAGTATTCTTCGCGCGTGAAGAAGGAATCTTGTGCCGTCATCCAGACACCAGCAACGACATGATCCTGGATTAAACCTCGAAGAGGTTTTCCTGATGTCGGCACGAGATACTGGTTGTCAGTGTTGGCAATGAACATAGCTTCAGCTCGGGCGACTTGGTTTTCTGTGGGTTGTTCAAGGAGGATGCATGCGAGACAGAAGGAAAGAACTGACGTGGGAAGTGTACGTTCATCTCTAAAGTTCGGGTCAATGTCAGAATTCAACGCGAGATCCTTGAACCACTTACCATCCCCATCGAAGTCAGCTACAAGACGGCCAGCTCATCAGATGAAGCGTGCAACTCCGATGACGGACAGCTTACCATTATATGAATTACTAGAGATAATCCACGAGTCAGCAGAATGACAATACAACATGCTGCGTGGAACACTGACCAGTTGGCGTAATGCATCCGGATCGTCTTCTCGCCTTGCAGGACGCGAGCCTTATGACACATCATACTGGGCTTGTGCAGCGTCGGCTGACGGTTCACGATCAAGATATCACCATCAAGCAGATGGCGATACACCTTCTTGTTGACCGCCGGAGTACGAGTGTGCAGAGGTGCATGGCTGGTGGATCCGTGATTGCTTTCCTGAGGCGTCAGGAGCTGGTTCGCAATGGCTGTCCGTTGTTCCACGCTCAGCTTGTCCTGAACAATCTGTTGTCAGAGTCTGACAGACATGCAGGATGATCCGTAAGGACATACCAGATACTGAAGTTGTCCGTCTTCAAACTCAACCATGGTCGCGCCAGGATACCCGTGCGGGCCGGTGATTACATACTGCCGCATCTCATGGAAGTTGGCGGGGGTGACCGGTTCAGGGAAAGTGAGCTTGCGAGCGAAGACGGGCGGTATACCGATCTCATTGGGCTCGATGTTCACGTCGGGAGAGATGACTGAACGGGCAGCATAGTTGACACGTTTACCCTGGAAGATATATATACATTTAAATGGCGCTATGGGGACAAAGATGGGGGACATACCATCATGTGCTTGCGAAAAAGACCATCCTTCTTCTCCAGACCTTGCTTCACACCGGCTGGTGGTAATCTTCCTTGACGAGAATGCACTGGATTCTTGCTGCTGTCGATGAAGCTATTGACATCGACTTGTAACTGAACGAGTGCATCCAGGAAATTTTCCAAACCCTTTTTTCGGCCTGCTTCGTCCAAAACCTTTGTAGTCCCAGAGCGCAGACTCTCCGTAAGATCACGCAGGCGATAGGACGTCATCAGGATCTTCCCAAGAAGCTCATTCTGGGAATGTTCAAACAGTGTCTCGCCTATCTTAGCAGGAGGACGAAAACGAGTAGGGCTGACGGGAACGACTTCCAAGAAGAACATATCCGCCGACGCGAGAGACAACTTATCCTTCGTTAGTGGTGCGAAGGAACCGTGACGGCCATACAGAAGAGAGCACATAACAGCCTCATTGGAGAACAATCGCCGCAGGTGAGCACGACACTCCTCCGGAGGCATGACACGTTCGTTGCGTCCTCGAGCCGTCTTAATCTTGCCACTCGCGGACTTTGGGAGCCGAGGTGCGCTGCTGCCTTTTTGTCCCTCTTCCTCCTCATCCGATAAGACATCGTCCCCTAGGGATTCCTCATCTGACCCCATGTCGAATTCCTCGGCGTCATCCATATGTTCATCAACATGTCTTCGGGTTGAATCCTTGTCCCTGTGCTGCTCCATGAGGACAGCTGGTCGCCTTAAGCCTATGTATTTATGCTGTAGCTTCTGCTTCGAAGACAGGTCATACTCGATGACTTTTGTATAGCCTTCTTTGCGAAATGAATGCGCATGCCTGACGTTTTCTCATTGAATCATCGATCAGCCTTTACAAGTTATGATTGTGAACTCACGCTGCACAGCCTGAATTCTGGCATTTCCTGAGCGCTATCGATTTGAGAAACTCGACGACAACTTCTTTCCGGGCCTGATACACAAGACTATCTTTATATGAGTCTCGTTTGCTGCTGGGTGCTGCCGTGAGATGAAGAGCCACGTATGCATCCATCCTCCGCTCAAATTCACTATCGCTTTCCACAGCTTCATCATCTTCCTCAGCGTCTTCGGCCCGTTTTGATTTCTTAGTTTTGACATTGACGTCGTCCAAGGCTTTAGCAGCGACGAGAAGGCCGTGTTCCAATAGACGAAGCTTGGCTATGGATTGGCAAACCTGTAGGAAGGGGGTCGTGTAATTTTAGCATTCACACGAGGTTGTACACGGCGAAGAAACACACCGATTTTCGGTCCAGCTTGAACCTATGGCAGAACATGCAGGTCCCACGAAGCAGACGGTACATATTCGCCATGAATAATGGATGGAAAACGGGCGCGGGCAGCTCTATGTGTCCAAAATGTCCAGGACATGTGAAGTATGTAAGTCGACAAGTGGCGCAGCTGCTCAGAACGTCAGTCTTATCCCGCTAGGGCAAATGCATCCGACATACATGTCCTGTTTGTTACTGGGTCCAAGAGCAGGATCGTAGAGACCCCCGATCGTCGGTCGATTAAGATCATCGAGAAGAACGGGATTGACGAGCTGCTTGACGGAGATGCGTCGAACGTCCTCAGTAGTGAGAAACGAGAAGGAGATACTCGAGACCGTAGAGGGATACGAGCGTGAGATGTTCATGCTGAGCAGTTGTGCAAGAATCAGACCGAAAAGAACCAGAACGTTAACGAGGCGAACGACGCGCGCGGTGGGGACTGAGCAGACCAGAGTCGCCGTTGAGTCGCCGTTCAAAATTTCGAATAGTACGGCCACGTGCCATCACGATCGGCAGTAGCAGCTGTAAGTTCCCCGCGCCCTACCGCCGCAAGAGCAAGCGTCTTTCTTTCTTCGTGCGTGTTGAAGATTGTAGCATCCAGCTGGACAATCGCCAGATGTGCAATATGGCTAAGGCCGACGACGGCGTGAACGAGACTCGTTGTCCAGATACGTGTGTGTGTTCTTTGCAGTGGAGAGGGTTCCCTCATGTCTTTCCCGTCTACTGTCAACTCACAAGAAAAGACCAATACGTTGGTTCTGTCTCTTTTAAGAAAAAGCTCATTGCCTTCTAAATCGTATTTGGTCTCACTTTGAAAACGGTGGTGTCATTGCACAGTCTCGGCATCCGTCTCGCGATGCCGATGCGTTCCAAAATCAACTGTCATCGATATTAGATGAATGGAACTCGTTCAACAGCGGGCTCCGCTCCGACGCTTCCGTCAAACGGTTGGTCAATGGAACGTCCGTCAGGCGGGATCTCCTCTATGAATGTGAGAATTCTGAACAACAAGTACTGTTTATGTAAGTATAACAACGTTCCAGCTCGCGCAGAACAATGTCATAAAGCAGACATCTGCAACCGAACGCAACTGTTACGCCTGAGGTATCACCCTGGCCCTCAACGACTTTGAGAGAAAAGGTTCGTGCCTCCATGCGCGATCACTGAGAGGCAGTGGTCGACAAAGATATCCATCTGTGCGAGCAGCGGCCATTGCAGACTGCCATACGCATCGGGATTCTGCTGCACCAGCGTTGACGCATGAAATGCAAAGCACGCCCATCAAGATATGGCTCACATGCGATGTCGATGGTATCCGGAAGCTATGATAAAGTACTGCGTTTACTGCCTCCTAGTCGTTTCCCTGTCTTGATCTTTTGCGCCTCCCCAACCATCTCGCCTATCAACTTATTGTACGTCTCCGAGTCTTGCTGCAGAGCGTCCCGTGTCTGCAGCAGATACGTCAAGACCGTTGACGTGTTGATCGTTTGCGCCTGGAGATCGGCCAAGTACTTCTCCAGTGCAGAGATAGGTTGCTGTAGCAGTTTATCTAGTTTGGCGTGTATATTCATTATCACCACCTCACATTGGTGGAGAAGTCCATGACAAACCTGGGTTTAGATCAAGCAATTGTGATAGTTTCGTTTCATTGAGCTCTGGACGGGGACCAAGACGTAGCTGCGCGGCTGCAGAGGAAGATGCTGCGATGGCGGTCTGAGGAGTCCCTGGACGTGGTGAACCCGCCGCGGAATTGCACGTTGAAGCATGACTTCGTGGTGCTGGAGCGGTGCGGGGACCAGGTGGAGCAGACATCGGTCTGGTCGTGATTTCGAGTGCAGGGAGCTTTCCATTCGCGCGTGGTAGGACTTCGTCTAGGTTCACCGGAATACCCAGCGATATCAGATGCCGTCTGCGTATCCGTGACCGTGTCCAGTTCACGGGCTGAAACGCCGGCGGCGCAGAGGGTAATAGCAGGTCGAACAGTTTACGACTGGAACAATCTGAGATTTGAGACACATGCAATGCTTGATAATGGCGGAGAGTGTGTACCTCTCGGAGGTGACCAACGTCTGGCTAAGACCAGCAGCCTCACGTATCTCTTTATCCGACATCTGCGACGCGTCAATAGTGACCCATAGAGGGCCAAGTATGTGGTCGACCTGCTCTTGCAAGTCCTGCCTTGATGATGAGGGGTCCAACCGGAGCGGCTGCCAATCAATCCCTGATGGACCGGGTATCCGCACCTCCTCCCCAAATGCAACCTCTTCATCGAACCCAGCGGAGTACTCAACCCCCTGCGGCCCTCCAAAGTCTCCAAAGTCTCCAAAATCATCGTCAACCTCCTCATCTGTTGCAGTAGTCGTCTCCGCTGGAGTATGGAAGTCCTTAAAGTCGTCAAAGCCATCCTCGCTTGAGAGAGTGGGGGTGAACGCGGCCGAGATGGGCTTGATTGCCACTGGCGATGCGGGAGCACCCCAAACCGATGCACCGAGAGATATGTCGTCGTCCATGTAGAGTGGTGCTCAATAGCAGAGGTGGCGAGCTAGCTAGTTGTGTGGGTATGACTAAGAATCTAGTTTTCGGAGGAATTCAAGCGATCGCATCACGCATCTCCAGGTTGCTGCTCTAAGACGCACAGGCGCGCAACGCGTAGTGTCGCGGACTTCGAACTCGACACCCACCACAACTATGTTCCATGAACTCCGCTAAGCCCTCATTTCTGTTTGCATTGCCAGGCTCGAAGAAGCGGAGGACTGCGCGCAAAGTGCACATCCGGCGCCTCTTCGACGTCCTGCAGCTCTGTATCCTGCGCAACGACTTATCACGCGGCCGACGAGCATGGGCGATCCTCCTACAATGCAAAGAAGTTAAATGGAAATCCCTGTGGCAGACGGCCGTTTTCCTGCTTGGAGAGCGAGAGAAGGACGACCTGGAATTCAGCGACGAGATGATAGCATTATTCAGCACCAAGATGCGACAGCATCCGGAACAGGTGCGGTCGCCTGTTGGTTTCTATTTGCTTCGGAACTTACGGAGGGGGGCCAGCGGGAGACCATTCTCAAAGAATTGATCCTGCAGCTCATACAGGCTGGAATGCACAGAGAGGCGCTGGACGAACTCGATCTGTGAGGACGAGCGATGACCCTGCGCATCGTACAGGCACTTATGATCGTTTCAGGTACCTGCCTTCCTTCCCTTATCAAGGTAATCCCGTCCTGCAAACGTACGCTGGGCTCCTGGCCCTGTACCTTGCGCAGCCTCAGACAAATGCTGATGCTCCACAAGAAAGTTCGTCCGAGTGGTGCGACGCTACACGCATCGAAGCTAATTTCATCCATTGCTAGAGCGAGTGTGGAGCAGCGCCCTGTTGCGGGACGCCCAATTTTACTTTGAACGCGCGAAAGCGATCGACCCCAAAAACGCCATCGCGATGGCATTCATCGAGCAGGTGCGCGGCACGCAGATTTTGATGCTAACGTCGACATGTTTATGGCATCCCTAGATGCCGATGATCACACAGCACGGTCAGCAGCACGATACATCGGAGTCAGACTCCGAATCCCAGTCCGACGATGAGGGGATAGAGATCAGTGATATAGATCGTCGCCACAAGCGGGCCCGGACTTAGAATCGCAGAACCTCATTGATTACGTTGCACTACGATGTCTACGGCGGTGTCATAACTAGTCTTCTATGTACTAGCTCTCCTCATCCGAATCCGAGTCCATGTTGATACTGGGCATCGGCTCGTCTTCTTCATTTTCGTGCGTCGCCACAAAACCCTGTGATGTTGACGATACAGGGGGGATTGAAGTCGGTGGCGGGATGGCACGGGTTTGCTCCGACGATAAAGTCGAGGAGACACCGGGCGTTTTTGACTGTACCTCCGGGGTTGCCGGAATGTCGTCCTGGGGAGGCGATGCATCGAACTGTTGCGGATGCATTAGAGGCGCATCACTTTGTGAATTTTGAGTAGTGACAGTGGCATGCCCCCCGGGAGTCCAGGGTGTCGGAGTAGCTGCAACGAACTGCTTGATGAATTGAGGAGCTGTGCCTGTGGCGGGCGTCAGTGCACTGCGATCGGAGGGCGCAGTGTGCAATGGACGGCTGGAAGCTTGTGCCGTATCCTGAAAGGCTGCCTCAGGACGGGACACCGGTGCGGTAATTGTCATTTGCACGTCCTGTTCATCCGCCGACGCCAAAGGCAGAGTGTCATTTGCCGTGCTCAATCCCAGAGACTGGCGTGCAGACAGCTCTTCCTCGCCTTCTTCCTCGCGGAACAGCGATAGCGTTTCTACGTGCGGCAAAGATCGGACGAGAGGGGGAACGCGGGGATGCAGAAGTAGCTCAATGTCACGCATGACGTCCGCGCCACACTATATCATATTAGCGAGGACGTCGGAACAGCGTTTGGCTCGTACACTTACCGGGTGGTGATAGTCAGGCGACATGGTCCCGATGACAAGACCGAGGCTCTTGCTCATCGTGCTGCTATTGCCTGATGCGAGGTCCCCGCATATATCACGTACGCGCGCGTACAGTCTGCCGTGTAGGGACAAATCGGGAGATATGAGCGCGGGCTGCATGTGCGGCAGCGCAATGTATATCGCGAGAAGGACGCGGGTGACAAGCGAGCGGACCGGAGGGGTTATTTGGGCAACTCGAAATACTAGCTTGACCGCTGTTCGAACCGCGGTCATGCTGTCCGTCACATATACGAAATGTGCAGGGACGTACCATCTGCAGCGACCAGCAGAACCTCCCCCTCCTCGGCTGTAGGACAGATAATTTCCATTGCCACCTTGAATACTTCGTCACCTTCGTAGCCGCGCGCCCTCTTCTTGCCTCTTTTGCCCGTGCTTTTGCTGGTGTCAGTACTTGAACTTCCTTTTTGCTGAGTCTTGGTCGCCAGCAGAGGGGTGAGGAATGGCAGGATGGCCCGCGCCAAACGCGACGAGAGCACTGCATCGTAGAGGTAAGACTCCGTCTGCAGCAACGACGCCGTTGCTCTCAAGAAATGCAAGCGTTGACGTCTAACGAGGTGTGAGTATAAGCTTTAGCACATAGCTGAACCTCCTACGCTGTCCGAGGTTGCTCTAGGTGATAGGATAGATGAGAGAGTAATTGACTGAGATGCGGGACCAGATGAAGACGTGCACTATAATCGCCTTGCATCAACACGGCTCAAGGGAGAACAATATGGGCGCAATGACCTTCCAGTAAGACTGATGATGAGGTCACAAGCTAATTCCCATATAACAGGTATAACAGAGACCTCCATGGCGCGCAAGGGAGGATCCACCGTCGCTTCGACCTACATCGTAAGGGTCAGCTGAATCACACGTAAGGTGGGTTGTTCTACCCTTTCGTCGGGACTACAGCGCAGCAACGCCGCAACGAAATTGACTAATGACCCAACTGGAAGCAAGACAGGCCGTGCCGTCGAAGAGCTACCTGGCGATCAGAGTCGTACACAATGGCGAGCAGAAGACATGAACTCACTGCAATAAATCGCAGAGAACACGGGAAGCGGCTCGCAGGCGGTCTAAGCTCAGAGGAACCAGAATAACAGGGTCATTTGTTGATGGCCCAGCCTGAGGAATGACTTGGCTATTCCCTGAGTGTGGACGTTAGGTCTTATTCTGTGGTAGACACTGATATGGTCGTTTGCACCTGCTGAAGGGAATGTTCTTCTCAAGTTGAAGAATGCACCCCATGCGAACGACAGAGTCTCGTCCAACGACTTGCGCCAAAGGCTCGTCGCACCGACCTTGCCTCCTGTGACGTGCAGAGTCGAGTACAGTTTTGACGCAGCCTCTACGAGAGCGACCGGAGTTGGATTCGGTGTCGAGCCATTGAGATGCTTTAGAGCCAGCGAGGATAGTGATGCATGCAAACTGCGATGAAGAGTAGGATACAGAGGAATTAAATGCGTGAGGGTCGCCAATGCTAAGACCTGGGGCATCAAGTAAGTGAAGTGAACGATTCCAGAAGTATCAGCAGATAGCGACCTTTACTTCAGCATCGCTCTGCTTCTCATCCAGTGCTACCAGTGCAGCGGTGAATTTTGGCATGTTAGGGACGCAGAGTTGGCGTTGAAACTCTGTGACGTCTGTGGCACTGGAAAATATGCGTCTCAATAGCCTGATGGAGGCTTTCAACGTAGGTTGAGGTTCTTCTTTCTTATGTGGAAGGCAGAATATGAGGATTGCATTAAGTATGGAAATAGTATACACGGACTGAGAGTGAGGGCAACGCAACACCAAGCCAACTTTGCGCACATTCCATCATCATCGCTTTGGAGCAAATTGCCGTCCGGAGGGCAAGGGATAGACCAGCCCACCGTGCTCCAGCATCCTTGGAGTGCAGTAAATAGTTAATCCTGGCTGTCCATTTGTGCGTATGGGGAGAGGGAGAGAGGATGTCCGGGTTAATGGTTTCCAGCACGAAGGGGAGATGCAAGACCGCGGAAGCATCGGAACCGAGCTGCAGCTGAAGTAGACTTTTCAAAAGATGAGGTTCCTCCATGTTGGTGGGAGCGGTAGATCGCTCGGACGCGGTCCAAAACTTTGGCCGCCACCGGTATTCACATCATTTGATCGCCGGGTCACGGCTGCGTTGTACGGCGCATTCAATCACTGCGACTTTAGACGTCCTTTCCAACAATCATCGCGACTTCAAACGTCCGCCACAACAGCGAGCTCGCCCTCGATGGCAGCGAGAACAGTGCTGGACCCGCACGTCCAAGAACATCTGCGCTTAGAGGCATTCGAGGTGTGACAATCGCCTTGCTCCCACTATCCGCCCGTGTTCCAACCGGTGATTTCAGGGCAAGTTCGATGTCAAGGACTTGGTGGGGAGCATCTCCGAGAAGCTCATTGCACAATCGAAGGCCGATCCTGGGCGTACGTGTAGTGGCACGCTTCCCCTTGTCGCATGGACTCATTCATCCACTCGAAGCGTTCGATCCCAAACCTTTCATTCACACTTTCGAAGCCGCTGTTGACAAGCTCATAGCAGTCAGGAAGGATGTTCAGGCTAAGACGGAGCAGATGGAGAAGATTGTCAGGACGACAGAGCGAGAATACTCCAAGAAGATGGCAGAGCTGGACAAGGGCTTTGAGGTGTGTTTCGCGTTCTGACGGTGTCGCCATGCTCCCTCAATGCTGCTGTTAGTCAGTCGGTCAGTCCTTCTCGGGTATGGAGAGCAAGATGAACGAGGTAGGGCGCACTGCCATCAGGATAGGTCAAACGAACCACTGTTTCCTCTCCCTGAATTTCGCTGACGTCGACACAGGTGAACAGCTGGAGTCTGTGCACCATCAGCGACAAAGGGCGCAGGCAGCATATGATTTGATTGACTACTACAACCAGTTCTCGAAGGACGATACAGTTCGACTAGATGCCCTCAAGAAGGAGGGAAAGGAGGGCCGGCGGCAAGTTGCTGTCCTACTGCGACGCCTGAATGTCGTTGCCAAAGAAGTGGATCTGCCACATGCGGACAAGGTATGTAATGAAACCTCGAGTCCATGCTAGTTGTTGACGGTGCAAGCGCTGCGTCAGACGCGAGAGAACGTCGACAGATATTGTGAGAAGTTTGAGAAAGACATGCTCCATCTGTTCGACCGCGCGTATCGCAAGGGAGATCCCAAGATGATGCATGTATGCTACATGCTTCTCGCGCAAAGCCTATTCCGAGCTCATGAGGACTATGTTGCAGCATTGCGCGCAAACACTTCTCGATTTCAACGGCGGCGCGTCATGCGTGCAAGTCTATGTCAATCAACATGACTTCTTCATTAACCGTGTGCGCGAGACGAGCAACATGGAGGAGGACTTGTTCGTGACCCTACATCTCCACAACTTACCGCCTTTACAACCAACTGACTCTCCTGTTGTAGGTGGCATACTCTTCCAGGTCCCAATGCAAACCCTCCAACGTCAGAGTCAGGTTTGAATGAGCTCTTCCAGGAGATTCGAACGACAGTGGGGCAAGAAGCACAGATCGTGCAGGCCGTCTTCCCGAACCCTCCCTTTGTCATGCAAGTGTTCTTGCAGCGAGTATTCGCACAATCGGTTCGTTGTTACCAACCTCATCGCAACGCAGGGTACACTGACTCCGCTTTGCAGATCCAACAGTACATGGAACAGCTTTTGAACAGAGCTGCGGGGCTGTCTGATCTCGCCTTCCTGCGCATACTGCAGCTGGTCCACCAGCAGACGGCTCTGCTCATCGAGGACCTCAAGGCATATGAGGTCTCCTCAGTTATCCCTCGCTCTCCCTCTGACATGGGCGACTTCAACCTGATGCTGAACGCCGCTCCATCATCAGCCGCTGCGACGACTGCAGCTACCGTGAGCACCATGCTGGAGACCGCGATGGAGGAGCTCTTCGTGCCATACACTGAAGGCCAGAGGTACCTGGAGAAGGAGAGCAAGAGTCTGGGTGAGCTTTACGCGAACTACCTTTCGAACTTCACTCGGTACCACGTAAGCCTGACGCTGCAGTAATTGCTGATATGACTTACGGCCATCTCCTTCAGGAGCGGAACCACAAGGGCTCAAAGTCGTCGATGTTCGACCGCATGGTCAACCAGCTGAGCGCCGCTGCCTCGAACACGTCGACGTCGGGTACCTCTACTACATCCGCACAGGCTGCTGCCGCGCTCATGCGCTTTGGAGGCCTGTCAGCCGACCGTGAGAAAGACAAGTTGGGCGAGGACCCTATTCGCGAGGAGGATGGGCAGGTCAGCGTCCAGATTGCGGAACGGATGCTGAAGTGGCATGCAGAGGCCATTGGACGATGCGTCGAGATGAGTTCTGCGAATGATGTGTGCGTGGCAGCGGAAGATTGGTCGATGCGCTTTCTCACTGATGTACTCTGCCGGCAGTCCAAAACATACCTTTGCTCTATTGCGTGTCCTGGCCGCAGTGATAGGCAACGCATATGTAGAGCCGGCTTTGGAGACGTACGTGGTGAATTTGTTTCCCACTTCTTAACGACCGACCTGGACTACACAGTGCACAAGTTCGACTGGAAGCGGCAGATACGAAGTCTGAGCCATCTCTGCAGGCGCTGACTGTCGTGCATGAGGTCGATCTTATATGCCATCTATGGCAGCACTACGTGAACATGGCGTTGCTTCCCCTCTCCAGCAGCTCAGTAACGGTGCGCCGGGAGATGGTCGTCTTTAACAATCAGACTGTCAGCAGGATTGAGGGTGCTGCTAATCACCTCATGCAACGTCTCGCTGACGGTCAGTCTGGCGTATACTCAAACTCAGGCATATTGGCTCACTCTTTCATACAGCTATCATCAGCTGGCTCTCTGCGCAGCTGGCAAAGCAGAAGAGGAACGATTTTAAGCCGCGGAACGATGATCTGTCCTTTGCGAGGGTGAATACGGAGCCGTGTGTTGCGTGCTGCGATGTGCTGGAGAAAGTCCGAGATGCTGCGAAGGCCAACTTGAGTGGCAAGAACCTGGAAGTGTTCTTGACCGAGATCGGCGTCGCGTTCCATAGGTGACTGTCAGTCGCAAAGATCACGTACGCTACGACCTGACAATCATTCTCAGCTTGCTCCTTGACCACCTCAAGAAGTTCCCAGTCAGCGCGACGGGAGGACTGATGCTCGCCAAGTACGTCTACCTTACTAAAATGCAGAGACATCTCTAACCTTTCGCGTCTCGCGCATATAGGGATCTCAAGTCATACCAGGACATCATCAGCAGCTTCTCCATTCCCTCTCTACACGAACGCTTCGAGTTCCTCCGCCAGCTCGGCAACGTCTTTCTCGTCCGGCCAGACATCCTCAAATCCTACATCACCGAGGGCTACCTCGGGCGCATCGACTCGACGCTCCTCCGGCCGTACCTCGCACAGCGCGTCGACTGGGGCCAGGCAGAGAAGGGCTTCAACGACAGCACCGAGGACGTGAACCTGTCGGAGGGCAAGGGCCTGAAGGATCGGCTTGGGATGGGTAGGTTGAGCATGATCATGAAGGATCTGGAGCCGTTGAAGGATATGAGCATTCGGGATATGAGCCTTCCTGCGCTATCAAGTTCGATACCGACCAATTTCTCGATGTCGTCGCGATTTGGCAGATAGACTCGTCGTCATCGATGCTATTTTGTGTTTCTGATCACCGCTGGTCACGCTGTACGTAAGAGACTACTACCGCGCTGGCACGGCTTCAGTCAGTGACTGCATTCAGCCACGGATCGTCCAGTAGTTCTCCAGCATTCGCTCTCTCCTCAGGTTTCCACTTCAACATCTTCCTAACGAAGTGAAGGAACAGCGTCTTATCCTCCCCTGCAAGATTCTTCTCGGCATCCTCCAAGCTCGTGTTTGGAATGCCAGCTGCTCCCTTCCAATTGCCTGTGCAAATGTTACGAGCTATGTATTTGTTCCGGTTATGAATGATACGCACCATCCCTATCAAACCATTGCCAAGGACGATCAGTTTGACTTCGCTCGAGGAAGTCTTTCGGTGGAAGGCCGAGCAATGCGATCATGTGAGCAAGGTGATAGATATTGTCCTTTTTGTTCTCAGCTCCTCCTGTAGTTTTGAACAGATTGCCGTTCTCAAACAAATCCCAAATCTGCGGCATGTGGTTCGCATGATCTTTCGAAGGCTATGAAGAGAGTATCGCTCGCCAGAACTCCGACGTTCCAGATATCCACCTTGTCATCCCAAGGAATGTCTAAGACGACTTCGGGGGCTCGATATTGATAGGGTTGAATGTCGTCGATCGGATTGTATTTGCCGAAACGAGCCTCGCCGAGATCACAGAGTACCGGTCGGCCATAATTGTAGATACGAGGGACCAGCGGTCGGGATGTGTAGATGATTCGGTCACCGTCAATTTTGCGCGGACTGGGAGACTCTACCTCTTGCTTCTCAAATTTCTTCAAATCATCTTCGGCAGAGTTGTCGTCCAAGCCTAGTAAAATGTTCTTCTCCTGAATATCTGAGCCATTCGGACAACGCATATGATGTGAACATAGAATACAGATCGACGTGACGTGGCTCACCGGTGTGTATCACTCGAGCCTCAGTATGCAGGAAGTCGAGAGCAAGAAAGACATGCTTGAGAACCGACCTCAAGAGCATGACAGGCAGGGATTTATCGGAAAGCATCTTCCGAAATCCTCGTAGGGTGATCGCCAAAGGTGAGTAAACGATAGCTTGATACTTCTGGTCATGGCTGGTGACTTTGAACTGATCCAGCATCTCGCGGACCAGCGAGGAGCCTACGTGGTTTGTTTTGATCGTTCTCAAGTAGCTCGAGACTGAGAGCTCCCGCGAAAGCGCATGACAAGTGCCGATCTTGAGGGCTACATGCCGATGCTCCCTGGCGAGATTGAGCAAAGACTAATGTTCTGATGATCAAGACAGGCTTACGTTAGGTCCCGACATAGCCATACTGTGGAATATCCTCCATACCCTAGTTTTCCAACGACCTGATACTTTGACTTGAAGACTTCACCTATTCGCACTGGATAAAACTCGTCTGGTCTGTACCACTCCCAGGTCTCCTCTTCGACCAAGCAAGAGTTGTCGATGACCTCGAAGCCACTCGTAGGGAACAATCGCGGGGGCGATGGCCTCCGTACGAGGCGGCGAGCAGCACGGAGAAGAGACGACATTCAAGTTTCAGACCGAGGACATGAGTTCAGCAAGACGTCCGAGGTCCAATTGCCCGAGCGTACGGTTGCCCGCTCAGGCTAGTCCGAGCTCGACAGAGGTGGCGGCGAAAGAACGGCGCTGGCTTCAATGGCTTGACGACCGCAATCTCGATCACTGATATGTTTCAATACCTAACGTTCAACAAAGTTAGTAACTCTCTACCCGCGTCCGTCCCTCCTCCCTCCCTCCACCAGCACCCACCATGCGCTGCTGCTCGTCTTCGACGGCGCGCATCTTCACGCTCTTTTTCTTCGCACTCCTTTCGGCACAGTCCTTCGCGCTCGCCAGCGCCGAGTCCACGTCCTCGGACTCTCCATCGTCCACAGTCGCGACCACATCCAACTCCGTCACCCCCACTTCGACTGCAGCTAGCACTACGTCGGCCGCTGCCACCGCGAGCCAGTCATCTGTAGTAGAATCTACGTCGGCTGCCGCGTCCACGACTTCACATGCGTCGAGCACCGAAGCTACTTCCGCGTCCACTTCCTCCACCGATGCAGAGTCTAGTACTTCCGCCTCATCCAAGGCCATGTCCTCGTCTTCATCTGTATCTGCGACGTCTTCCTCGACCTCTGCAGCTGACTCGTCTTCAGCTGCTTCCTCGTCCCCCGGTTCGTCTTCCGTGTGAGTCTTTCTTCTCCAGCCTCGGATCGCGCTCACCGGTCACCTCGAACGCATAGCTCTGCTTCGACTTCCTCAGCCTCCGGGAGTGTCTCCTCCGCAGTATCGTCCTCCTCTACCACCAATTCCGCAGTAGCTCTCGTCACACAGGCAATCCTCAACACAAGTACACACTCGAGTTCTGTAGCGACAACCACTAGCACCGCCTCCACAAGCGCATCGTCCAGCTCGTCGTCATCACCGTCCGCGGCATCCACCTCCAAGTCGTCCTCCGGGTGCGCTCGATCATTTCATCTTGTCTGCTGCGGCCCCTACTCACTTTGAAATTCCAGCTTCTGGTCACACAAAGCCGCGGTCATCGTCGTCTTCATCGCCGTAGGCTTGGTCGGAATATTCATACTCCTCGCCATCATCCTGCGCATCGTCCGATACCACCGGAACAAAGACTTCCACGTAGAGGACCCGTCGTATTTCGAGAAGGACCTTCACCCAACGGGAAGCTACGCCGACCTGCACGGCGATATCGATGACGGCCGCAGCGTAGCAGACGACGGCATCCCAGATCGCACGTCGCGCTTCGTGGATGCACAAGGCGGCGGCCGCGACTCCATCGTCGAATACGCGCGTGGCACGGCGTATGCTGCGGCACGCGTCCAGCCTGGACCGTACGCGTACAACGGTGCTCCCGGCGCGTACAGCGGCGGATTTACGAACGCACACTATCACGTCCAGCCTGCGGATACTTTGGGTTCGGGTGACCCGTATAGTATCGCCAGGCCTGCGGAGAGTGCGCATGCGGGTAATTACTCGTATGCGGCGCAGACTTACGGTATGCCCGGTGCTGCGCAAGCTCCGTACTATGGACAGGCCACCAACGGCTATCTGGTCGATACCCGCTGATTCATTCATCGCCAGCCACTTTCTGGCATAGCTGATGGCAGACGCATTCTTTGCCACGTGCACACTTCCGTATATCGGGTTGGGCTGGTCTTGTGTTGTTCTTCCCTTGTCTTTTCTAGTTTTTGGTCTGATGTTTTTATTCCCCTCCCCACCACCCGATACCCCATGGACCCTCGCCTGCTATTAATACTTCTGCGCAGGTGTGTTCATTTAGTAGTATGTACATTGTTGCGGCCCCCGCGGCTTGAACACTTGGACTCGTTGTAATCTGCTGTCTTTGACCTCGAGCGGATCAGATGTTGCACACGGCTGTCGATATTATTAGGTACTCACGAACATGTCTGTTTGGATAGGAGACTCGTATTGTTCCTGTCCTTACACAGCGTGCAGCCGTCATCTGTAGGAATACATATGACCATGTCCTAGGATACGTTAAGCGTTTGTACGGAGAAGTCAAGGAAGCGCTAAGTACTCGTCTCCGCACAGCTCCCCACCCGCGCCCATCTGATCGTCCCGCCCGCTGCCCACAATCATCTGCACAATGTCTCACGCGTACGAGCACCTCCTCCCTCCGAGCTGGAAACCACAAGTCACGGCGTGGCTCGCGGAGGACACACCGTCTTTCGACTACGGCGGCTACGTCGTGGGCGAAGCGCAGCGGGAAGCCTTCCTGCTCGGTAAGGGCAAACAGACGGCCATACTCGCTGGCGTCCCATTCTTCACGGAAGTCTTCGCGCAGGTCGGATGCGAGTAAGTGTCCATCAGACCAGGCCGTCGTCTGCGCGTGCGGGGACTGTGCGCTGATCGGCGCGAAGGGTGGAATGGCACATGCAGGAGGGCGAGACGTTCGAGCCCGTGAAGCATGTCGCGACTGTAAGGGGGAAAGCCCGCCATCTCCTCCTCGGCGAGCGTGTCGCGCTGAATATGCTCGCGCGATGCAGTGGGATCGCGACACGGTATGTCGGAGCCCTCGTAGACTTTGCTACAGTGACTGTGACCACGCTTTCTCAGATCCAAGAACGTGTTAGACAAGGCGAGGAGCTACGGCTACAAGGGGATCATCGCGGGGACGCGCAAGACGACCCCTGGGTTTCGCCTTGTCGAGAAGTACGGCATGCTGGTGGGCGGGATTGACCCGCACAGGCACGACCTGTCGAGCATGATCATGCTCAAGGACAACCACATCTGGTCATCAGGTACGTTATCCCGACCGCGCTACGTCCGACGCCCACCGCTCGACGCCAGTTCCCTGACGACTTCCCACAGGCTCGATCACCGCGGCCATCCAGGCCGCGCGACGTGTGGGCGGTTTCAGCCTCTTGCTCGAGGTCGAAGTGCGCTCCGAGGCGGAGGCTGACGAGGCGATTGACGCGGGTGCGGACATCGTGATGCTGGACAACATGGAGGGCGCGGAGCTCGCGGGCGTTGCGCGTAAGCTCAGGGAGAAGTGGGCGGGCAAGCGCAAGTTCCTCTTCGAGAGCAGCGGGAACATCACCGATGCAAATCTGCGCGAGCGTGCGATCAACGGTGAGCATGAGACGAGCCGCTTCCGCGGATAGACGGTGCTAACGTCTAACGCCTGGTTGGCAGAAATCGACATTCTCAGCACTAGCATGGTGCATCAGTCTGTGCAGCACATCGACTTTAGCTTGAAGATCCAGATGCCAAAGTGAACCAGCCAGGTGACGTCCGCGGAAGTGCAAGCGAACAGAAGGCTAACACTTTGTAACATATGTATACCACTTCTTTATTCAATCAGTATCAGTGCTGTATCGATAGCATATTCACTACGCTTCTTGGACGGACGTTTAGGGAATCTTGCCCAAGCCGAACAGTTCGATCGCATTTCCTCCCCGCACAGCGTTCTGTTCGGCCTCGTCCCAGCCGAACACACCATCGATAGCTTCCAGATTCTCGACTACGCTCTTCCACTTCTCCGCCTCTCCTAGCGGGGGAAAGAATGGGTGATCGGTTCCGAAGAGCATCCGCCGGCTACCTAGCTTCCTCTGCACACCCCCTGCGCCTGCAGATGCGGCCGCCGATGCTCCGCTCTTGACATACTTCTCCGCACGACCAACCGTGTCGCTGACGAAGCCGAGCTCCTCTGAACCGTAGGCGACAGCGTCAAAGTAGAGCTTGCCGAGGTAGTAGCGCGCGTCGTGCTGCAGGCGCGAGGCGACGACGGGGTCGTGGTCGATGCAGGAGGCAAGACGTGAGGACAGCTGCGGGAGGGCGCCCCCAGAATGCGCGAGGAGGATGCGGAGGTCGGGATGTCGGTCGAGCACTCCACTGAGAATCAACCGTGTGATGGCCTGCTCGGGAGCGTGAGCGATCGACAGCAACGTTCAGAAGGGTGAACACACACGATAGTGGTCTCGAATGGGAAGCCTAAGGCCAGCGGGAGTACGTGGCCGTTGTCCTTCTCTCCCCATTCCTTCTGGTCGACGCCATAATGAGGATGGAGGAAGACGACAAGAGCTGCTTTCTCGATGGCTGCCCATACGGGTTCCAGGGCGTCGTCGTCCAGTCCCTTTCCTAGTCCACGAGAGCCGATGATGACGCCTTTCAGATGGGGGAGATTAGATATCTGTTGTATGATTTCGAGAAGAGATGCGCTTGATGCCTCCGGTACGAGAGGCAGTAATCCGAAGCCGTATAATTGCTTCAACGTCCCGTCGGCGAGATTGGGAGACGTGGAACAGTACTCCTCGAGGTCGCTGTTCAGTTCGCTGGCAAGCACTTGTGCCGTGGCGGCGGGCAGGAAGTCCAGCCACGGGTTTGCCGTGCTGCACCGTGTTCAGCGCTCAACTCTATTGCAACGCCCCCTACACGTTCCGCCGAGCACGACTCACCTCACGATGGAGATATCGATACCATGCTTGTCCATAAACCTGAGCTTCTCGGCTCTGTCCCAGAACTGCTCGTGGCTTCAGGAATCCGCGGTGCAACAAGCATGATTGACGAGGAGTGTCCAATTTACCTGCGAGCCCATGGGTCGCCCTCCGCTCGGCTCTGCATCGAGGATGAGCAGCCGTTCCTCGGTCTTGCCCTCTGGGGTGGTTCTGGAGAAGACGCGCGGCACGCTGGTGCGCGAACGCAGGAAGGAGACGTAGCGCGGGAGGTAGACGTGGGTGTGCACGTCGACGAGGAGTCTCCTGGATGCAGCAGCCATGGTGGAATAAGAAAAAGAAAAAGGAGGAAAGGTATCGTCGGGAGGTGGGTATCAATGAGAGATAAGTAAATGGTTCCTGGCCAAGCATTAACGCGGTGTCTCATCAATGTACATTCGATCACGATCGACTGTGTAGTACTCGCTATGATTTGCAGGAGCATTCACGCGAAGCGCTTGCTTTGCAACCATTCATTATTCTGAAGAAACAATTGCAAGCTGTCTCTCGAGCTCACGAAATCTGTACGTACAAAGTCGTGCAATGCAGCAACGGGTGCCTGGATTTACACAAATCGAACATCAGATACTGTCATATGCAGGCCGGTGCGTGGCGGGAAGCGTCGATCGACTCCTCGATATGTAGCTATGGGCCCGGGGCAGGCGACGCAGAGTGTTCGACCGGCAATGAGGATGGCTTAATGCAGGCCGCTCTGGCACGCACCCTCTCTTGAACATGAACGTCCATCATGGTTGCGACCGAGGATAACATCGAGCTCTGTACTTTGCGCGACGAGGTGCTATTGTCTTGCCGACTATCACGCTACATAATGCATTAACCGTTCCCCTCGTGCAGCTAGCCGCAGTCGCCGCGACGATTACCAGCGTTCAGCGCAGGTTCGTTGCCGCGATAGCCCGATCTGAGCAGCGGATGAAGGAGCTGGAGGGCCAGGTGAACCGGCTGCAGGCTGAGAAAGCGGCAGCATCTCGGAAGATACGGAATTTGCACGTCGAAAACGCACAACTTCGCGAAGAGCTCGAAAGCAAGAAGGAAGGCGTCGCCAAGGCCGTCCCTACACGCGTCGCTACCCCACGCAAGCTGTATCGCGCAAAGAAAGCCGTCCAAGACCCGGACGAACACAAGGTAAGACGAGAGCTTCGATGTGTTACAGCAGGATTGACCGGCACCTCAAAGAGCGCATTTTCTTCAAGTGCCCCTACGCAAACGGCCAAGAAAAGCCAAGACGCAGAAGATACGGACAGTTCGGACGACGATGAGTTTGCTGAAGCTTCAGCTTCTTTTCCGGATGACATACAACCAGAGAGCCAGAGTGCAATGAAGCCTAGGAAAAGTGCTCCAAACACCAGCGAAACCGTTCCCCATGTGACATCCAGACGAGTCTCCGAGGACCCCAAATCAAAGCAGGCGCAAGTCATCGTAGAAGCCAGGACATCTAGAAGAGGCGCTCCTGCGCACTCTGAGCAGTCCAAGAGCAAGGCGAAGCCCCAAAAAACAAAGGAGCTGCAGATAAACTTCTCGTATCTTGAATATTCACGACCACCCGCGACGGCTGCCATAACGGCTGGACCGTATACCTACCGGATGTTGCAGGAGCGACTAGGGCTTGATGATGATACAGTAAGCCTTCAAGCAACAAGCTCAGCGAGGAGACACTGACTTGCAATCATAGATGATAGGCATCGAGAAGTAAGCGAAGCTTTTTGCAGTCAGACACTGTCCGTGTTCCTGACGAAGAATTCTAGCCTGGAATGGATGCGCGATCCGTGCATGCGAATCCACATCCACGACGATATGATGTTCGTGCTGCAGCCTCTCGTGTACGAAGGGCCATCAAGCTACCTCATCAGCTGGAGCGAGGAGATCGTAAACCAGAACATGAAGGAATACATCGTGCAGGGTGATCGGCGACCAGTAGATTCGGTGTTCCACATGTTCGCGAACCCTTGTGCGACGGTATGTTGGTCGGCGTTCGCTGCAAAGCATGGGGAAGTACTGAGCAGCATCAATGCTTAAAGGACGCTTGGTTTTACCTTGGAGCACACAAACTGACTGTCAGAGAGTTGAGGTCGGTGTGGCACAAGACGCTGCGGGGTCAGGTGGGTAGTCCTTCGAGCTCTTGCGCGGATCTCGTTAAGTGTGATCCGACACAGGATAAGCACAAACTTGCTGCGGAGCTGGAGAAGAGATGGAGATATAGCCCGCTGGATAGGCGAGACATCGCAGGAAGAGTGGAGCAAGGAGAGCTGGAGCAGTTCTGCATTGAGCTCGATAGCACCGGCCAGCTAGCGAAGTCGATCGATTTCGTGAAGACGTTGGGAGGGGAGTACAGATTGAAGGACGGAGATGGTAAAGCTGCTGCATAACTGTATACTAGCAGGCTGCCTGTTTGTATGATCGGTACGCGCGTCGTCTGCGTGCCTGCCACTGTCAAGCGGTGCTATTTTGATGACTATGGCCGTTCATGTTTGGTCATGGTTGATCTATGAGCCTGGATGCGCGGAACATTGGTCGTGCATACTGTAAGCCCGCGAATGAGGACCGCGGCGATGATCCTGCGCGGCACCGTTAGACGATCATAGCCTGTCGAAATGCGAGCCAGTGGTCAGATGGGAGACTCCGGAGAGAGCAGGACAGAATGATGCCATGCACTGCCCCGTCCCGCCATATCGACAGGCTGAGGGAGTCGAGACGGAGGAGGACGATGCGAAACAGAGGTTGGCGGCGAAAGAAAAAGAGATCCCGCGCCGCGCTATCAACTACACGCCCTGCAACCTGATGCGTCATCAGGAAATTTGGTTCGCGTTGCATAAGCGCGAATAAGCGGTTTAAATTGTAGCTATTGCGAAAATTATATTGACCCCTATGCGAGCAGTTACGAAAACCTGAACGATTTGCGCAACCGGTTACAATCGCAGCAGTACCACATTATAATGTATAATAATCCGTACACTAATGGATTACTATCGGACACCGGAGACGTTGTAATCGCAGCAAGCAGTGATTATAATCATGAGTAAACCCGGCATACACATTGTATCAAAATTTTTGTTTGTATACATAGTAGGCAACTAAGCATCCGTTCCGTACCTTGTTTATCTCTATTGCCGTCTACTGCCCGTAGACCTCATTCACGATCAAGCGCCTTACAAGTTGAAGCTTCAACTTTGTACTCACTCACCAAACATCGCAAGAATGTTTACCGTCGGACTCGAACACGCACGCGCACGGGAAACACTTGATGCTAAAATATCGGTGCCACTTACCAGTGCACTATAGATGCGACATTAGATCCTGCGTAGACAGTCCCAAATAAGCGCCGAAGACGCGTCACTCTCAGCGCCACAGCGCCACAGTGCGATTTTGACCGTTCACGAAGTTCCTGCTCATTCCGTCGGGATCACCGTCTTGCTCGCTGTGGCTCTGCTCTATGGTCCTCCCAGAACTCTAGAGTCTTCCTCAGTCCGACTCTATTACTCGTTTTGGCTTACCTCGATCTTGGATCGTGAATTTCGAAGTCTTTGCCTCACTCTGCCATCGGCACTCTCAGTCTCACAAAGCACTCTGTCCAAGTCGAGGCTACCTCAACTATCTCTCTGCGTCCGACGAGAACCTCAGGGCCCTGAGGTTTCGCGCACTGATGCCGATCACTGCAAGCACAGAGACGATGCAAGCTGTCAATGTATTCGTCGCCATCCTCCCCGCGGAGCGGTACTGGACAGTGGACACCTCCCACGCTAGCCGCAGAAGCGCACCTATCTGCTCTCTGAGGCAGTGCAACAAACCGGGACTGCTGAGCTGTTGAGATGGAGGGCGAGAAGCATATGTAATTTAAGGTGTTTGTGCATCCCGCCGAAGCTCGTTCGTGTGGTATTCGGTCGTCACAGCTCGGAAGGGCAGCAGGTAAGCGTTCTTATGAGAACGGATAAGTGAGGATGGGGATACTGCTCGTGGTGCGTGTTGGATCATGTCGGTGGTGATAGTCGATTTCATGAGCCATCTTGTAGCGTTTTCCTTCGCGACTCTGTACCTGATCTCATCTCATGAACATGCTCCGCCTTCACGTTACCGACCTGCACTTCGCGATTCCCACTCTACTGCATTCACCTTCATGTAGGCCTTGCAATGTCCATCTTGCTTAATAATCTCTGTTAGATTTCTTGATAGCAGATCGAGCATGGGACATCTGCTACCAACACGAAGACGTCGATTCTGTTGATTTTCTCACCATGTGGTCGAGTGTCGGTTTAGCTAGTCGAGTCGCGAGGTTCCTCAATCAAGTTCCACCATTTTGGCACTGTACAGAGCAAGTGTCCCTTTGTCGCTGACTGTTTGGATTCCTTTACGAACGCCTATTTGGATTACAGGTTCATATCGAACAGATTGGTAGCATCCGAGCTCTCCCTCATCGCACCCGGGCCTCCAGCTATTCGAAAAGCTCGACGAGAATATTGAGGAGATCGCCAACGGACTGGCGGGAAACTTGTGGAATACGGAGCAAGTCGGCAGTGTCCCGGGCGGAGGCGAAGAACATCATCGCATTGTCATGTGTGCTCCATGTCAAACGAATATGAGTGTTGATGAACGATTCAATTCAGCGACAAGCAAGACCTTGGTACGAATATCTGTGGTTAATAGTCTGACAAGTCATGCGAGGAGTTCATGAAAGGTGAAGAGAGTGAGGGATAAGAACATCGTCAGGTAGGTGGATGTGCGTTCTGAGCGTGGCTCAGCGAGTCATGATGAACAGGTGTGTTGTGCAGTCACATCGGGAGTAGCAAGTTTCTCCGGCAGAGTCCTTGGTAGGAAATAATCTAGCGAGTCTATTTTTCACTTCCTGTATGTATGAAGCATAGAGTGATACTAATCTCGTGTTGTCGTGTACCTTGGGTGCTTGGACCGCAGCTTGGAGTTGGCGGGCATCAGTGCAGATACTGAACTAGTATTAAGCGTCTTCCATCACTTCTAACCCCCCCAGCTACGTTAGTTCGCACTTAAAATAAGCTTATAATCTCTGTCAGGTACGAACATGTGCGATTATGAGCGATCCGGACTTGATTGTAAACAGCAATAAGGCGATTATAATATTTCAGCCAGTGTTATAACTGTTTGCCGCAGATTGTAAGCAATCATAATACGTCCCGCACCAGTACAATCGCTAAGTAAGCCTCGCGCAAACATTATACAGTACACCTGCTCATAATGCATTCCCTCATAGTGCATAACACCTCATAACGCATAGCTCCATGTGGGCACGGAGTTGGTGCCCGCCAAATTATGCATGAGATCTCATACCGCATAATGCATACCTAAAACGCGGCATTATGCATTATGATATCGTGAGAATAATGCCTAACTAGGAAGTTTCACGTGCATTGAAGGTTATACAGGACGCATAACACCATTTTTGTCCCGTAATTATGTTTATAAATTATGTTTATGTCCAAATTTGGGGGTACTAAACCAGGTTTGTCGCAAAAAAGTAGTAGAAATGTGAGGCCTATTTTGTGTGCGTGACAGCCCTACCTTGAAAAGTCACGCATAGTCACTCAACGTCACACTATGTGACAGCCTGGTAATGCATACTACCTCATAATGCATAGCCAAACCTGGGCACCGACGTTATGCGTTATGAGCAGGTTGTACTGTAAAGCTATCTCTTTGCGGCCTTCGGTTATAATCTCAACTCAAATTTCCTGATGTAACCACCTGCCGGTGGACCTTTTCACAGCTGCGGAGCACAGGACAAAACGCATGCGATAAACGTGTGGTTTCCCTGAATTTGTACTGAGCAGAATGCATGATGCGTGGGACAGGATCCTCAAAGCCCATCGCGGTGTCCATTCACATCCATAACGTCGGGCATACTATGAAATGACATATCGATATTGCTGAGCAGTCACTACATCCTCGTGAGCTACAGAACACAACCAGGTATTTTTGTAGGTGCACTGTCACAAAGGTCCATACAACGGCGGCACCGTCTAGGATATCTCGCTCGACACACAGTAAAGTGAAAAGTAAACCCAATAATATACCAGTCACGGACAAGCCGCGCAACGTCCAATATACGAATATTATTCAAAAGGGATGCGAGGGAAAGTCCACGCCGTACAACCAACCGACTTGACAAGGAGCGGTCATTTAGGCAAGAGCGACACCAAGGAGGGCGAGCAGGCTGAGCAGGCCAGTCTGGACACCCATGCCTGCAGCAGCAGCGCTGGAGGAAGAAGTGCTGCTGGCTGAGCCAGTCGCGGTGTGGGAACCGGACCTAGAGGCAGAATCGGTGTTAGAGTGTGGTCGAACAAGCGTCAAGTAAAGGCCATTCCGGGACCCATCAAACTCACGAAGCAGAACTGGCGACAGAAGCAGAAGCACCAGAAGAAGTGGAAGCGGATGAACCGGACAAAGAACCGGATGAAGAACCGGACGACGAAGAGGTAACAGATACTGACCCAGTGGATGAAAACGAGGCCGTAGAGCTTGTCGCAGTGGACGAACCGCTGGAGTAGGTGCTCGAGGTGCTCTCGGTAATGGTGAAGTCATCCGACTGGGCGTAAATGGTTGTTTCCTCGCTTTCCGACTTGACGAGGTTGACGCGGAAGCCGGTTCCCGACTTCCACCCGCCATCAGGAGGGTTCACGGTGTACGAGCCAAGGCTTCCTTGGATATCAGTTGCAAGCACTTCAGAGTACTGGGGGGTCTCGCTCTGCAGTTGCAATGTGCCTGATCAGAAAACGAACATGTGTGGCGGACAGTCGGAGGAACACACCTGGTTGTCGAGAACGATGGTGATGTTGGATGCATCGGTGGAGACCGTCGACCACTTGACGGTGTTGGGGCCGCTGGTATTCCAGCCGCTGCTGTTGGAGGGCTGGGTGACAGTGTAGGCGAAGGCCGAGGCGGCGAAGGTGAGGACGACGGCAGCACGGGCGAAGATCATGGTCGGAGGTCCTTGGAGAGCGTTACTGGTCGTGGGGGATTTAAACGAAGGGCGTGAACGAAAGGCTAAACAACTCTGTTCGGGAGGACGACGAGAGGAAGAGTTTGAAGCGAGTTGGGTTCCTTATAGCGAGCAAACCGGTCCCCCGGCGCCTGTGCGGTCTGCGGCGTCCGGATATCCCACGCACTGCCATTGGACCCCGAGGCACTCTATGTCCAGGTTCGAGCCGCCGGCGCGCTCAAATTCGGTTACGGCGCAGCTTCTGCGCAAATGCAGGCACACCGTTGCTCTCCAACACCCTCCTTTTCGCTTCCAAGTATCTTCCAGAGACTCGTGCTCGCTCGGGAGGGCTTTGAACGTCCCTCGCGCAAGTCGAATAGCGCAGCCCGGCGGGTAGCAACGCGTCGGCGGCTATCTTTCACCGCTCGCCTTGGACTCGACATTTTTTAGTCTGTTTGAGGGTTCTAATGGCCGCTATCGAAACGCCGAGCCTTTGCATGCCTGCCGCGCAAAGCCCAATTTCGTCTGGGAACATGCCTGATCGAGACCCAACCTTACCTGACATTCAGCGCCACAGCGAGTTCGCAATCTCGCGCAACCGACAAGATGTATTCACTAGAGCGGTCCTCGAGGTGCTGTTATAGAGATAAGCGAGGCACTCAGAACACCTGTGCGAAGCCCACGATAGCGAAACAGGACTAGCACGGACGTTCTATGTCAAGCCTGTTGCGGCGAGGCGGTGGCAGCGCGCCCATGATTGATGCCTAGATCACGACAGTTCGGACATCATTATTCGCAATTGATTTGATACGGCAGCACATCACAGTCCGCACAGCCTGCGCACCAAAGCGGCGTGTTATATTTTAGGACACGAGGAGAAGAGTATACATGCAGCTCACAGACTACAACTGCAGTTTCGCCAGCACGGCTTCAGCGTCCATCCACAAGTCCTTCTGACCCCAGATGCCGACGACAGCGGTTATGACCATCCAACACGAGCGTTCGTCCATCCGAGACGGTGCCGGTGCTGGTGACTCGGTAGTCGCCTCCACATCCTGAAGGCGCTTGCTCTCTCCAATCCACCTTATGCACGCCCTTGCCAGGTTGCGTAGTAGGCTCATCTCATCCGCAGAGATGTAGTCTTCTACGCGAGATAGCAGAACGAACATCCATCGCGCGTGTGTCTCACTGATTTCATGCTGGGAATTAGGGTGCTCTAGTTGCAGGTTTATCCAGTACGTAAAGTACATGAGGAGGTGTAGCGCGTAACGCTGAAAAGGGTTTAGCGTAGGAAACGTCTGCGAAGCCAGCACTTACATGATCGATACGCTGCATGAGCGACGGAGTGGGCTCTGGAGGTATAAGCGCCGATGTAGCAGCATTCACAGCCTCTTCACTTCGGTCATGATTGGAAGGCCCTTCTCCAAATTCCGACGGCGCGGGAGTACCGTTAGGCGTAGGCAGCGAGCCTGCAAAGTCGACAGCGCTTGTGCTCGCCAGCTCGACTCCTTCTGCGGTAGTATGCCAACCCTCCTCCTGCGTGGACATCGAGTACGTCTGCTCCATCGAATCGTAGGAAAGCACCGTCTCGTGCTCTTTCTCGAAGCCTCGCATACTCCCGCCATACCTGTCATCTCCACTTGCATACCGCTGCTTCTGCTTGGATTTCTTTGGCTGCTTCGGAGGGTTCCACTCCGACGCTGGTCGGCCATTCAGAAACGCCCACCAGAGATCGCGCTCCTTTTTCTCAGGCACGACTTTCCGAGATGGACCCGCAGGTGGAATCTGTACGTGAATTGTTGGTTGAACGGCATTCTACGTAGCCTTGTGAGAATGACACAATAGAACCAGCATGAATGATCATACGCACCTTGCGGAAGTTACGGAAATGTCTCAAGAATGTCTCCCGCCAGGCCTCAGAGGGTAGTGCAGGATGTGAGCCGCTACGATATGTAGTCTCCACTGCCACCGTCTCGACTTCTTCCTGTATTTCGTACGGGTTCGCTGAGCGCGTGACGCGAGGGAGTAACCTGGCATCCCGTCTGAAGTACAAATGCTACGCGTGAATCATTATTGACGGGTGCTATCAAAGACACGATCTCACCTGACCATGAAAAGATACTGCATCCCGTCCGTCGGCTCGCCACTGAAGTTGTGCGGCAGCTTGGCAACGGGCAAGACTTGCTTACCCAAGGACGGTTCATCCTCATCCGAGTCGGGGGAGTGGTGGTCGGAGAACTTGCGTTTAAAGGACATAGCCAGATGATTTAGCACCGAGAAATCTTCAGATGTGGATGGATGCGTGGACGTAGGACCAGCGGAACTTGAGCTTGAGATCTTGAGAGATATCCGGCTGCACAATAAACCACTCAGTGAGGTGAGGTCGAAAGGAAGGATTGATCTGGTCGGATCACATCACACGCACAGTACGGGCGCTACTCTGTTCGTCTGCGATCGACGAAGCTCGTCGTTTGTGTAACTTGAAAGTCGCGACACCTTCAACCGCTACTCGCAATCGCGAGGCATATCCATCTACTCCTGCTTCACCACATTTATGTCCCTGTCATGGCAGAGGTGGACTTTGAAGATGATATCGACGCTGAGACCCTCCAGGCCCAAGTCGACATGTCCATGGCCTTCACGCAGAATTTGATCTCGTCATGGATGAAATCTAGCACGGCGCAGCTGCCTTCCTCGAGTTCTCGACGCGATGAAGAGAGGGAACTGGAAGAGCATATGCGTCGACCGCCTAGGTGCGTATATATTCATTCTGTGGCGGCGTGGTCTCAGCTGAACGTTTCTGGTAGGTTGGGTGTAGGGGCGACGCCCCCCGAGTCTAGCACCACGTTCAGCAGAGATACTGCGCGCCTTAAGAATAAGCTGACTGGACGTTCGGGGAAGAAACGCCAAAGAGAGGAAGAGAGGGACATTGCAGCCGGTCCTTCAGACGACGAGGATGAGAGCAGGGCCACTGCTATCAAGAAGAAACCTAAGATCGACCCGTTCGCGAGGCCCACGAAAACAAAGAAAGTTCACTCCGCCGACATCGACGTAGCAAAAGCGCAGGATACTGCTGAAGGCGATGCCAAGTTGAAGCACGATACGAATGGACGTGCAGCGGAAAGTTCGAGCACTCCCACGCAGCACAGAGAGGAGCACCATCAGTCAGAACATGCAAGTGCACCTCCATCACCATCCTCTCCGAAGAAGAAGAAAAAGAAGAAAAAGAAGAAACGCAAGTACGATGAAGATGCATCTGTGACGATGCCATCCGATTCTCCTCCCGCTGAGAAAGCGGTCGAGCCTGCGACACCCCGCAAACCGACTGCGGAGATTTCATCAGATACCAAGACATCATCGTTCTTTCAGCCTGCAAAGACATCTACGCCGCCACCATCTAGTGAGTCGTGAATATATATAAATGGATAATCTATCTGACAAGTGGGGCTGTGCCCATCTACCATAGCCTCACCCTTATCACCTAAGAAGACCTCAGAACAGACTGCCCAATACCCTCCAGCTCCGTCAACACCACAGTCTAAACGGAATGACACACTCGCAGTTCCTCTACTCAATCTCCACGGCCCACCGTCGCAGGAAGTGGGTGATCCCTCCTCAAGTTCCCCAAAGAAGAAGCGCAAACGGAAGAATAAAAAGAAGAAAGTAGTGAAGGAACCGCTTGTGGAGCCTGATGTTCCTGAGGAATCTGATTGAGGACATATAGGATTCATGATCCAGGGCTTAGTTGTGGGCACAAGCTTGGTATGGATGCTTCCAGCTGGAGCATCTAGTTCTGAGAGTGGCGTGTCTGACGCCCTCCACCTGACATTTGTTAGTGATATGCAGCGGTACACAGGGGACACATTGGAATACCTATCAAAGTCTACTTAATGTTCTTAACGAAAGTACAGCCACAACGGGAACACAACAGTATACACATGGTTCTTCAACTTCACCTTGGCAAAGCGCGATATAGAACAGCACAGCAAGGAAAGCAATACGAACTTCACATCAACGGCGCGTCGTACACGCCACAGCATTCACTTTCGCCGGTCCCGTTGGCCACTGGAACCGCTAGCTTTGCCAGTATTCCCACTCCCTCCGCTCCGCTGACTATGCTGTGCACGCCGAAGCCGGCTACCCTGCCCAGGCTGGGATTTCTTGCTACGTTGGGAAGAATGGGACCTGGACGCATGCGACCGCTGCCCACTATTGCTCCCTCTCCGATGACTGCGGTGCACTACCATACGCGGTCTCTGCGCAGCGTGCTTCCGAGAAGCAGGGAGGAAGGAGAACCAGTAGAGGAAACCGCGGCTGCCTTCTGAGATGTTCATCCTTTTTTTGTGCGCCCGGATCGCACGGGCATCTCGCATCTCCCGAATGCCACGGCTCCTGACGCGCTCGTTCCCCGTCAGAGTCCCGCGCAGCTTGGTTACCCAGCCGTGGATAGTAGACGCCTCCCGATGGCGACGACTGTGGCCGCTCGGGTCGGGTTGAACGCCAGGCAGTCAATGCTGAGCTAGGCTTGTGTTAAGGGAGGCTACACACTGGCTCCCATGCGATTTCAAACATGCCGGGTTGTGAAGGGGTGTGGACGGTGGACAAGGGAGGGAGATAAGGTGTGCTTGACCGCACGGCCACCTGCAGGCTGCAGCATGGCCTCAGACACAATGCATTGATGCGAGATGCTATAAACGGGAGGAGCGACGCGCCCGCCGTTATGAGAGGATCACCCCACGTGACCGAGACGCATTCCCTGCCTTGCGGTATCAGCGCAAAGATGACGCGATGACGATGGGCGCAGTTTATGGTTGGGAAGCGACCCGACCTACTATGAGCAGAAATGAGCACGCGGCAATGAAAAAAGAAAGTCACGTCGCAGGCCGCAGCGCAGCCCACTCGCCTACCAACCAACGGAACTACTCGATGACTGCTCACCTCATCCACATCTTTTACCCTGGTCACCATCATGGCCCGCACGAATCTGACAGGAGAAAAATGGCAGGAATGTTGGAATGCACCGTGCGAGGACTACAGAGTAAGGGTTATTCAGGGCTGTCCGACGTGGACGGCTGATAACATAGGCATATGATTCCCGGAGCATGAGACAGGGCGCATATCGAGCCGCGTATTCGTCGATGTTACCGCCGAGATCAGGGGGAGACGTCGTCGTTTTTATGGAATTTCATGCATATGACAGTGGGCCGGAGACGAAACGCGACACCGCTTGAACACAACACCATGGAGACGTCCCCGATCAAAAGGCGAAATGCGATGGCCAGATAGCGCAAAGGCGCACTCGCTGTGGCATATGTATGCAAGACAGACGTTGTGCTCGGAGGATGGTGGTCGATGGAGTGAGCAGGGCATAATTGAGGCTCGAGGAGTGGCTGCGTATGAGGCCGCCACTGTAGAGCGTGCCCCCCCGGGGGAGTCTCCTTTGGCCAGTGAAAGTAATGTTGAACCGTTACCTGCCTCAGCCCCGTCGGGAACTGCGTTCCTGACGGACTTACTCACCGACCTGGAGCACATCCTCCAGCGGCCCTTACGCATGGTCACCTTGGCCAGAGACCCAATCATCACGGAGGACCTCAGCGAGGGCATCATCGACATCGTCGATACCCTTGCAAACTCCTTCGCGGACGTCCAGAATAGACTCCTCAACAACAAGGAAGTCATGCGTTCGAACGTCGGCAAAGCGGCATCTGCCATTTTCGCCGCCGTCATCCGACAGTGCGCTGGAGACATGGACCCCCTTGGGGCGTCCACGCATACTAACCCTGCGCCTGAGCACATACAGACCGCCATTGCGAAGGGCATTGAGGCGGGAGTCCGCGCGGCGACCGTCACCATTGATGCGCGCCTATCTGCCATCGAAGCCACGTTGGCCCGATCCCGTCCGCTGCCGGCACCACCGGGTCCCCCCGCGGGTCCGCGCAAACAAACTGCAAAATCCTTCTCCGACGCCGCCCGAGCCGCGCGCGGGGACAACACGTCCGCCGAGCCAGCCACCAAGAAGACGGCCGCCAAGGCGCCGCCACCGCCGCCGCCACCGACTGACAAAACCTACCACACTTTGCTCACCCCAGAGCAGGTGACCCGCATTCGCGCAACCGCCCCTGCCATCTGGTATCAGCGCATCACCCAGCGAATCCAGGAAGCGGAAGCCTGGTCGAAGGTAACCTTTCGTGGCATGCGTCTTGCCCCAAACAAGGTGCTCCTAACCTTCTCTCATGACTCTCCGGACACGCTTATCCGAGATGCTCTGCGGGCCATCCGCGTCATCCTCGATCTTGAGCCCCGTGCTGCCTCTCCGGCCCCAGCGGGCGCGCGCACCGTCGTGCTGCCCCAGGGTTTTCGTCCTGTTCTGCCCACTGTAAAGCTTTTCGTTCCGGCGTGCCCGAGGCGCCACCCTGTGAGCGGCTCTCTGCTCACCGGGGAGGAAATCATGACCGAGCTCCGTACCAATCCCGTTTTCGCGGATGTGTACTTCAACGGCATACCTGCCTTCACCACCTTTGTGGGGCCGGAGGACACGCGGGAACGCGCGCCCCTTATTTTCTCCATTGAAGACCCCAAGAGGGACTTCTGTTCGCGTTTCCTGATTGGCCGTGACAACCGCGGCGAGCCCTCCATGTCCGTTTGGTTCATGGGAGCTCGGCTCCTTGTAAAGCGCTCCAAGGACAAACCTGTTCTGTGCCAATGCACATGCTGCTGGGCTCTGACCCACACCGAGCGCTTCTGCAAGCGTAAACTGCCCCTCTGCCGCTTCTGTGGCAAGGACACCCATACCACTGATCAGCACTGCGCTGCTTGCAGTGCCTGTGCTCTTGAGAATAATCCTGTGACTGTTCCGTGTCCGTCCGCCCACTTCTTCTGCTGCGTCTGCGGAATACATGGCGAGCACCACGCTGCCGACCCCTCTTGCACTGCACGCGCACAGTACCGCATTCCTTCGCTGCCCACTGTCGCTGCATCATGAATCTTACAACCGCACAACTGAATGTAGCCCGTTCGAATCCGCGGCTCCATGGCCTCCTAGCCAATTCTTCGTTTGATTTATATTTTATCCAAGAGCCATGGTGGGGACGCATCGGTTCTGACACCCCGCACGGGGCGGAAGCCGGTGCCCCCGTTTTCGGCACTGTCAATGCGGCTCCCTTCAATCTTGTTACTTTCCATCTCCCTCATTCCAATCCAACGCCCAGGCCGCGCGTCAGCTGCCTGGTACGGAAACACCTTTTTGACTCCTTTCATATCACGCTCCGTTCCGATCTCTCTTCTCACCCGGACCTCCTAGTATTGTCATTCGTGTCTCGTGCGCGACATGGTGACCAATTCTTGGTCGTTAACGTCTACAACGACGCGCCCACGGCTGGCCAGTCGGGCCTCCGGCACCTCCTATCTTCTTCATTCCCACCTGACGTCCCGCTCCTGCTATGTGGGGACTTTAATATGCACCATCCCCTCTGGTCCTGGGAGCATCGCGCCTTCCATACCACTACCAAAGGGGCGGACGACCTGGTCCAGTGGACCGTCGACCATTGCCTGCATTTGCTCACCGAGCCGCATCTCCCCACGCATACCGTCGGAGGAAATCCATCCACGGGTGCTATCATCGACCTGGTATGGGCCTCAAGCAGCCCCCGTTTCGCTCTCTCACAGTATGCGGTCGAGGATTCCCCTTGGGCCTCTGACCATTCACTCATCACGTATACTATTTGCACTGAGGCCACTCCCGCGGAAGTCGACCTTGGCTTCCGCGTGGACCCGTCCCTGCGAGACGAGTGGCTTGACGCCCTCGCCATCGCCCTCCTCACCAACCCTCCTCCCTCTAGCTACTCATCCACCCGTGACCTCGATCAGGGTGCCACGGCAATCTTACGAGCCATCGATGCTGCCAATATCACCACATTTCCGCCACGCACCCGCGCCCACCGGTCATCACAACTATGGTGGAACGACGGCTGCGACTTCGCCAGACGGCGAGTCCAAGACGCCACCAGCGCCACGGAGCGTCGAGACGCAAAGCGCGACCTCCAGCAAGTCATCCGCACGGCACGCAAGGAGTGGGCCATCGCGGCAGCCTCCAAACTACAACACACCAATCCCTGGCGCCTTTTCTCGTGGACAAAGGGGCAACGCACCCCGGCGCCGTCCATTATTCATGCTCGAAATGAGTCGTTCAGCCTGCCTGACGACGTCGGGCAGGTGCTCACAGAGCACTATTTTCCTCCCTCTCCGTCTCTTCCCCCCTTACACCCAATCGTTTCTCCTCCGTACCCGTCACCGCGGACGCCCCACCCCCTCCTCGAGAGTGAGGTGTCCACGGCACTGTCGTCTACTTCCCTCCAGTCAGCTCCAGGCCCCTCCGGGACTTCCTGGAGGCTCGTTCGGTGGATCTGGCAGTCCACTGCACGGCACGCTCTTTATGATTTCCTAGCCGCATCCCTTGCGTTCGGACACCTTCCTTCTTCTCTAAAAGTTGCAGCGCTCGTGTTCATTCCCAAACCGGGTAAGCCAGACTACACAGCACCCAGCGCATACCGTCCCATAGCCCTGCTCGAAACCCTGAGCAAGCTTTTGGAAAAAGTGGTGGCTGCACGCCTTAACTGGCAGATCGGCGCCCTGAACCTCATCCCGGGCACCCAATTTGGGGGCCGATCGCAGCACTCTTGCGTCGATGCGGGCATGCATCTGACTCACACCGTTCGCACCGCTTGGGCGAACGGCCTCTCTGCTTCACTTCTCTGCATGGACATCGAGGGATACTATAATAATATCCGTCACGATGTCCTGCATTCTATACTTCTATCACTTGGGTTCCCCACCAACGAAGTACGGTGGATACTGTCATTCCTTGCTGACCGATCCGTCTCACCCAAACTACAAGGGGAGCTCGGCTCCTCCTATCCCGTCGCCGCTCTCGGCATTCCCCAGGGCTCGCCCCTGTCGCCTGTTTTATCCACCATATATTCTTCCCCCCTCTATCGCGCACTTGATCCCTTTCTCCACCCGCAACAGACTGTTGCAGGTTACGTTGACGATTTCACGATCCTTATCATTTCTCCCTCGCTCCGACAGAATGTCTCACTCATGCGGGACACCCTCCCCACCATCGCTCGCTCTCTGGGCATGCTGGGCCTCACCGTCGGCATGTCCAAAACCGAGCTCATCCACTTCTGTTCCTCGGCCGCTGGCCTACCCTCTAACCCTCCCTTGCTATTTCAGTGGAACGGCCGCCAAGAGCGCCTGGAGCCAAAGCCCTATCTCAGGTGGCTCGGCATCTGGCTTGACCGCACCCTATCGTTCGAGCATCACATTCGCGTCATGGCAGCGCGCGCCCAGTCCCGGGTCATCGCTTTGCACCAACTCGCAAACACCCAGCGAGGCATTTCAGTCGCCCAAGCCCGCCTTCTCTACCTATCTACTGTTTTACCCGTACTCACCTTTGGCAGCCCCATCTGGTACAATCCCCGCGCGCCGCGCGCCCTCGTCTACCCGCTCGAACGCGTCCAAACCATGGCGCTGCGGTGGTTCCTCGGAGCGTGGAAGTCCACTCCGCAGGTCGCCCTGAACCTAATTGCTAGCGTGCTCCCAATGAAGCAGCAGCTGCAGCGCCTATCAAACCTCGCGGCCGTGCGACTACTAACCCTTCCTCGGCACCACCCCGTCGCTGCCTGCATGAGCGACCAGGCCCACCTGTACCCACCCCAGTTCACCCTCCTCAACCCATCCATACGCCATCGCCGCGCGGAGCACACCCCGGTCACTGCGCTGGAGGAAGAAATACCACGCGACTCCATGCGCACAGACCCTTTCCTCCAGCCGCCATGGGAGGCGCCGCACCCATGGGGCACGCGAGTAGTCTCACTTATTCCTGCTCCCACTAAGGAAGCGTCCACTCATCATGTCGAATCTGTTCTTACCCCGCTTCTATCCGCTCACTTTTCTGACCCCACAGCCCTCTGGGTGTTCACCGATGGCTCCCAAACCGACCACCCACTACCGGCCCCCCGTCATCGTGCAGCAGGAGCAGGTGCGTGTATCTACCATCAGTCCGCTTTGAAATTTCAACGAGCATGGGGAATGGGGCATCGAGCTGAGGTCTTCGACGCTGAGCTCTTCGCCATCACGACCATGTCTTCCTATCTTCGAGGCTTCCTTACGGCCTATCCTGACATTTCCAACATTTACATCTGCGCAGACAACCGCGCCGCCTTGTCTCTCCTTTTTTCCCTGCACCCCCACCCGGGGCAGCCCTTCTCATTCACTTTCCGAAAACATCTCACGCCGCTCATGGGCGATTTTCCTAATTTAAAACTTACGCTGGTCTGGGTGCCTGGTCACCGTGGTGTACTGGG
>NW_024468510.1:1301985-1476182 GCF_001632365.1 Laetiporus sulphureus 93-53 | reverse complement strand
GATCGGCAAGTACCGAATTCGGCGTGATTACTCCTCACTCAGGAACGCCGATGGTCGGCAGGTGGCGGCCATGTCACGCTTGCCATCCCCAGTCGACAGCCTCGACCCGTCACTCGCGTCTCGTCCTGGCTCGGTCGACCCACGCTGCAATTCATGCGTTCTCGATTCATGACGAAGTCCATTCGTGTTCAACAGCTCGACAACCTTCCTGTATTTCCCGGACGGATTAACGCTGCGTACTTATACTCGACATGGCCGTCGTCGCGGCCCACCAAACGCCTTAGCATCGTTCAATTTCACCCGAAATTTTGATCTCATCGCTAATGACGCGTAACACGGACATCAACCTCGAGACGGCGAAGTGCCCGTTCTCTCAACAGCGGTGGAGCCCCACCGATGAACACTCGGACCGTGCCTCGCACACATCTGCCACGGATTCCTCCAGCACACCACTGCGTTCCGTCTCCACTGAGAGCACATCGTGTCCTGTCTTTACTCAAGAGGTCGACCCAGTCCTCATCAAGAATTCGCTCGAAGACCGAATCGCATACCTCACGGATTTCCTCAACTTCAGTTCGCGAGACCAGGACGTCATTACGAAGATCGGTCCTGCCGTCGGCGGCATGATTCCGTCCATAGTAGATGACCTCTACGCGAAACTTTTTGAGTTCGACATCACCAAGAAGGTCTTCATGACCCGGAATCATGTGCGCCACCGCCCCTTGGCTTTCTACTGGTTCTGTGCTGATACGGCTTAATGTGTATCAGGGGTTCGATGGGCCACTTCCCGAGAAGCTTGAGGACTTGACTTTGGATAGTGCGCAGATAAAGTTCCGTAAAGTAAGTGAACACCACGCGGCCACATCTGCCTCCGCTCATCGCACGTCCGCAGGTATTCATGAAGGCGTGGGCACGTCGTGTTCTCACGTCCGACTATACGAATGGCAAGACGTGGGCCTACATGGACAAAGTTGGCATAATGCATACCGGCATGTCACCATTCAAGCATCAACGCACTATGGGCATTAGCCCGCTTAATGTCCCATGTACGCCGATCTTCCCGCCCGTGCCTCCGCTGACCGGGCTGAAGGATTGCTGTGTCGCCTAGATCGTGACTGCGCCCTGACGCTTGGTCTGGTGCAAAACATTCTCCAGACCGCAGTTCTTCAATTGCCAGAAGATGCGGCCGACCTGCAAACAAAAATAGACGCGGTATCGGCCATCAATAAGGTTCGTGTCTACCGATCCCGCGACGCATTCATATGCTGATGTCCGATCCGACATAGGTTCTGTGGATTCAAAACGACCTGTTTTCCCGCCACTACATCAACGAATAGGCATGCAATGGATGCTGTATTCTTGTGTGTAACAGATCGATGGTTTTGTGTCTGCATGAAGGACCTGCACGGCTCGGTCTCTGTCATATGATGTCTGAGTAGTACCCCAAGCAGGGTACTTGTAATTACTATACCATACAACTCGTCGAATTGACATATGTATTTCCCCCGAACGCTATAGAAGTTTGTGTTTTGAGAAGCTTCGCGACATCGTCGCGCCCGATGAAATCTGATTCTATGAACGCAATTGTCTAGATCATGCTATCTATGTTCGCTGCCGTCTGTCATGGACGATGCGGAGCGCCCAGTCTTGTTCCGTGCCAGCGCAATTCGGTCATCATGCACAGCCACATACTTGCTCTGTCTCAGTAGTCAGTGCTTTCAGTGCTTTCGGCCCGTTCCGTCCCAAACCCCCGCAAAGCTATGCTCTCGGGTACCGCGATGAGTCAACAACTCGATCCTAGGCGGCGCTAGTATGTAGGACACAAGCAAGTGTCGTGCTAGGATCGACCGCAAACCTCCGCACGCGGGGCCGATCAGTGCCATGAACCGATTTCATGTGTTTTTCCATCATGTCTTCCTTGAGCGAAGCTTTCCCACACAACCATCCGCTTCAACCCGAAGTTCGGAGGATCCGCAGACCGGCGCCTATATCGGTGTAGCAGCAGGCCGCCATCCACTGACGTTTGTCTGTAGTAAATGCCGTCTCATACAAGCGCTCCTGCTCAGCCTCCTGCGCCCAACGCAAGAACTATGCCTAGGCATCGTTCACTGCCTGGATGTGCATGCTAATGCCGTACCTGCACTCACTGCGCGGTGCTCTCAAATGGTTCCCTCCGAGTCTCCGGAAACACACTGTAAAAGTCTTCTTTGACATCCTCCATGGCCACATAGCAACCGATCAGATCGACATCCGTTCAATTCGAATCCGATTTCAACGTCAACGCAGAGCTTTCAGTTGTACGATCTTCGCCTGGACTCTGAAAAGACATTTCCTCGCAAGCGCCGTCCAACGCAGCACTGCCACCACGCAGGGACTGACGGCATATTCGGCAGTCTACGGTCGAAACTGTTCTCGTCTGGCGTGTGCACGCGAAGACGAATCGGAGGATGTCGAGTTGCGTTACGAGAAGCAAGTGTAAGCGCCCGATTCCGCGCACAGCATTGGGTCCGAGCGCATATCCGACGAGGAAACTTGATCATGCGTGATCACGTGGCAAGCATTTGGGCTGTTCACGCTGTGACGTTCACCGCCACTCTACGCCGCTTCTGCCACAGGCCCGTAACCACCAACCTCGGTCCAGTTTATGCAGCGAGTACGCGATGCTTTGTGTGCCGGCGATCACAGACGACCGCCTGGACGGCCTCGTCCTACAAAACCCCTGGGAGGCAACCATGGGTGCCTCGAAGTCTCCGAGTCCAGAGGTCGGCTGCGATGGGCACTTGGAGAAACATCAACACCATCTCTGGCTTCGAGGGTAGACTTTTCCTGGGAACGTAAGTGCTTACACCGCCCTCTTGCCATATATATGCTAAGTGTTTCTATGGAACCGGGTAGTCTTGATGCAGCCATCTCACCCCGAACCCTGTCGGACCGGCGCATCACCCATATAGTGTCCCTTGGCACTGATCCAATCCCAGCCGATAACCCTGCGTCTGGTTTTCACCATCTGCGCATTCCTGTGGAAGATGTCAATCATGCCGATCTTTTGATACATTTGCCTGAGGCGTGCCAATTTATCCACGAGGCGCTGAATAGCAACGGCATTGTACTGGTTCACTGCGTGCAAGGGCTTTCTCGCAGTGCTGCTGTTGTTGCCGCATACTGTAAGCGCTATTTTTCTATGTACTATGTTCCGCTCGTACTAAGTTACAATTTTATAGTGATGTACGCGAAAAGAATAAAAGCAGTTGATGCCATTGAGGAAGTGCGAAGGAGTACGTATTTCTTCCTTTATTGGCGAAGATCGCTCGTAACAACGTTTTGACAGGTCGCGAGCAAATATGGATAAATCCGGGGTTTCATGTACGTTGATGTGTCAGAGCTCTGGAACGTTTCCTCACTAAGCTTTTACTTGCCTTTCAGGAACAACTAGTTCTTTTCGAGCTCTGCCGATATGCACCATCAGATAAGGAGGGTATTTACGTGAGCTGGCGTCGGCGGATCGAGCGCGGGCTCAAAGAGCAAGGTTCAGATTAAGATTAGCTTTCCATCAGGACTACATCCTTGGTCGATGAACTGTTCCCTTAGTCCTCTCAGCCAACCACGATTATTTCCCATCCCCCGCTTCCGCCATGTAACGAGTAGTCTAGACATGCTTCTGCCTCCTGTGCTTACCAGGACACTTTATTGCAGATGTACATTACCATAGTTATATACCCACACATACATCGGTTATTTGCATATTTTGTGCGAGTGCCAAGGGTGCAGTTGGTTAACCGCGGACGAACATACTTGATTACCAAATTGGGAGGGCGTATTATGGGCGTCTTTGTGGCGCGGTACACGTGCAGCGACACGTTCAAGAACACGCGATGTCACTGTTTGGACGTCGACGCGCCTGCGGGCAGGTCGTGCGCGCAGTCTCCATCTCTCACAACTTTATAATCCCTACAGAATTCTCCAGTTTAATTGCAAAACCCAGTCCGCTTTATTCTACAGAATTTCCCCCCTCACTACGATATTGCTACGACCATGGGCGTGAACACATTCTCCGCTGTTGCACACATCACGCCAGGCAAGTCTCGTCACCGGCCTGATCGTCTGTTGTAACTCACATTGCGGAAACCAGTTGTAGTCAAGACCTTGCTGAAGCACGGCCGACAGAAGGGCCACAAGCTGAAGCATGGTGATGAGACCGAGGAAGCTACGGACGATATCTTTTACGATGAGTATGTTGCGCAATTTTCACAGGAGCGTGCTCTGCGCTGACGTGCCGCATAGAGCCTTCCACATCGTCAAAGCATTCATCGAGCTTGGTACTCACAACACGGTTGAATCGCTGCAAGCGTTGTTCGTCTTCCGTCGTTCCATCCTCATGAGGCACACACTCGACTGACAACACCTTCCAGTACGAACACTCATGTTCCGTCGCCGCCTTGGGCTGCTGTGTCCCCTGTGCAGGTTCCTCTTGCATCCTGCAACAAGGCAGCCGATGTCTTGATTGAATGGTTCGGCCCAGATGACCTGAAGCACGTGGTAGGCGGAGAACGATGGTGGCAGGTCAGAGGGTCAGACGGGATAGACTCAGAGTGGATTACCGAGAGGAAGTACCTCGACCATGCCCAGATATCTCGTCCCGAGAGATTGACCGAGACGGAGGAGCATATTTTGCGCATGGAGCATCTGAAAACGGTTATGGTGAGTGATGCATCTTTAGACAAACGATAATCGACCACTTAGCCTGCATAGCTCTACGTCCATGGAGGTACGTCAGGATTCAATTATGAGACTAGGTTGACTCGAGCACTCTTTCAGGTGCTTACTTCTGGGGCTCCATCAGTACGTACAAATCTCTAAATATTTTGGTTGGACCACTAGTTTAAAGATATTGCGCAGACACTCATAGGTATCAAGTTATCCGCTATGGTGAGAAAACAACGCCTATAGTATACGACATGTGGTCTCACGTTTCGTTGCAAGCCCGCAAGATGAAGGGTAGAGCGTTTGCCGTGAACTATAGGTACGTGCACGAGTCCATATCTCTTTCGCCGTTAACGGAGGGTGGTCGCAGGAAAGCACCCCAGTACCCATGGCCTTGTGCATTGCAAGATGTCTTAGCAGCTTGTAATATTTGTCCATACATATATCAAGGCTTGTTTGCTGACGGCACGTTACAAGACTTCTACCTGATCGACCCTCCTGCTGGAGCGTTGCACCAAGCCGTTTCCCCCAGCAAAATCGTCTTTGCTGGCGACTCTTCAGGTGCAGGCCTGTGCTTGACAGTCCTCACTGTGCTAAGAGATATGGGTTTACCTCAACCCGCGGGCGCCGTGCTCATCAGTCCTTGGGTGGACATGACGCACAGCTTTCCTAGCGTCATGACCAATGCTGCGACGGTTTGCCCCTATTCTCTTGAACTCCTCAAAGCTGGTGCCGATACAATGTTTGATAGGATATCATACCTCCTCATGGCTTTATTCACAAGCCGTCGGTGACTTGGCCTATACATGCGCTTCCGACGGACGGCCGTGCGCGTGCGATAGAGACGCAAACCAATCCTCCTCCGAAACCCGGGCATGCTGACACTCTCCGGCCCAGCGACACTCGCTTCGAAACCCAGATGGAGTGCTTGCAGCAAATGCGCGAGAAGGGAGAAGAAGTGCACGCTGGCGACCTGAAAGAGGGCAAAGAGAAGCTGGGAAGTCAGCAGGAAATGCTACACTCTTTCGGTACTTCAACTTCTGGGAGATGTCGATCTGATGACAATCTGAGTGGGGAAGATACACCCTTTCCCATTCAGGATAATCTAGCGACGCCCCATTCGCAAGTCAAGGCCACTTACGGGCCTACCCTTGAGAATGGTGATGAACAGCCTGAGGACGTCAACGCAGGCTCAGATAAGCAGGATCACGAGGATGCTCAGGGATCTAGCAAGAGGTTTCCGGCAGCTGCAAATGATAACGGCGGCGAGCATCGCAATAGGGAATGGAATGACGATGCCGTAATCGACTTTTGGGAACCGAAGCCGCCTAAAGTCTTCATGGACGACCCAAATGCGACGCCGCTGGAACTGCGTTCTCAGATCCAACTGTATGCGACTAATGAGTACGTTCCAGGAATGAATATGGAACAACATCTCATCCTCACATACGTCGATTTCAGGCAGCTGACACATCCGCTCGTGTCGCCCGTCCTACAGGGGTCGCTCGGAAATCTCTGCCCACTGTATATCATAGCTGGTGATGGTGAAGTGCTCAGGGATGAGATCATGTACATTGCGCATAAAGCTGCACATCCTGAGGAGTACCCGGTTAGGAGAGGCATTCTCAGGGAAAGCCGGAGGCAAAGGGAGAACGCGGAGAAGTTCCAGACTCCTACTAGGGTTGGTAACGCTGCAAATGTCACTCATGCTCACGCTGACAATACGTCACACGCAGGTTCATCTGCAGGTGTTTGACGGTATGTGGCGTTGATTGTCCTTCCTAGCTCAGTGCTCACCGTTTTCCCAGGGATGTGTCACGTTTTGACTGTGTTCACTTTCACAGATAGTGTATGTTTTTGTGGCCGCGTATCCTTGCAATCACTACCCGACATACTAATGGCACACGTAGGCGAAGTATGCGTATGCTTCCATCGCGCAATTCGTCAAACACGTCGCGACACAACCTGCAGATCACCTAGAACGCAATCCCTTCCCAGAACTGCATATACCGCCTGAGGAGCTCAGCGATACAGACTCAGAGGATGATCACAACCGCGAGAGGCCGCCTACCAAGCATACAGTAGATAGTGGCGAGAAGGTTCTTAAAGAGGCCATTCCCAGCGCACGCTCTGGCGCTGAGCACTTCAAGCATAATGAGGAGAAAGCAAAGGAGGAAGTTAAAAGAGGTGAGGTCGACCAGATGCCTCCGGGTAGTGAGAACGGCGTGGTCGATAATGGGGCAGGCAAGGTATGATCTGTCTACCCCATAAATCCTGTGTGGCTGTCGCTCAGTTCTGTGCGCGCAGGACATCCCCCGCGTCATTATGATAAGGGAGCGTGTCGGTGTCTCCGGTAAAGTCAGATCTATGGAACCCGTGGAGGAAATCGAAGTTCTGCGGATACCACCCGAGCTGATCGGAATCATCAAGGAGGCCCCTGTGAAACGATGGCTCACTGGTCAAGAATTGTGGGACAAGAAGTATAAACATGCTGCTCACAAAGCCATTATGCGTCGGCGAAAGTACGAACGGAAGGCAGAAAGGTTGCTACAGCATGCCAGGGAGCAAGGAACTCTGCATCGGCTGGAGTCAAGACCAGGACCTTTGCATAGGCGAAGAAGCCATATCTCCGCATGCTCTGCGGCTTCTGGCGAAATCGATCCGGACAGACGATGGGGTGCGCAGATCCCATCCCTATAAAATGTCCATGTCTCAACGCGTACCAGGTCCGTTCGATCTCGTTGATGAGAAACCTCCACCGAGTGCTATACCTGGCAGAAGAGACACTGTAGGTTTCGCATCGATAAGCTCCTTCAGCATTCAAGCTGATGCTCTCTTTCGCGTGACAGCATGACGCCATCGCGCTGCTGAAGAAGAACATATACCATACCGCACCCGCAACACACCTGATGGTACCGACGATCACGACCTTTGACGCGATTCGTGCCGCGTTTGACCGCGAGGACCACCCTTCGAGGCCTCCACAACAATCCGTGTCAGAGCAACAGATTTATCTACACGGCATTCCAATTCATGGTGTGCGCATCTGGCAATCGCTTATTACGTGGGTGTATGATTCCTAGTTGAGAAAATCTGAAGAGTCTGACCGCGAAATGCTCCAGGTACTTCATGCGTAAAAGCTCCAGGAAAGCCAGTAAGACGGCGGCCCACGGAAAGAAACGTGCAGCAACTTTGATCAATGAAGCCACCAACAAACTATCATTTGCACGTTCGGAATCTTCCCCAGATAGCCCGGCACAGGGGTGAAGTATGAGGCTCGAAGTCCATCTCATTGAATACTTCTGATGATCAAATATCTACCTCCTCTGGACACTACATCATTCTACCTCTGGATAACGCTATTTTATTCACAGTGTACCGTTTACAACCTCACCTGTAGATACCATGTATATACGCGTACTGTATCATTTTTAGACATGTCTTACCGAGTCGGTCGGCTATATACGCACGGACCGCGTTCCAGAAGGAGACCAGCATGCGTGAGAACCATATTAGTCAGCAGTGTTGCCTTTCTTAACCCCCCGCCCTTCACTGTTTGTGCGTGTCTTCGTCGACCTCTTCATTCGCCTCTATCGTTCCGTGTAGTTTTCAGCACACGTATCCATTCATAGCAGCATCTAACGCGGCACTGTTCAGCATCTCAAATCTTCATTTCAAAATGCGTGAAGTCATTTCCGTCCACGTTGGTCAGGCTGGTGTGCAGATCGGTAACGCCTGCTGTGAGTTGTACTCTCTGCTGTCCGTTCTTTGCGTGGTGGCACCATCAAAACTTATATGCACGCGTCATTTCGTTTCATGTTGCTATATGCTTGTGTTTTTGACATGAGATTGACGCGTTCTCTGTAGGGGAGCTCTACACTGTCGAGCACGGTCTCAGCGTGAGTCTCGCTGATCATACGTGTCGCCAGCAATCTTCTGATCCTACATAATAGCCGGATGGGCGTCTGGTTGATGGCTCGCCGTCCGCGCATGACGATGGCTTCAGCACGTTCTTCTCGGAGACCTCCTCTGGCAAACACGTGCCGCGTTCGCTCTACGTTGACCTGGAGCCCAATGTTATTGATGAGGTCCGGAGCGGCACCTACAGGAGTCTCTTCCATCCCGAGACTCTCGTGACTGGCAAGGAGGATGCGGCTAGCAACTGTGAGTATCAGCTCCGCGCCTGTTCTCTCTTAGCTCAAAGGTTGAACGCGTGATGCCGTGATCGTGTAGACGCTCGTGGCCACTACACCATTGGCAAAGAGCAGATAGACAATGTCATGGATAAGATTCGCCGGTTGGCCGACAACTGCAATGGTCTCCAGGGCTTCTTCGTCTTCCACTCTTTCGGTGGTGGAACTGGCTCCGGTTTCGGTGCCCTGGTCCTCGAGCGTCTCTCGACGGACTACGGCAAGAAGTCGAAGTTGGAGTTCAGTGTGTACCCCGCTCCTACCATGGCCAACTCCGTGGTTGAGCCTTACAACTCGGTCCTGACGACTCACACCACGCTTGAGCACTCGGACTGCTCCTTCATGGTCGACAATGAGGCCATCTATGATATCTGCAAGAAGAGGCTCAACATCACCTCCCCGAGCTTCACGAACCTGAATAGGCTGATTGCTCAGGTCGTGTCTTCGATTACTGCATCCCTTCGTTTCGATGGTTCCTTGAACGTCGACTTGAACGAGTTCCAGACCAACTTGGTCCCGTAAGTACTGGAGACATGAAATTAATGGCATCGGTTCTTACTGTGACTTATCAGCTTCCCTCGTATTCACTTCCCTCTCGCGACATTTGCGCCGATCATCTCTGCTGAGAAGGCTCACCACGAGCAGAACTCCGTTGCGGACATGACCTTCTCTTGCTTTGAGACGGGCAACCAGATGGTCAAGTGCGACCCGAGGGAGGGAAAATACAGTACGTATGTGAATCTGATTCGCTATCCATGGTAGTAATCGTCTTCTCCAGTGGCTTGCGCCCTCCTTTACCGCGGTGATGTTGTTCCTAAGGATGTCAACGCCGCTGTCAGCATTATCAAGACGAAGCGTACCATTCAATTCGTCGACTGGTGCCCTACCGGCTTCAAGCTCGGTATCTGCAACGAGCCTCCTGCGCATATTCCTGGCGGTGACTTGGCCAAGGTCACCCGTAGCCTTTGTATGCTCTCGAACACCACTGCCATCTCATCGGCCTGGAGCCGCCTTGACCACAAGTTCGATCTCCTGTACTCCAAGCGTGCGTTCGTCCACTGGTACGTCGGTGAGGGAATGGAGGAGGGTGAATTCTCGGAGGCTCGTGAAGACCTCGCAGCCCTCGAGAAGGACTATGAAGAGGTCGGCATTGACTCCGCGGATGCAGAGGAGGTTGGCGAGTATTAAGATTCTGGGAAGGTGTCGTTCATCTCTGCTCTTTACGGTTTCTCTGTCGAATTTATACAGCTTCGTCGTCGTCGTCGCTATGATGTTCACGTACGATATCCCCGCCTGTCCTGCCTGTTCCAGGCATTAGCACCTATACCATCCATACAGTAAGATTAATTCCTGGAGTCGCAATTCATGGTGTTTCGGCGAGAATTGATACGTGGTGTGTGTCAGTCGCTTTGCACGTAGTGTGAGGCGCTCGGATTTTCTTGTTTCCAGTGCAGTTCTAGAGTCTTCAAAGTTTCATTTTCCGCTTTCATATAGGCTAGTTTTCTTGACGGTGCTAGATCCGGCCTTGCTTGAATCATCCGGCTCCGGGCTCGGTGCCGTCGTGAGCTTAGCCCGGATAATACTTAGGTATGTTGGAGATCGACTTTGCGCGCTTCATCGTCTCCCCTAACCCAACAACGCATCTTGCTCGACAACCTCCTCCATCCTCCGTCGTGCTATGCGTGAAGTCATCTCTATCCATGTTGGGCAGGCTGGCGTTCAAATCGGAAATGCTTGTTGTGAGTACAGAACAGATCGCAAACGAGGGTTTGTCGGATTGACAGCGGACAGGGGAATTGTACACTCTCGAGCATGGAATGACGGTATGCACTGTCGTCAATCTCTCCATGCTGCACCGAGCTGACGACTGGTGACATTCAGCCAGACGGCCATCTCATTGACGGCCAGTTGAAGCCAGACAGTGACCCTTCGACGTTCTTCTCAGAGACAGGTTCAGGAAAATATGTCCCGCGATCGCTTTACGTCGACCTCGAGCCCAGCGTGATTGATGAGGTCAAGTCGGGAAAGTATAGGTACTTGTTCCACCCGGAGACGATGCTTACCGGAAAAGAGGATGCTGCGAACAACTGTACGCCACGTTCTCTTTTCATATGCGAAGCTTTTTAACTGGCTTGTAGATGCTCGCGGCCACTATACGGTTGGAAAGGACATGATTGATCCTGTTATGGACCGACTACGGCGCCTTGTGGATAACTGCTCCGGCCTGCAAGGCTTCTTCGTGTTCCATTCGTTCGGCGGAGGTACCGGGTCTGGCTTCGGTGCCCTCCTTCTCGAGCGACTTGCGACAGAGTACGGCAAGAAGTCCAAGCTGGAATTCTGTGTCTACCCCGCACCGCATCTGGCAAATGCCATCGTTGAGCCGTACAACTCCGTGCTCACGACGCACGCGACGCTCGAGTTCTGTGACTGCTCGTTCATGGTGCGTCCCACGTGTATCACGCGTGGTCAGGAAGCTTAAGGCAGCGTGCCACGCAGGTCGACAATGAGGCGATATACGACATCTGCAAGCAGAAGCTCGGCGTGTCGTTGCCTAGCTACACCAACCTGAATCGGTTAATCGCACAGGTTGTCTCGTCCGTGACGGCATCGCTGCGCTTCGGTGGCTCGCTGAACGTCGACCTCAACGAGTTCCAGACGAACCTCGTGCCGTTCCCACGCATTCACTTTCCCGTGGCGACGTACGCGCCGCTCATCTCCGCGGAGAAGGCGCACCATGAGCAGAACTCGGTCGCCGAAATGACATTTTCGTGCTTCGAACCGGGGAATCAGATGGTCAAGTGCGACCCGCGGGAGGGGAAGTATATGGCGTGTGCGCTATTGTTCCGTGGGGATGTGGTGCCGAAGGACGTGCAGGTGGCTGTCGGGACTGTTAAGACCAAGAAGACAATCCAGTTTGTGGATTGGTGCAAAACCGCGTTCAAGGTATGCGATCTTGTTCGCATCATGGTGTATGACAACGGCGAATACGGCTTTTCTTGTCTAGCTCGGTATCTGCAGAGAGCCCTCCGCTTTCGTTCCTGGAGGTGATCTCGCACAAACAACGCGGAATTTGTGCATGTTGTCAAAGTGAGTGTCTGCCTATCTGGCAAGTGATTGTACTCTCATAAATATAATAGTACCACTTCAATATGTGCTGCTTGGACTCGGCTTGGTACGTCCGGCCCATACTCGATTCAGTGTCATCCAGCTCATATAAACTGCCAGACTATAAGTTCGACCTCATGTACGCAAAACGTGCCTTCGTGCACTGGTACGTTGGCGAGGGTATGGAAGAGGTAAGTTTGATCGTCCTCCTCGCTCCACAAAACATCGCGTTGACAATTTTTGTGTACAGGGTGAATTCTCCGAAGCGCGCGAGGACCTCGCGGCTCTCGAGAAGGACTATGAGGAGGTCGGAGCCGACACCCCTGACGATGAGCCCGAGGGCTCGGAGTATTAGGTGATCCCCGCGGTCGATGGTGAGGACATTTATGAGTGCCATTGGTATACTCATGCTGTGACTGTCTCAACGTTGCTATCGTGCCGCTGTCACCGATACTCTACTGTACATCGCCATTTCTCCGGTACGTATACTCCCCGACTAAACCAATAACCCCAATGCATCGTTACCATTGGGCGATTTGTGTATACGTTCTATTTGGAAGCCGATACCAGACTCAGGCTCTTCCACCGTTTCACTTCGAGAGTTCGGGGCCTATTACTAGAGCGGCGTTCTGCCATATTGCAATTATTACCCAGCTTTCCCCGGCTTTCTGACGTTAGAGAAGGACCAGCGGGGAAAACAATCTGTGAAGCCAATGGCCCCTTATTCACTACTTCGCAGTTACAATGCCTTTACCGCATACTGCTAAATTTGACTGCCATGTCCTTTGATACTGAAGTCCTGAGTCTGCTCAGCGCAACACCAAATGCGTTGAGAGTCTGCTGAGCGTCTCATTGATACAGACAACAGCTGACTCGAGTTAGTATCTCTTCAATGATTTGCGCACCCATGTATATGGTCTGCTGATTTTCCAAAAGTCAGGAGGGTTCACGTTCTATAGTCATATTAATTAGATCCTTGAAAAACTGGTGATCTTCGAAGCCTCTATTAATAAACGTGTGCTTTCAGCTATTTCTTCATCCACAAAGGAAACATTCATTCCGTTGTTGTAGGTGGACGCAGTTGTGCGATGGGTCGCACGTTGAGTCGCATGTTGAACGCACTGGTACGTCCGGTAGGCGCCGAGCTTGCCTCTTCCTTCTCCCCTCCCGCATGTCGAATACTCCCTATGCCTTCCACAAACCAACCCGTCCATGGCAACTTTCACGGGTGCGGTACAGAACCACGTCCCACAATGACACCGTACACTAAATATGGCCATCGCAGGTACTACGCAAAACGGCCTTTCCTCTCAGATCCTCGGCTAGCGGCTCTTCCCCAATCCCTCTTCGAAGGAGCCCGTGTGCTGGATGTTGGGTGTAACGAAGGCTGGGTAACGTGTGAGATCGGTGAGCGCACAGCCACCCTCTTCATTTTCTTGATAAGCTGACGACAATGCTCCGCAAGCTAGCGCAGTCTAAGGGCGCAAGGAGAGTGGTGGGCGTAGACATCGACGATACCCTCATTCGGGCAGCATGGAAGCGGAGGCGCTACGTCTGGAGTCTGCAGGAGCCTGCGCACGATGACGCTGCCGAACGGGAAGAACCTGGTTCGTCTGTGCCGAAGAAACGCAAGCTAGATGGAGAGGCCGGTCGCGAGGAAGCGCATCAGCTGCAAGCAAACTACTTCCCTGCATCGTGCCAACACATGTTTGGTCCGCTCCCCATTCCTCCACAACGACGCGAATCCGATGTAGAGCATCACCTGTTCCCCCACAACATTACTTTCTGCACAGCGGACTGGGTGAACAAAGAGATCCTGGAAGATAGGGAGGGCTATGACATCGTTCTCGCGTAGGTATCCATACGTGGTCGTGTCCCACCAGTGGCTGATGAGTCTACTGTTACCGTCCGTCCGACTCCCAGATTATCAGTGACAAAATGGATTCACCTGAATGGAGGAGATGAAGGACTAATGCGCTTCTTCCGACGTGTTTACTCTGTGCTCAAGCCAGGCGGCACATTCGTGCTAGAACCGCAAGAATGGCACAATTACGCGAAGACGAAACGCATGGACCCTGTATGTACCATGCTCGCTCCTCTGTCTTGCCACGCCTACTCATGAACATTCAGAAACTCAAGGAAAATGCGAAAAGCCTCAAACTGCGCCCGGATGATTTCGAGCGAGTTTTACAAGACGTTGGTTTAAGCCCCGCAGAGCACTTGGGAAAGATAGGTGAAGGCGGTACGTCTTGGCCAGTGATATGATCAGGAATGATATACGATCAACGCGGCCGTTGCAGGGTTCCGACGAGCAGTTGACGTTTATACCAAACCAGCGTGATACCTGCGCCTGTCTATATTGGCCGACCTAACCGTTCTCTAGTTGGATCTCTATCTATGAGATGATCTGCATCCGTCCTAGGTGGACTATTATCGTCACGGTCAATCCATGTCAACGGTGACCTCTACTCCTTTCTCAGTGTTCTTCATAGTGACACTTCCGGAACCGTCAGTGTACATAGATGAGGTTGAAATGTTGCCTCGCTTGCCTGGACAGATCCTTCACCAGAAAGTCGGGTTTGGCCGCCTCGACCTGTTCGCGAGTATGTGACGTGAGCAAGCCGAGTGTCCTGCACCCTGCCGCTCGTCCACTTCGCACGCCTGCCGGGGCGTCCTCGACCACGAGACAACGTCTAGGATCGACGCCACACAACTTTGCGCCGAGGAGGTACGGGTCGGGCCTAAGGCGAGGTTCGCATTAGCTGGGATCTCGGCGATTCGGCACTACATGCGCACTCGGGCTTCCCCTTCTGGACGTCTTCTGACACCACAAATGCGTCCGGCAGCGGTATTCCCGCTTTCTTCAGCGCTGCCGTCGCGTACGAGCGCGTCGCCGACGTGCACACTGCCCAGCGAATGTGCGGGCTCTTCGGTGCCACCTCAAGCTAAAATACTAAAGTTGAACGATCGCGTGGGAGGGCGTGTTGGGTGCGAACCTCATCAATAATCTCTCGGACACCTGGCAGAGCGACAATGCCTCGTCGACCATTCTTCGTGGAGTTCTCTACGATCGCTTGCTCGAAACGCTTCGCTTCTCTCTGCAAGTGGCGGTCAGCGACAGCCAAAGTCGACATCTCATAAATTTTAACCTCCTGCTCTTCCGGGTCTTCCACGCCGCAGAACCTGCGGAGGTTCTCAACAGTGCGGATGCCATGAGATGCTGGTGAAGACATCTTACATCTCCGCCACCGACGTCCGAAAAGTTCATGACTCACAGCTCAGGACCTGCGTCACGTCAATCTGGGGATACGTCTCCTTGAACACCTCCCATGCACCGACAACACCGGCGGTCGAGTCGACCAGCGTACCGTCCATGTCGAATAGACTGAAGATGGGCAAATTTCAGCATCAGCTGTATACATCCACCTTGCGCCACGATTACTTGCATGGCATCGAACTCCAGTGTCGTGCTGGGCATTTCTATGAGGAGGATATGGGATGAGTGAGTCACGGCAAAGATGGGAGTGAAAGACTGGGTCAAAGCAACGCTTCGCCGGTCCGAGCGGTGGCGGCGTTCCGGTAATGGCAGTCGTTTGTTAGGATCAATTGTCCTTGCCCAACAACCGCCCAATAGATCGTTATCTAGATGCCGAAGGTTCGCCGACGGCGTTCCTCTTTTTCTATATGTATACAATCTCAGCATTCTCCTATGTAGAAACAAACTGCAATGCTAATACAACGATATGAAGCAACTTTTTGAAAACAGTGATGGGGCTGTGAGACTAGGCTGCAACGAGAGCATGCAGGTTGTATATCTCTCTTCGCACGGTATAGTACACGTCGGACACAGATCCCTCGAGCTCTACTCTGCCTCGAGTGGTCTTCTTGACAGCCACCGAGTCTTCCCAGGAGTCGGAATTGCCACCCTTTTTCGCAGAGGCCCCACATATCAGCACACCTTCGCCGATCAACTCCGCGTGCACGCCGACTGCAGCGAGCCGGGCTTTCAGAGCGGTCAATTTGAGCTCACCAATCATCGTCGACTGGGGCAACGTGCGCGTTGGCCGTGAGCCTAAGATGCGGCCGTGTGGTAGCTGGAGATTGCTGGAGCTAGACTTTAGCGACGAGGATGACACAGGTTCAAGGACAGGGATCGTTGAGGTTGCTAAGCTCGCTACACGGCCGGTCACATAGCCGACCTCGTTGTCCTCGAACTGCACAACATTGAAAGGGATGAGCAGTGAGCAAGGCGTAAGTGTAATTAATTCACCTGTGACATCTTGATAGAAGCGAGGAGCTCGTCGCTCAAAGATATTGAGAAACTATTGGTGTGTTGGCCAATCTGTATGTTTTCTCCTTGCACTGGCGAGTAGATATCTCGCGTCATTGCTCGAATGTTAGAACAGCTCTCCACGAGTACGTCAGTAGCAGCTGGAGGAGCATGCACGATGATCTATGAGGAGCTGCAATCAGCTTGATGATAATCTGAATGTCGAGAGATCATACCATTCTGCGAGGATTCACTTGCGGCACGATCGTCTTCACTGCTCTCCCGTCATTGAGGCCTTCCAAGTCCACGAACAACAGGCGACAGGCGAGCTGCACCTCAACATCAGTGGTTACGAACTTGGATGGAGGCTCTACGGGGACTTTCTGCGTTTGAGAGAACAGTTGAGCGCTGTTAGGATCCGCATATAGACAGTCGCAAAAGATACCTTTGCTTCCTCCTCTGCCTTTCTCCTAAGTTCCTTTACTTCATCACTCTCCGCGTCCTCCTCGAGCACTTTCCCTTTGCGCAGCCACAAACCCACATCAATCGTCTCGCCGTATTCGTCTACCCGTCGCTTCTTCTCCACATATGGAAACATACGGAACCGCTGAGTCTGGCCCTCTGCATTTTTGAAGAACGATGTCGTCCGCGCAACGTTACCCTTGAGGTAGATATCAAACGATAATGTCCGAATAGGCTCATCCGAGTCAACTAAACCCCAATCTGTCCTGTCCGTAGCGTCACCTTTGGTAATTTTCTGCTTCGAGCGCCTGTTGGCGACACGTTCAGACCCCATGAAGTCCTCCGTGGTGTCCATCATATCGTCAGCGAGTGTCTTTTCTACCTCGCTTTCCTCGTCCGTCTCGGCGTCCGAGTCTGATTCACTCTCATCTTCTTCACCTTCGTCCGCTTCCAACATCCGTTGGTTCCGTGCTTGGGCGGCTTTCTGAGCAGCCTCCTTCTCTTGAGCAGCACGCTCTTTCTGGAGATGCTCCTCCAGCTCAGCGCCTTGCAACGGCACCTTCGCATGCATCTGCACAACCAATATGATGTAAGCATGCAGTAGACCAGCTACTTGACAGTAGTCCAACAAACCCGCAGATGTAAGGAGCCATCCATCATGACGTTGTTACCGATCCTGCCACGATCCCACTTCGCGTCCTCTCTCTGTGCATTATTCCAGCGATCAAACAGTATTCGCCCTAGAGTTCCCTCCTCACTGCGACCCGTCAGCAGAACGACGTTGTCGGGGATCTCGGCGAATTGTGCAAACAAGGCTCGAGAGGGACCATGAGAAAGCGAGGCTGGTACCGCAAGGATCAGCTTCGGGTCCTTGGATGAATAGGTTTGCATGAGGGCTTGTGGATTTGGGAAGAATTCCAAATGTCTGACGTCCCTCTGCATAAGCCACGTTACCTAGTCGGGACTTATTGTGAATGACGTACCGAAACCGGAGAGCGAACGCGCCCAGCGCGTCCTCGTCGTTGTCATCGTCCCGCCTTCTTTTGTTGCCCTTCCCTCCACTGGTTCCATCCTCACCTACATCCTCCTTGCTGACCGTACCTCCGAGCCATTCCATCATACTCCGCACAAACGTGAGCATCTCGCGGCCTGTGCGCGAGAGCAAGCATATCGGGAACTTGAGGCGGGAATAGTTCCAATGCTGATCGAGCAGCACTAATAGCTCGAGCACCCGTGTGCTAGAATCACACGGAAGGAGCAAAGAGTTTCTCGATGTCAGTGTGGCCGTAACGCAGTCTGAGATGGGTGACAGGGCATTACTAATGGGAGATTAACATGAGGTGAAGTCTCACATACCGAGAAGAGCAGCATCTCTGTCCTTTCTCCGAGCCGTCGTCACGTTGGCGCGCTCAGCATCGGTGATGAGGAGATCTGGTCGTGCAAGGCTCTCAAATATACCTCCTCCTGCGGAAGCTTGTCGCACGAGTACCGTCCCATCCAGATGGCGCTCACGCATGTGGTTCATATCTACTGCGTATAGGATCGTTCCAGCGGTGGGCGATCGGATCTTCCATATTGTTCCACCAAGGGTGTGTCCCGCGTTGAACGGTATTATTGTCAAACCCTGACATTTTCCTGAGACACAATGAGTGAGGAAGCGCAAATATCGAGGGTGAAGCCGCAATATACCTTGGAGATGACATGGCTGAGAGTACCGCAGAACATTCACAGAGTCAAAGGCATCATGTACCTCCTGCAAGGTTGCAATGTACCTGCCTTTCTTCGATGAGAGAGGAGGCGTCTGACTGCTCCTGGAAGGCTGTTCAGATCCACGATCATCATCTTCCGGATGCGAACTCTTCTGGCGTTCTTCCAGATCTACAACTTCCTGCTCATCACGAATGCCCTCTACGTCTTCCGTCGCGGCAATACGTGCCATTGCCTGCACCGGAAGAGTTGTGTACGCGGGTGCAGTGAGGTTCCAATGTGCATACGCATAAGGGTAGAGGCCCGAGTGTGCAAGGTCCCCATGCGATAGTAGGACGAGGTCGATGGTAGGCGCGACTCTAATGAAAGTAGTCAGTACAGACCATGCTTAAAGGGCATCCTGCACACCCTAAGCATAAGCCTAGCCATAAACGAAACCCTAGAAGACATAATGCACGACGAAAGGTGCACGTTACATGGGTTCTCGCACATTGCAGCCACATAGCCGAAGACGCATTTTGAGACAAACTCACTCTCGCAAAGCATCACAGTACGTGTCCCAGGGGCGCGCAATCGACTCTTGAGCCTCATCCTTCACTTCGGTTTCTGGACACCAATCTGGAGAACCGCAATCCAACAAAATTCGAACATCGTCTACCTGGAGGAGATATGCCAATGGGATGGTACGAGGAGAGCGGGCAGGACCCGAGAGCGGGGTGAAAGTGATCATGCTGATTTGTGTCGCTATCGGCAGATGTCTCAGGTATATTCGGTCAAAGCAAAGCCAGCTATACCATCAAGTTAAGACGGCGCCTCTAAGCGCTCGCGCGATGTGAAGTGTGAAGAGGTGCGTCACGTGCGTCGCAATTATTGACTCCAGTGAGCCCGTTCAGCTCGTATCATGCCGCCAATTTACTCGAGGCCGCTCATGACGACGCAGTTGTTAATGAGTACATATAGTTTTGCAGCGTGTGTGAAATTCACTCGCATCGTCTGGCATGGTATACATTTTATTTTCGCCATGCGTCTGGGCAAACAACTAGACGCGCTCTAGTGCCGCACCAATTAGAGTATTGCAGTGTTGAGCCAAACTGTCTGCAACCCCAGGATTGAGAATGAATACGTGGGCGCACAAACAACCCACGTGTAATTTGAAGTAAGCGGTGTTGGAGAGTGACTAGATTTCGGAGGCGATGATGGATTGAATTGTGAAACCATTACAGCGCCACATCGGAGCTTGAAACGCTTAGCGTCCTTACACGCAACTCTTCCAGCCAGTTTCCCTTCAACATCTCCTCCTTTCACGACAATCAATCCCCTCTCGTTCCCCCTTCTCCTGATCTGCAATCATGGGTCTCTCGGTCTCCCGTCTGCTTTCTGGTCTCTTCGGCAAGAAAGAGATGCGTGAGTTGTCTTACCGATGATGAGTAGCCGGCAGGAACAGCGCGTGCTGACTCGTCGCGTTCCCTTCAGGCATATTGATGGTGTGTGTGCATGTTGAGCACTTATACACGATCTCATTGAGAAGCGGAACAGGTTGGGCTGGACGCAGCCGGTAAAACCACCATTCTGTACAAGTTGAAGCTCGGCGAGATCGTGACGACCATCCCAACAATCGGTTAGTTGTCCGAGGCTCAATGAGATACGTGGTCTGATGCGGTTAATAATAGGTTTCAACGTTGAGACCGTCGAGTACAAGAACATCTCGTTCACAGTCTGGGATGTCGGAGGACAGGACAAGATCCGTCCTCTCTGGAGGCATTGTGCGTGTCATGATGCGGACACGTTGGACGCAACTGACATACCGGCGCTTGTATGCAGATTTCCAGAATACTCAGGGCATCATCTTCGTTGTCGACTCTAACGATCGGGAACGTATTTCTGAGGCGCGGGAGGAATTGCAGCGCATGCTCAACGAGGATGAGCTCCGTGATGCTCTCCTCCTTGTCTTTGCGAACAAGCAAGATCTCCCCAATGCCATGAGCGCTGCTGAAATCACCGACAAGCTTGGGCTCCACGGACTCAGGCAGAGGACGTGGTTCATTCAGGTTGGTTCGGATTCTTTTGCCTTCTTGTGTGTGGTCTAATGCTTTCGGTTTTAGGCGGCATGTGCGACGAGTGGTGATGGTCTATATGAAGGTCTCGAGTGGCTCAGCGCCAACATAAAGCGACGGGTTTAAAGTGTGTTCTTCCTTATCGTGTCCGGGTCCACATCAACGCTGTCGTAATACGCGTCATGATCCTTACGATATGAAAGATCATTCTATTTGCACCTTGTCTCTGCTTAGCTCCTCAGCAGCTTAGTCTCGTTAGTTTTCCATTTTAGTCTGTTTCCTATCTGTTGTCTCGTACCTTCGGAACCTCGTATCCCCCAACGTCCCCAGCGGACCGTCCAAAATGCTCCTTATGCTAAAGATGTGCGTAAAATGCTACTATAGGAGGATCTCCGGTCCTCGTTGCGGTGCGCATGCCTCGTGACATATTCTGACGCGGTGTGCGAGACCAGGCAAAGTGGCTACTAATAGTAAAATATCATTCCCACATTATCATGTGCATGGTGCCATGGTTAGGGTATGCATTATGCGGTATGAGATCCCAAGCGTAAGCCGGCAGGCACCAAGTCGGTGCCCACCCGGTGCTATGCATTATGAAGAGTTGTGAGCGTACGTGTCGTGGGAGGGTATACTGCAGGAACCATCAGCATTTCTCGCCATCGAATAGTCTCCCAACCGCCTCCGCTTCTTTTCGCCGTTTCTCTCCCGTCTCCCTCGAAGGAGCATCTCTGCATTCCGCACTGAAACGAGCAAGTTTCTCGAGCAACGCTTGCAGCCGACTGGGTCTTACAACGGAGTAATTTGCCCGTCGCTTAGCCGGGATCAGGTATTGTTGCACCTTATCCTCCATAACAACAGAAGCCATCTGTGCAATGCGATCATCAGAACTGGCCTGTCCGGTGGAGGCGGTAAATGACATACCAGTCGCAGCTCAAGAAAGGAAGCATTGAGATGCGCGTGACCACCACGCTTGAACTCATCCTCGAGGAAGTCAATGTCCATGATGACATTGGCCAGTGCATTCTCGTTCATCATCCGCACATCTCCCCCAGTCAGAAAGTCCTGTGTCAGGAAGAGCGATGGTCAGTGGCGAACATCTCCGGTTTTATGAAACACAAACCATGAAACACTCCGCTATATAGTTGGCAGCGCCTCGATAGGCCTCATCCTTGTACGCGTCCTTGACAGTAAGAGAGTCGACCACAGTAGTGAGCCAGTTGATCAACTCATAGAGATACATGCTTGGCGCCTTCTCTCGTTTCGGCGGTGTCCAATCATACTCGGAGAGGTCGAAGAAGTCGTCCAGTTTGGAGGAGATAGACGCTGTGACACGAGACAGTGCATATGTTGTAACAGTGGCGAATGAAGCCGATGCTGTAAGACGTATAATCCCTCCTCGCTGCGAAGAGCTACGTGGTGCATTAGTGGAGAGGAGCAAAGTCTACTAGCGGTACTCACCGAATCAATGTAAGGGACCGTTCAAGCTCCGCACATGCCACCTCGAGATGCTCCAGGTTTATGATGATCTGAGCTATCTGAGATAGATTGGATGTATTCTGCGTACGCTTGGCTATGTTCTCGCTGATATACTTCGAGAGGATGACATCGAGTGACTATACAGAGCCAACGAGTTAGGAGGGTCATTGTGCAACTTGGACAAGATTATTCACTTTGCTAAGTAGGTCGTCAATGTTGCGGTGATGTTGCGAGACCCCCTCCAGGAATTGATAGAAGTTCTGTACATAATTACGAATCTGCGGGCATTCAGCACTCATTCGTTGCAGCATATATAAATGATGTTCACATCTTGACAGCAGAGATAGAAACTTTGCGACCAAGGGAGATTTAGTGGTAAGTCACTCCTTAAAAAACAAGTGTCATTAGTTTTTCAGGCAGTGCAATGCCATAACATACTTAGCCAACTCGTCTCGCTCGTTTTTCACAAGCCACACAGTCTCCAGTACACCATCCCGTTCTGCCGCAGTCTCGACGTACATAGGTAGATAGTCGTCTTGTGAAACGATCTGAAAAGATGAGGAGGTCATATATGAGACAGATGTCAGGTTTCAAGGCCGAGCCGATTAACCAACCATCTCGAATCGCCTGCCGAATTTCTTCTCCAGAATGGCAACGTACCGCTCAAACAGATGCAGTATGAACGTGTGGAGGCTCTCTGTCGAATATGAATACGACTCAACCAATGTCAGGACCGTCTCCAGCTAATCCTAGCAGAAATATGCTCACTTCCAACGTCATGACAAAGCTCAGCAGACACTCCTTCACTGCCAGATACGCATCCGCATCCGTCTCATTCTTGAGTGCATGGTCAACTGCCATGTCAACGCGCTTCACCAACGCATCCCACAGATCTTCTACCTCTCGTCGAGAGCGGAAGCTGCCGGTAGTGTTCAGGACATGTGTCTCGATGATGAAGAAACCGACTATTTCTTCAGTAACTTGGGGGAGTAAGGACAGAGGTAGGATCTCAGGCAGGATAAGGCCTGCTTGAGCCTGTCTGAGCGTTCATTGAACGTCCTTGGTGGGAAAGCGTGATACGGACCTTGCGATCGGCCTGGTAGGACTTACGAATCTCGTCGAGGGAGTCCAGTGCGGTGTAAATGTGTATACATTCGTATAGAGGCTTGAAGTCGACGTGCAGCTGTTCGTTGTCGAGTACGTTGTCTGTGCAATCACTTAGCGAGCAAATCAGATCTCAAATGAGCGCCCCCTTACACTCGATCTTCTCATTGGTGACAATCTCTACAGCACTGCCTACCCTGCTCAATTTCAATAACGGGTCCTTCTCTCTTCTGCTTCTCCACTTCCGAATGCGATGCTCCATGGCGTCTAGGGCCAGCTGTCCGACCTGCGCGCTGACGTTCCGTATGTCCAAGAGCCACTGCTTCATTGATGCTGTCACGGCGTCCTTGATCTGCCCGCGCAGTGATGGAAGAGATGAAAGCAGATGTTGGAACAAAGGAGTCTGCGATAGAGATGTCGGTGGCATACTCTCAATATCTTCGAGGGACTGAGAATCATGATATTCATTTCCACACTATATGCGCAATGGAAAGAACATGACGAACCCGTAGTGCACTCCAGTACTTTCCGTCCTTGATCATTTCGCCAACACGGTTCACGACGTCCAGCACACGGAGGCATGCCTGTAGGGTATCAATGGCTTCGTCCAAGTTCGCTGCAGTCTTCTTTGACTGTAGCAGAGCGCGCTTTTTCTCAACTAAGCCTCGACCGACTTGTTCGACGCCTGAGTCGAGGGCAGTGATATTGTCACGCAGGTTCGTGGTATATGACTTGATAGAGAACAACGTAGACACTGAGTTGGTGAACTCCTGGTAGTTGTCTCCACATATTGTCTCGATTTCGGCATCCTTTGACTCGATCAGGGCATTGACTGTGCGAAGATACGCATCTTGTTGACGATTCTGGTGTATTTGTTTGATGACAGGCCCGAGCTGCTCGAGGTTCTCGGAGGAGGACGATTGGTCGAGAAGATGGATTTGCTGAAGTTGCTGATCGATGCTCTCTTGAGTGAACTGAGGACGGCGACGAGGGGGCATTATAGCCCTATGTGTCAGTCGAAAGAGCCAGCCGAAGCTCAGCGATCCATCAAAAGCGAGGGAAGAAGTGCACCAGGCCCGTGTCACGCAGCCTTTGGGCGACGTGCTAGCCTTTGGGCGACGTGCTCAATCTAATCTAATCTCTCTCGAAATGGATCATAATCCGCCGGACCCTGAAGTCCTCGGAACTGGGATGATCGCAGCGAAAATGTGATGCAAAGGTCTGGATTCGAGAGCACACACAGACATTACATATATATATCGTCATGTAGAGGGCAGTATCATGCTAAGGATTTGCGACAGCCAGAGCGAAATGAATACGTATAAAGATTACAACAAGAGATACGAGAGGCCTAGATGAGTTCTGCAGCGTTGACAGGCATTTCATCCTAAAAAGAGACAGCAGTCAGCAGCAGTACAGAAGGAGGCGGAACATGTAACGTACGATCTGTGTGCTGTAGAATTGTTCTGAAGAGATGAAGGTCAGAATGGGACGGGAGGATGGGCAGAAACATGAAGAGACATACCGATATCCCGGAGGATGCGGACATCATCCACAGTAACGAACTACATGAGGTCCATAGTCAACACGTGAACCTGAAGGGATTTTATTATTCTACTCACGTTGATAGCTACACCCTTGCGCCCGAACCGACCTGACCGACCAATGCGATGGATGTAGTTTTCACGATTCCTATAGCATTCTATCAGAACAAGGCAATTGCAGTCCTACGAGTAGGATAACTTACGCAGGCAGGTCATAATTGATCACAAGCGAAACTTGTTGAACGTCGATACCACGAGCCCACACGTCAGTCGTGATCAACACGCGCCTGGGGCATGATGAGCTGAATGCCTAAAATGAATCGGACCGAAAGTACTTACGATGTCCCGCTCCGGAATTCTGCCATGATGGCGTCCCGCTCTTTCTGCACCATCTCTCCGTGCATTGAGGAGACTGTGAAGTTGGCGGCACGCATCTTCTCTGTTAACCAGTCAACCTGCACGCTGTCAGCATTTGATCGGAGGTTGACCTCGAAATACGTACCTTTCGCCTTGTGTTACAGAAGATGACGGCCTGCGTGATGGTCAAGGTATCGTAGAGATCGCATAGTGTGTCGAACTTCCAGTCTTCCTTCTCAACTGCTACGAAAAACTGCTTGATGCCCTCCAGCGTCAACTCATCACGTTTGACGAGGATACGGATGGGGTCGGTCATGAACTTGGTGGTCATTTCGAGAACATCATATGGCAGCGTAGCACTCAGGAGCACTACCTGCGTCGCGGGGGGGAGGTATCGGTAGACATCGTAGATTTGGTCCTTGAAGCCCTTATTCAGCAGCTCGTCCGCCTCATCCAGCACCAACATCTTGATGTTCCGCGTCCGTAGACTCCGTCGGCGGATCATATCGAAGACACGGCCAGGAGTGCCGGACACGACGTGTTGGCCGTACTCTAGCTTGCGAATATCCTCACCAATCGAAGTGCCTCCGATGCAAGCGTGGCACTGCACGTTCATGTAGTCGCCGAGCGCGAGGACGACGGATTGAATCTGAGTAGCCAGCTCGCGAGTAGGGCTCAGAATGAGGGCCTGCGTTTCTCGCACGGTGACGTCGATGGATTGGAGGATAGATATCGAGAATGTCGCGGTTTTTCCTGTTCCAGACTGCGCCTGCGCAATTACGTCTCGCCCTTGAATGATTGGCAAGATGGCCCGCTGCTGGATAGCTGAAGGCTTTTCGAAGTCTTCAAATTTCAGTGAGCATATTTACATACACAGGTGGCGTCAGACACGTACTGTATGCGTAGATGCCGCGAAGAAGGTCCTCCTTGAGACCGAGGTCATCGAAGGTCGAGACGACTGAAACCGCCTCGGAAGACTCGAATACGAGTTTCTGAACAACAGCACAAACAGTCAGCATATACTTAGTAACACAGAGCGAGAGACACGCACTTCGTCGCCGGGGTTGATGCCAGACATGATGGTAAGTTTTGGAAGAGGTGATGAGTGAGGGTGGAGAGAGTGGTCGGACTTTAAATATCTGCCCTCTTGACGGACGCTTGGTAAGCGCCCATTTCCTTGCCATTTCTGTCCTTGCTCGAAACGCACTCCTCCTTCTTGCTGCCATGGATTCTATCATCGAGGTCCAGCGACACACCCACGAGGAGATAGAACACTTTGAACGTGCGCTGTATACGATTTTGTCCAAGCCTCAGCCTACGCACGAGTCACGGTTGCAGGTTGAGCACAAGGCCTGTAATCTCCTCGATAGACTTTGCTCTCGTCTGGTCGCGTTGAACAACCTCTATGAGGATCAGGACACGCGGAAGACTGAGATAGATGCTATTTCTGCGCCTCCAAACCAGCAGAATGACTTGTCGACTTTCTATGCTCGGCTGGGGAAGATTCAAGAACATTACGCGAAATACCCGGATGCCCTAGTTGGCGGCTTTGAACCCGAGCTGGCGGCTTTCCTAGACGAGGAACAAGATGGAGGTGCAGGAGATGAGGAGTATGAAGACGATGATCGTATGTCTACCCCTTCTGAGATGCCAAGCATGCTACTGAGCCAGCTTGTCCGTCGTGTAGCCGTTGCTTTGCTCTTCTCCGGTGAAGAATCGTATGGCAAATATCTCGACTTGTACACCAATCACGCTGCCTACAATAACTTGAAGAACATCGGCAAGCGTCTGGGGTACCTTCAATACCTCGATGCTCTTCTTGCTGCTCAAACAGAGCCAGTGCATTCAGAGTTGCCAAAGGAATGCCGTTTGGCAAAGGATTACGAGCTGTGCGTTCACTTACTCTGTCGCTCTGTTCTCTTGTTCTAAAACTGTCATACGTTGAAGGTACATCAAGGCCTTGCACGCGTACCTTATTTCCTTCATTAAGCGAGCACAGCCGTTGGTTGATATAGAATCTCAGCAACGCGAGGCCGAGGCAGAGTTTGTCAAGAAGTGGGAAGCTGGAGAAATCGAGGGATGGGAGGAAGAACGCCCAAGCAAGCCGGCAGCAAATGGCGATGGCAATGGAGAAGGGATTTGGTGTGCAGCTTGTGAGTCTCATTTACACTCGACTCTCGCATATCTCATTCACGTATTCAGGCCAAAAAATGTATTCTAGGCAAACCGTATATGATGCGCATCTGACATCGAGGAAGCACATCAAGGCCACCCAAAAGCAAGCAACTAACGCGGAGCAACCGCCTCCCAACCCCAACGGCACCGCTCAGTCTTCTCCCAACCATGATGGGCATGATACTACACAGTTGGACAAATCGAAGCATCGTACTACTGCTATGTTGACCTATCTCACCACGCAGTTGCTCGCCTCCCTTGCATCTGTATTGAACGAGACGAAATCCAACGTCGAACGTCGATTCTCACTGACTGCTCGAGAGCGTGAACAGGAACTTCTTGAACAATCAAAACCTCCGCCGGTATCGGCCACGCCTGCCAACGGAGATGCTGCCGAAGAAGAAGAGGAGGAAGAGCGGATATACAACCCGCTCAAGCTGCCTCTAGGATGGGATGGGAAGCCCATTCCTTACTGGCTGTACAAGCTGCACGGATTGGGTGTCGAGTACCGCTGCGAAATTTGTTCGGACCACGTATACATGGGACGGTGAGCCTGCACGTGTCGTGGTGTCTGTCAACGTACTAAGATTTGCGCCGTAGCAAAAACTTCGATCGACATTTCCAGGTTAGTCTGCGGCCCGTTGAGGGTTGTCGAAACTAATTCGTCTGATTCATCCACGCAGGAATCGAGACATGCTTTTGGCATGCGTGCACTTGGTTTGCCCAACACGAAGCACTTCCATGAGATCACTCGCATTGAGGATGCTCTTGCTCGTGAGTTACAATGCTGTATAGCTTTTGGCGAATGACCAATAATTGATGATGCACCTGAACTAGTGGCCGAAAAACTGAAGAGGGAAGGTCGCCATGAGATTTTCGAGCAAGAGACAATGGAGGAGCTAGAGGACGAAGAAGGCAACGTCTACAACCGGAAGACGTACGAGGACCTGAAGAAACAAGGACTTATTTAGGTCCTACGCTGGCTACCGTTTTTGCTGTGTGTAATCTTGAGCCTTCCGCTTGCCGTAACACGATATAGAAATGCATATCATCCATTCCAATGCTATCATGACATGCCATCTCTGTGTCTGTCGTAATAGCGGTCATGCATTATTGTTCGGTATCGGTTTGTTCCCCCGCGGGGGTGGCGCAGGGGCTGGTCTCCTGCCTGCTTGGACAGGCGCCATTGGGCTCTGCAACGCGTGATATATCTCTTCCTCTGACGATGTCGGAGACGATGATAGCGGGGACTCAACCGGTGAGTCAAAAGGGTTGCTCTTCTGTTGTGCAATCTTCCTAGGACTAATCGGAACGAAGATACCATCGGGATGTCCTGCATAGAGTTAGACGTACATTTGGCCAGGTGGTAGCCGACTTGCCTGGACCGTCCCACCAAGCTACTTCCTCTGAACTGGGTGGCGGGACTGAATCAGAGGGAGCAGTGAGTGACATTCACCGTGTTGTCCTCATCAATGAATGACTCACGGCTTTCGGCGTTCGCTGAGAACGTCAACTTTGCGAGCTTCTCTTCGAGCTTCTCCCCTGGAACGGTAGAGGTGACATTCTCCAAGAGAAGCCGGGACAATGTCTCCCTCTTAACGTGATCGATGATTCTGATTCCCGCGCGGAAGAGGGAGAAGACTGGACAAGTCGATCAGAGCATCGGGGAGGTAGAAGACGCAAACACTAACCTGGGCGATGATCGGAGCTTTTCAGCTCAGCTCGAGAATAGACTGCTAGATCGAGTTGGGAACCCTTGTACAGAATCCGATCTGTACCGAAGCTTGTTCATTTGGATTTTGAGATGTGGTCAATCATGTCGACCAACCTGTCCATGCGGGGATTCGCATCTTCTCCCCGGTATCATACTTATCGGATCCAACGTCGTATTTGTATGTCGGACGGAAAAGTAACGGACCCTCTTGGTATCCTGGAAACGCTAGCCCATCATCTATAGCTCGCTTGAGCTAGACCTACAATCAGCTGGAAGCTGATACACAATCTATTCACCGCTTACCTGATCCGCCGCCAACAGGGCATCGTAATCGTCATTTCCTGCAAGGAACCTCACGCGATCATTTTCCAGATCAATGCGGTAATTGGTATCGGCCAGCCAGACAATATTGCTGGCGAAACCACCATAAGTCAACCTGAAGCGTTGATAGGGCACCAGACCTACTCATGGCTATCAATGGTTCTTCCTTTTAAGAAGTGGAGGTTGTTTGCTATGGTGCGATAATCCGCGTTGCGTTCATCAATGTTGGTATGACCAGCAGCCAAATGGGCAGTTATGAAACAGAAACCGGTATCGTGGTAATTGAGGCGGATGGCCACGGCGCCCTTATTGCCGGACATTCCTCGTAGGCCGGTCTGCGTACAACTTCAATATCACCAATGAGGGTTCCAATTCGGCACGCACCTTCTGTGTCGCGGCTTCAACATTACGGATCAAAGATGTGAGTTCTGACTTCACAAGGATAAGTAGCGCCGTCCCGACTAGCTGGACCGATAGAGTATCATTGGAGACGGGAATGACCGTTGCAAATATGTTCATACCTGATGACTACGCAAAAGGACATAATGGTCTTTTTTCCCAGAGCGTTGATTGAGGGCTCCGAGGATCTTACCCTCCCATGCTCGTCTATGTCGAAATGATGCATCAGGTCATCGACAAGTCTGGTAGCTCACGTACCTCCTCTCAGGATCAGCTTGCACAATCTGCTGTGCAGTCAGTGGCACAATTTCCTGGAATCCGATCGCAAAAATATCTGGACTGTAAAGGATGAGAAATGGGTGACGCTGATCAATCATGTCGCGTACTCGGCAGTATCTGGACATCGAAGTCGGACAAGTGGTCAACGTCCACTCCCTCAGCTTGAATAATATAAAGTGCTCACTCGGCCTGGGAAACAACCATGGCAATAGCGATTCGGCAGACGGAGGCTGAGAGCCCGAATACATTAGGTAGTACTAATATTTGCTGAAACATCGTGCTCACTCTTCCATTCAGATTCCAGGTGCCAACAAAGACTGTACACGGTATGGTCGTCGAGTATTCTGATAGCCTGGATGAAACCATGAGTTACTGCCCTTAGCACAATTCTCGAGAGGTCAGCTTACCTGGCTTCCAAAGCGCGGCGAACCGAATCATGTATAGGATCGTAGAGCTCGACTTGTATTCGCGCGGCCATGTTGCCCTAGGTGAAAACTGAGATGTAGCAGAGACATGAAAAGAAGGGTTGGGATACCACAAGCACGTCTATTGCAGTCTGCTTGCCCTTATCTTGGAAATTGTTGATATATGCCCTAGAAACACTCTTCGTTGCGTCGGACAGGACACCTGAATTGTATTATAAGCAATGGCGCCAGCAGGAGGACATAAAACTCACCTGCTAGGGTTCTTTTGCCAGTGCGGGTGAAACTGGTATTCAAAGCACCTGTGCCAGCGTAGATCCTGGACAAGGTATCACCATTTTCGGCCCATGCTTCTCGATGATTTGACCACAGGGAGTTAGCATGGGACCACTCCTTCCTGATCAGCTTTAGATACTGTTCTAGGGTGGTACGAGAGAGTATATCTTGGACGAAGTTGGTGCGGTCTAGACTGGGTGATATTCAGCCACACGATGACGAAGTACTGAAGATGTCTGTACCAGTCAAGGCAGTTCGTCCTAAACACACCCTTCTGCTCCGTAATGAGCTCGTCCGAAGCGGCATCGATCATCGTAAATCCGAATTTTTCGATATTCTCCACGATATCTTGCAGACGTCTGAGGGTCGATGAGATCATATATTCCAAAATGAATACTCTGACTCGCCTGACTTCTCGGAACACGCTTTCATGCCCGCCTATTTTCACTGCATTGTGGAAGTCGAAATGCGTGATGCCGACAGCGTTTCCCAATACTCCTTGAGCGAGGTGCAAGTGTCGCTGGTAGGCATTCGTGAGGATGGCCTCGTTTTCCTTGCTGCCTAGGAGATCGATTGCGTGTACAGCACCATATTCTTCCGTAAGTTGCAGGAAATGACGGTCGAAAGCAGGTTGAGAAGCTTGTGGTCGAGTAATTTGTATGCGCTGGCCGAACGTTTGCAAGCCCTGTTGCTCCCAAAATACTTATACAAAGACACGGTGAAAACCGATTGTATTGTATGTGACGAAATACATACATGGCACGCTGCCTCTGACTTGTACATAGCTAAAGCAGTGATGCTCAGTGCTGAAGATTGTCTCGGTCTGTCGTGATTGCTTAATCAATCAAAATAATTCGATGAGGAAGGGAAAACCAACCTCTACGAAGTTAGCGCAATTCCCGTCATCGTCCACACCCCGAGTATTGAACCGAGTCCCAGATCGTTTCCACCCAAGGCGTGAAATCAGCGAGAGCGTTGCAATAACTGGAGATCCGCTGGTTGATTGCGCAGGCGGCAGGGCAAGTGTGAAGACGCCAACGTAACCCTGAATAGCCAGAACCTAGAAGAACGATCAGTAGAGACGTTCTGGATATGCAACACAATAGTGGTGTTAGACTTACAATAAAATGGGTTCTGTCCAGCTCATCGCGCTCCTGCGGATCCAGCCGCGCCCTGAAGTCAAGAAGGCTCTTGACAACGTACTCATTCCACACAAACCTATCGTCGTACGTTGCGATGTCTGTATTACCGTCCATTGTTCGTTTTCGAGCCAGACGCAGTGATAAATGGGAAGATAGATCCCATTGGGCACCCTGAGCATAATAGAACGTGCCGGCTGACATGATTTTCGCAATCGGAGCACATGGATGCTCAAAATATGTGGCAGGGACCCCGTTTGCCGCAAATGACTCGCCATATATCGCGTCCGGCTGATCACCATAAGCAGGAGTAGAAGCAGAGTCTAGGTTAGGCGATAGGCCATCCCATGTAGACGAGGTGAGGCTGTAAAAGGCGACTTCATGGATCTGAGCGACCCCCTCTTGATTAGGCGAGGAAGGACGAGTGTTACCAGCCGGTGAGGCTGAGGTGATCATGACAAGGAAGATGTCTGCACAGAATTACTCAACGAACGGGAACAACAGCGCGCAGTAAATGCCATACCGCTCGACACAGATATCAAACCAAGACATCCGTAGACATTCCTCGTAGATAGTTTGATCGTGTCGTCCAAATCGACTTGATCTTTGGGAAGGAATTGAACTATGGCTTGCGACGAGTTGCCATCAACCGCGCGGAAAACCAATGCTTTGCTCGGGTATCCATCTCGCTCCTCTTGAGGGCTGGTCACTAGATACAACGTACGCGGGTTGTCACCTAAGTGCAGGTGCATTGATATGTCTTCCCGCGATCACAGTTGATGGGCCAGGAAGTCCGGCTGCGGTCTGCCGTCCTGAGTACTGTGTGATATCCTCGCTACGTCTGGCGTCCACTCTCAGACAGTACTCTGATAAAAGCTAAGCGTTTTGGATGAAGGCAGAATCGACAAAGTTGGTACAGTCCAAGGACAGCGAGCTCTTTGATGGCAGCAGCAAAAGTCAGCCAGGCGCAGATGGTTGGTAGCAGTTGAGAAGCAGTGCGACTGAAGTCGGTGGCGGTCCGCGGAGCGCCTTGATCACTTATACGTTGCCGCCATTTTTTGTGCTAAGATATATATATACATAAGATTATAGTCAAGCCAAACCGATGGTAGCCCCGGAAGAATGTATTTGCATATGCTTAGTACGTACTTAACAGGGAACTCTTAGTACATAGGTGTAGTTCGCGAAACCCCAGTTAAAGCGTCCCACTCCTTTCACTAGATGTGTACGTTCCTCTTCTCATTTCCACGCGCTGCCCTTCCATGGGCAGTCTCCGCAGTGATGTCTCTGTGCCCGACATGCGTCTCGGAGGCGGTTTGAGCGTGAATGGAGACAACATATTTGACGATTCGTGGGCTGATGAGTCCGCAACCATCACGCTAATTGCGGCTTCAGAAGTATAGCCGTCGTTGGAAGCCCTCCGTCCTGGGGATGAAAGAGGAGGAAGGTCACTCATGGAGGGAACCCGCTGTAGCGAAGCTGTTGGCCGAATAGGAGACGGAGATCTGTGAGGAATGTTTGGGGAAGGCGGCGCTATTATTCCTTCATAGGTATCATGCCGACGAGTGCGGCGAATTCGCGGCAGGGAATCATAGATTGACTTGAAGAGAGAGGTACGAGCTCGTGGAGCTGGTGGCCTGGCAGGAGCTGTAGGCGTCAATGGCACACTGCTTTGTCCTGTATCTCCCATAGCATCAGAGATATAAAGGATGTTCTCGCAACGAGACCCGTACCAGCATTCATCGGTAGCGCATTGTCATTTGCGCTGAGGCTAAGGAAAAGGAACAGAGGTACAAGCCAGACACAGATCCCGAAGAAAGTTGCGATGTCAGCAAAACCGGACACGTTCTGCACAGGGGTTGAATTGCTGTACGGCCGACGAGTTCTGTGACGGGCATCCTGGGTAACGCGTGAAAAGTAGAAGAACCACATAAAGTGGTCCGCGACCACGAGGACACAGGATGCAATGAAGTTAAGCGACGTGAGCGATATGAAGGGCCAGCTTGATGTGAAGTTTTGCAGGTAGATGATGTGACAAAATATGGAGAAGGAGAGATGCCATAGTGGTAGGGAGTCCAATAGGTACAGCAGAACGTGGAGAACGATGATGACCTTCGAACGATGTCAGACGACTGATCTGTAACAGCCACGACGTACCCACATATATGCTCCTTTGGCCAATGATCTTCGCTAAGCGTGAATGCTCTTCGATCAGTTCAGAGAGCCATAACAGACCACTCGCTGAATGATGTATGAGAAGATAGTTTCAGACATCGCGAACACACTGACCGAGCGATAATGTGATGAATATGAAGGCGGCCACTGCTCCTACATAGCTGCATGCAATTCTCTCGTCAGATGTCCCTGCAGCAAATGATATAGGTGTCCGACCTGAGCATATGAAGGAGCGTCATTGCAGCACAAATAGAAAGCCAATCACAGAGAGGCCAGTGGCATGGGGGTCGATTGCAGTGGCTTTACCAATGAAACGAAAACGATGTTCCGTATGCACAACGGATGGCGTAGCTAGCATACAGCCGCGTTCGTTCGGCAGCAGGTTGGGCGTGTGATATGTGTCAGAACTTCGCATGAAGTCCGCCGCCACATTGACCGAGGGAAACACGTGCCCTAGTCGCTGTGCACTCGATGAGGCGCCGACCAGTGGCTCCGTAGTCATACAGCCACACCTCACCGTCTTGTCTTACCATCAAGGACCTAGTGTTTGGTATGGTTGGCTTTCCGAAGCCAGCACGTAAATTGATCACTCATATCCTGCGCGCTCCAGATTGATATCCTCGCGTCCATTGTATTGGCGTCAACATGAGCAGCCTAGAGAGTGAGTTCAGCCCATTACAGCAGATGAAGCCACGATCTGACATGAACTAGAGACACTCTTTCAGCTGAAGGTATGCTGTCTTCGGTGTGACTGCTGAGAGAATATTCTTTTATGTCGTGTTCAGTTCACCGCAAAGACTCTCAATCGGCAGGCGAAGAAGGCGCAGAAAGACGAGAACACCGAGAAAGCTCGCCTGAAGAAGGTCAGTTGCTTTGCCTGTAGTCTTTGACAGTATTTGATATGTCCTTTCAGGCTCTGCAACAAGGCAACATTGACGGGTCACGCATCTACGCTGCTAATGCTATTCGTAAGAAGAATGAGGCTCTCAACCTGCTTAGACTATCCAGTCGAGTGGATGCAGTTGCAAGCCGAGTGGAAACTGCTGTAACCATGCGCCAAGTGACTGGCAGTATGACCTCAGTTGTAAAGGGAATGGATAAGGCGATGGAGAGCATGAACCTCGATCGCGTATGTGGTGATCGTGTCGAACACTGTCGACAGTGCTGACCGTCCCTTGCGATCGCTACAGATATCCCTCGTCATGGACAAGTTCGAGTCGCAATTCTCTGATCTTGATGTGCAGACGGCCTATATGGAAGAAACCATGTCAGCTACCACGGCTGTCTCCACCCCGCAGGACGAGGTCGAGGCTCTCATGAAGCAGACCGCCGAAGAGGCCAACATCGAATTGCAGCACGATCTGGCTTCCAAGGACCTTGCCGCGGTCTCCGACCTCAAGGAGAAGGAAACAGTAGGGGAAGAGGACAACATGTTGGCTGCCCGGCTGAGAGCTCTTCGACCTGCTACGTGAGGCTGGAAGGATGTGGCTGCCATTGATTCTACGTGCAATGGTCATATCTTGGATTATTGCCGTGTCGTTAAGTGCATTCTCAGCTTGTACGATTGTACGCCGAGTAGAGAAACTCGGATCGATACCGACAACGAAGATTGTATTCAGCACATATGGAGAACGTAAGTTACAGTGGACGATTATATTCGATCTGTTAGTATGCTTAACGAAAGTTGGAAGTCAATGTAAGTAGTTGCGTATGGAAAGCCTAAGCCAAAGCCAAAACCAAACACAAATGACATATCATATTGAACGCTGTTCCACAGAGATATCGTATACGGCCATCACTTAGCAATAACATTTACATGTAGGGTATGGATGCAAGAGGGTATGGGGAGAGCAAAGAGTGGACTGGTGGAAGAGAACGCATGATCAGCGATTTGCTTGCACAACACGGAAGAACCTGTCTAACAGTGATTGCTTTCTACGAGCATCGAGTCCAGGAGCAGAATCAAGGAGTCTCTGCACATGATGCATCAGGCCATAATGTCCGTCCAGCGGAATAGCAAGAGCATCATAACGGTGCACATCTATGGGGAAACAGTTAGAAATGTGCTATATCGTGCATGCATCATAGCAGTCCAGGAACACGTACAATTCTTGAACGTCGCATATGCTGCGTCACCGAGGACTTCGTGAAACGCTTTCGCGAGGTCACTAGCATCTCCAGAGGAGCCGAAACTGCCATCTTCAATCGGTGAAATGCTTCGCCACCTGGCTCGTGCCCGCAAGCCTGCATCAGCAATAGCACCCGAGCTGTTAACACTGCGCAAAACTGCGTCCTCGCGAATCCTCGACGGCGCCCAATTCAATCCCAATCCCAAGTCGAGCGACCGTCCTTTCCGCGCCTCTTTCCTCGGCAGCGGAGGTAGAGGCAGGGGAGCATGAGAAACCGACTTGACGGACTCGGTATTCGACATTGTCCGTTTGCGCTCATCGCTCGCTGGAGAGCCTGGAATGGGCGGCACAGCAGGCTCGAATTTGAATGGAGGATGTGCCGCGCGTGCTACGCGCTTCCCCGAGCTTCTGCCCCAACTAGACGAGTTACCCGAGTGTGATGATGAATTTGGAGTACTAGGTTCAGGTTCGGTCCCATAGTTCGTTTTAGCGGTGTGACCATGGGAAAGAGGTGTAGGTTGCACCCGCGCAGGAGGAGGAGATATCGAAGGCCGATCTGTATGTCGTCGAGCCAGGGGCAAGATTTGAGTATTGACGTCCAGCGCAGGTTTTGACTTCGACACATCTTGCGTAGACTCGGCAGCTCTGTGCATCCGGCTCGGGCCTCTTGCGCTGGTGCTCCTGTGTAACGGATAGGGTCTGCCGGCCGGTGCAGGAATCTTATTCGTTGCCACAGGATGAGCCGAACCTGCGGCAGCACCCGCTCCGCCAGCCGATTCTGGACGCTCAAAGTCAAAACTGCCATGCTTGATGCGCTTTGGCCTCGTCACCGCTGGAATACCGCTGGCATGCGTACTTGTTGAGCCGTCTCGCCCTCGACTGGATCGACTATGCCCACTGCCGCTACCAACTTTCTCCAATGGCGACACACCTGCAGCACTCCTGGATGCCTCTTCTGGACCCATCTGAGCAGGAGATGCCGCTCGTCGGGGGTATGCGATCAGTGTTCTATCCTTGTCTTTGGCCTTCGCCTTGTCCGCGAAGATGCTCGTCTCTCGCGCCAGCCGTTTTCCATCTGATCGGTCTCGCGCGCCACGCGCCCTCTCCTTCTCCTTCCCTTTTCCCTTCCCTTGTGCGCCGCCAGCGACGTTCGACGATGAAAAGATACGAAGCGGAGAGCACCGACCCCCAAGCACGCTCTTCTCCGCGGCGATTCCTTCCGCAGCCCTCACAGGTTCACACCATGCGAGAGGGCTGTTGGGACGATATTGAAGGTGGGCGAGACGCGGCTGCGGCGCAACAAGTTTCGGCAGCGCGCGATACTGCGCATCGCCCGGTGCCTCCCCTTCGACTGTGCATTTGGAATCGCCCTGCGTGGTTACGCTCGAGTTCGAGCGAAGCCGTCCCGGCCATAGCGCCTGTTCACCCGCCTTGCCACTTGGCTGTGCTCCGGGTGTACTAGGACGAGACTTGGACTTGCTCGAGTTGCCGAATGCTCCCTTGCGTGGACTGCTTATCGTGATGCCGAATAAGTTCATTTTCTTGGTTTTCCGGGGCATACTCGGTGCAGCCTGCTCCACTATGACAACTTCGGTATGTATGTCAACTGGCCTCGGCTTTTTAAGCGTAGCAGGAAGAGGAACGAGCTGCGACTTAGACTCCCTTTGAGGTGCTCGTCTGTGAGGGATATTGGTGGCGGCGACAGAATAGGACAGGGGGCGTGACTGGGGCCCGGTAGCGGGCTTCGGATCGGAGGAAGACGCCACGGGCGTAGTGCGACCCTCTGGCTCCAAGCTGGGGTGGCGCGCATGCGACGGGAATGACGGACCTGCGATAGGCATGGCGTCGCGATTGACCGCGTCGTCCAGGGAGCGGGACCGTCTCTTCTTACCATCAGAGCGGGAGCGGGAGCGATGCAGGAATCTCGCAATCTAACATACCGGGATGCAGTTCACACAGCCTGAATAAATTATGATATGTAACGTACAATCATACCTTTGTGCCAAATCTCCTATGCCTTTCTTCTGGCGGAACCTCCATAGGAACTATGTCCAGGTCTGCGGGGACTGAACCCAAATTATTCGCATAGTCCAGGTAAACAAATCGGTCGTCCTCGTCTCCCGCCTAATAAACCCGCACCCGAATTTCCATGAACTTGTTCGTTGCTATTCGGAACATCGAGTCCTTACCTGAACAGAGTAAGCGGAAGAGACGCGATGGAGCTCGCTGTTGGATTGGACAAGGACACGAAACTGTATGGAATAGGACGCGGGACAGGCACCACACGTGGGAGTCGGCACGTCTTGAATGGGTATGAGAGCCCCGGGGAGCGGCATGAAGGAGAACTCACGTCTCTGGATAACCTCACACGGGCTGCGTCAATCAAGCCTACGCTGGTCCGCTTCTCCTGCTTTGTTGCAGTCGCCGTGATGTGAGCAATGTGGCAGCCGGAATCGAGGATAGAGTTGGAGGATGTAGAAGGTGGGAGGGAAGAGTCGCACGAGACTGTCGCCGATCGCAGCTCCTGGGAAGACATGGTTTAGCTTGAGATCAGTGTTGAACATTAATTGGTAAGTAGTTGTAGATGAGAGGAAATAACAGAGGAGTGTGTCAACAGCTCGGCCAGGAGTTACACATCCACAGAGATTGACAAGCAGTGTATGGAGAAGATGTGAGGAAGGCTCTCCTCAAGGTTGAGAGCGACGACCTCGCCGTGAGAAATGTTTGATATTGGTTGTCGAAGCGTCGGGCCTCGTTGAACCTGTTACCAACAACTAGTTGCTGAAGATGGATACTACTTCAAATGCTGTGTCGACGTTTATCTCGAGCTGCCAGTCTTGTCGCAATTCGCAATTCGCAATTGGCAAACCTGTAATACGCGTGGCGTTGATGCGTTCCTGAAAGCCCATCACTTTGCGCGCAGAAATATGCTTCCGGCGGAGTATCGGCTATTTTGCTGGCAACAGTAGTGTACGCCAACTGCATGCAGCAACCATCCTGCACAAAGACAGATGATCTGGTGCGAATGGTACGCTCGGCTCATAGCGCGTTGCAGCAACGCTGAGCGCTCCACAGAACACGCTCCTGCATCTCGTTGTGCATGTGCAGTTTCGTGGAAGTTCCTGCCGTACACGATGAAAGCGGCAAGTATGCTTCGATGATGAATATGTAAGCGGACTTCGCTGTTCAATGATACACTTATAGGATGCCCACAGAACACGATCGCGAAAGAACAAAGAGTAACAGATACTCGAGCAGCTGTGTTACTTATCACGTCAAGCTTCTCTCAGGCACTTGCGGCCCATGCACATTCAATGACGTTGAGCGTGGACATGCGGATTCGAGGAAACACAAAGATGCGCAATTGTTGGCGTACTGGCTATTGGACCAGAAGAGTGGCGCTTCGATTTGCGTGAAATCTGCAGCTGGCAGTGCCAGGCCGCTGATATCGAGGCTAAAAATGGGGGGCCCGAACTTAGATCACAACGAATGCGGATCATACGATGACGACAGTAGCAGCAACGGAGTACACAATTATATTGCGGCGGCGACGACAATAGCGTAGGCTACACAGGTTAACGGGTTGGGTAAGACCGAGCTCTGGGAGATCAGAGCTATGTAGCGAGGCTGAACGCTTGTGATTACAGCTGATGGGCTATAGAGAGCAGATCTTCTCAGAACAAAGCTGGATCAATTTGTTGGACGATTGTCGAGCCGTTGAATCAAAATTGAACCCGCGGTTCACTTATGACCCGAAGACTTTGTTCAGGATCTTACCTCCGATAATACAGTAAGATGCTTGTGGTGTAAGTACGGGAATCCGGGAAGTACGGATGCAAGTACATATGCGGACTCGTTTCCGACGGAGCTCCTGATGGTGTCCGAATCCAGGTTGCTACTCCAGAGCGTGAAGAGCTCATCAGCAACAAAACCTTCCAGCATTTGAGGAGCTCCATTAAGAGGTGCGTATCCACTCCGCAGAGCGAAGAGCCCATCAATACAAAGCCTTCCAGCATTTGAGTAGCTCCATTAAGACTCGGTGCGTATTGTGACTTTTCTCAGGCTGCTCCCTGTGTAGTAGTACGCATCCCTTTTACGTTCTCCGGTCATGCATTCGCAGTCTGCCAGAACGTCTGCCTTTTTCATTCGTCTGCACTTCTTTCGCTTTCTATCACATATTCTTCCGTTTCTATCTTGCTTCTGTAACAACATGTAAAGCTTTGATCGCGCATGTGCAACAGTCGCCTGCCTGCCGTAGTCGCAACCAATTCAATGTCTGCAATTAAAAATGTCTGTTGACACGGGTCATTTCTAATGGGAAGTACCTGATCGACATTGCAACTGTCCGCCAATACTATTTCTGTGCCTTCCGTTGTCTTGCCTGAATTGGCGGTGTATCTCCTAGTATTCGCCGGATCTCACCTGACATGATGGTTCCAGACAATGGGAAGTTACCCACCATAGTCTGACTGTGGCAATAGCTCTGGCCCAACAGCCGTAATCAAACCTATGAGGTTACAGGTAAGTCTGAGCAATATGCCATTGGCAGATGAGGCAGGCACTGACAGGTATTGACAGACCTGTGTTCAACTTTACCGCAAATAATTGTTGAGAAAAATCCAGTTGCCATCTAATATATCTGGGATGCATTCCGCAAATTTGCGACTGATCTCTTTCATATATAAGCTCGTTTCAGCGACCTGGCTGGCAGCCTGGCTGATCCACAAAAATGACGCACGAGCTGCATCTGCGAGTTGGACTGTTCTCCATAACACATAGCGCACTATAAACGTTGACGGTAACGGTAGAACAATCAGCAATTGCAAATGGATCCCGCCGCCGATCAAACACATATTCGTGGCAATTCTTGCCATTAAGAAGACGTACCGCACGAAGGAGGAGCGAGTCATCAGTGATGGTGAAAACATACGTCGCGCGTTTGATGCCGCAAACGCAACGTACTCGATGCACCTTTGACTGTGTCATGTAGCGACGCGTTGAATGGCTCATACTCTTTGAGGATCAGTGACTCGGAAACCGAGGTAGCCGACTCCATGTCACCTCGCAGGCGAAAGAGTATTTTCGTTCACGCCGTGCAACGCATGGCCGTACGTGTCTTAGTTCTCGGTACTAGTACGCTGCGTGCTCAACATCGTGCCATGCACAACGCAGAATAGCCTTGCAGTGCGAGCGACGCGCGGGATCGTCTCCCGATCGATCATTGTCGATTGCAACGAGCCAGCGTCAGAATGATCTTCTTCACCTCGTGCGAACGACGTGCGCAACTTTGAAATTGCATAACGCTTCGGATCATCGCACGCCGTCACAGCCTGGCTTTGGATCGTCGGTATTCTCACCCGCATGCTGGAACAAGGCGCACGCAAAGTACTGTTGAAGTCTGGCAATTATCACTGTCTTCTCTTTATTCAGCTGAATGAGGCACACAGACAGCGAAGTGCTAGCGACCATGCCGTGCAAAAGGAAATGAACCCCTATGGCCAGGGAACACAAACGCGGTCTAGCACTCACTGAAGAATACATCTGATGACGTTCGTCTTCGTCTCGTGGTAAGCGAACGGTGGATGTTCCGTCACTCAATTATTGCTGAATTGCGAGACTAATGCAACGGATCGCGCGACGACGACTACTCTGAGAATCCTCTTACGTCACGTCGCCGAGCGGACATAGACGTCAGGAAAATTATATTAGTCGAAGTATATGGAGTCCAGGCCGCCGATCAGTTAACATTTCCTGCGGCTGCAAGGAGTATGACGTTCTATGAGTTCTTTCGTTATTTCTGAACATGACACGCATTACTCACAATTGATATATATGCAAATGCTGTATGGATGAACGTTTGCGACGAATGCGGCTGCTGACCGTCTCACAGGGACAGCTCATTCGAGGAGAAAGCATGGTCCGAATTCCCACGGCTATCACTTCTTGCGGGGAACCTGCTGTTGCCGGCGCCCATTTATCTGCCCCGGCTTGATAATGGCGAAGAGAGGGGTTTTATAAGAGCAGCCGATATCGGAATAGTGGGAGCTGCTGGTAGCCTAACGAACGAAACGCCATTGGGCGGCCCCCTGACGTACTGCAATGACACCGTCGAACGCACCAGAATCTCATCTGAGGTCAGAAGCAGGTTCTTCATAGGTATCTCACTGTGCGACATGCCGCAGGCATTGCAGGTCACAGATCTCCCACACTACCGGGCGAAGAGCAGCGATTGAGAGACTGCTGGTCTGGTTTAGTATTTTTGTGAGTGAGACAGTGAATGGGCATACTCAGCTTATCTATCAGCGATGTGACAAGTCAGCGCTGCTTTCATACCATGCCCACAGCTTTCAGTCGTGCATTTTGCATCAATATATCAATATATCAGAATTGGAATACAAGGCGGAAGACTTCAAACAAGCTAGTGAGCAGACGTTAAAGTGCAGGTTCATGGCTTCTTCTTAAGATCCACCGATCAAAAGTCCATTCAGATGACAACTTGTTCGGCTGTGTAATTCGGAATTGCAAGAGGTAAGGGAATTGCGCGAGTATGCACAATAGTGGCGCAAAGATCGTCTCATGACCATTGCGTGCCCATTGGGAAGATTTCAAGCTGATGTTACGTGGCAGTTCCACGGACGTTCAAGCTCATTTGGAAGGCGAGCCAAGCTGACCAGTCGAATAGGCGCGGATGACCGCAAACTAAAGAGCAGGGTATGCTCCACAGAATTAGCAGCAAGAACTAGTCGTGATCAAGACGAAGGTAATAGTCCAAGAATAAAGGGAGCCAAGGACGTCCGCGTCAGGACTCACTGCGCCCACGGCGCGTCGATCAAAAGCGTCGGGCGGAAGCGCACGTGGTCGCGTGCAGTCACGTGCGATGGCGCAAGATGCAAATTCTGTCGCCATCCTCGATGGCGGCGTGGTGCCCTACTCAAATGAACGAAGGCCCGAATATGTCCCTGACGACTTCTCCCTCTTATATCTTCCCGTCTTCGGGAGAGACTTGCCTGCTCTTGCCCCATACGGTCCTCTACCCACATTCCGCTACCCGTTTTCCCGCCGTCAGCATCGGCTCTCCCATTGTACACACAATCAGAGGTCAGTTCTGTCGAGAAGCAGACCAATCATGATGAGAACTGACGTGGGATGGTCATGTGGTAGCGCCATGCCTGGTGTACCAAGACATCTTGCGAAGGTCGCGCAGCGACGCCTCAAGCTCCCACACACTCCCGTACGCAACAAACCATCCACTCGCGCAGCGACCATCCAGTCGTCTATCGCCTCGACAAGACCGCACGATAGTCCCTTTTTCCCCTGCGTCGAAGCTCATGCCGCCCGAGAGTCACGGCTCCGCGCCTCGCGATCGCCTGACACACAGACCTCTTCCAGTCCGCACTCAGGACCGGAGCCGCCGTATGCGAGACCGAATCCCGCATCCTATAAAATCTACCGTCACTCGAAGCCCATGCCGCTGACGTACGCTCCCGCTCTTCCTGAATTCGACATTGCCTACGAGACATGGGGAGAGTTGTCGCCTGCGAAGGACAACGTCATCCTGCTCCATACTGGCTTGTCGGCGTCCTCTCATGCCGCATCGACGGATTTGAACCCTTCCGAAGGCTGGTGGGAACAGTTCATCGGCCCTGGGCGCGCGCTTGACACGAATCAGTTCTTCATAATATGCACAAATGTTCTCGGAGGATGCTACGGCTCCACCGGCCCCTCGTCGGCTGATCGTTCTACGGGGAAGCCCTATGCTACCCATTTCCCTGTAATCTCGATCTTCGATATGGTTCGCGCACAGTTCTGCTTGCTCGATCATCTTGGGATTGACAAACTCTACGCGAGCGTGGGATCATCAATGGGCGCTATGCAAAGTTTGGCAGCGGGATGGCTGTATCCTGAACGTGTGGGAAAGGTCGTCAGCATCAGCGGAACCGCGAGAAGCAGCCCAAGCGCGATCGCTATGCGATTTGCGCAGCGTAGTGGTACGTCCTGCGAGCGCGGAGTGATTTACAGCTTCGCTGACCCGGGTATCAGTGTTAATGGCAGATCCGAACTGGAAGAATGGGTTCTATTACGAAGGATTGCCACCACATACGGGCATGAAGCTGGCTCGACGTACGTGTTCATCTCATCTGACCCATCTATGACATGTAGCGCTGACATGACATCATCAGAGATTGCAACTATCACATATCGCTCAGGTCCTGAATGGGATCAGAGATTTGGCCGTAAATTGAAGCCGCTTCCTGAGTCATCGCAAACAACAACGCTGGAGGAACCTTCATTACCCCGCGCACCAGCATTTTGTCCTGATTTCTTGATTGAGACCTATCTTGACTATCAGGTTCGTGGTATATCGTCTTTCTCTGATCAAACGTACAACATGACTTACGGGGATACCTTCTAGGGGGAGTCCTTCTGCTTGAAGTATGACGCGAATTCCTTGATTTACATTTCCAAGGCCATGGACGTCTTCGATCTCACGCGCTCTGCGCTTTCTGAGATCCATCTCACTCCTCCGGCGCCGCGCAGCTCTCCTCCTCCCCTACCGCCTTCCATGTCCTCCCACCCGCCCTCGCCTTCACATTCGTACTATCACTGGTTGTTATCACATTCGAAGTCGCATCCGCCACCAGCAAACCCGCCAAGACATTTGCCTGACCTTGCGGAGGGTCTCCGCCCTCTGTCGAACACGCCGACGCTGATTCTGGGCGTGCAGAGCGACATTCTTTTTCCAGTAGAGCAGCAACGGGAGGTTGCAGATGCGCTGAGGATGACCGGTAATCAGATGGTCAGCTATTATGAGCTCGGTGGTGTGTGGGGCCATGATACCTTCCTGTGAGTAGCCTTTTGCTCCCTCTACTTATGGAGGTACTGACCCCTTGCCAGGCTGGATGTGCAAAACATCGGAGGCGCTATTCGGGGCTTTCTATGTTGAGGCTAGAGCGCTTCGCCTTGTATTGATCCGATTACCCATGTCTTCATCGTTACCCTGATGTCGAAGACTAATCTTTGAGATTCCTTGTGCCATTTCCCGACTTCGTCCTGCGTATACATCAGTTCAGCACAGACATTACCGCACACGCTCCTTCTCCCTCACACGCCTCATCGTCATGTAATCATTTGTATCGAAGTAGGTCGATCACCCACGTTGTCGTTTTGAGCGATTCGTAATCTCTGTCCATGTCCGCGATAATCATGATGCATGCACGCTATTCCGGATACTAATTTGTGGGTGCGAAAACCATGTTCAGGAGCGCGTCGGAGGAGACCTTGACCCAGAGGAGGGACCTGCGTCGACACGGACAGACGTGACTTTGATAGGGCTGGGAAGAGGTGTTGGTCGTTCGGAACGTTCCTTGATCGGCTTGCACGTGGTGCAATATACCATTTGATGGGATTCGAGAATCGTACTTCGCGCAGGGCCCGAGGACTATCTCCAACCAACGTAGAGTCCGGCCACCCATGAGAAAAGGCAGGATAAATCGCCTTGTGAGTAACGTCAGGAATGCCGTAGAGTCGCAGTGTCTAACTGTTTGTTCAGGTAAAGGCGTTGAACCGTACTCATTATGGCCCATTTGCTCTGCACACTATTCGGGAAGGGCGCGTCCCATCCTCGGCGGACCGCGAGGAGTACGTGGCATCGTGTCCTGATAAAGTCCGTATAGCTCAATATTCCTATCTAGGCTCGTTCTGAGGAGCCCCGCCACAGGCGAAGCGATCTGCACGTATGTTCTCAACCATAGATAAGCATTCTAGGAGCAGAATCTAACGGTTGCGTGCAGCGTCGTGATGTCAAGTCGCGATGACGTCCAGAAGACCGTATACCACGCGCACGAGGTATACAAGTCGGGTGTCTGGTCCAGAGCTTCGCATAGTTTCCGAGCCGCCGTCCTTTCGAACCTCGCGAGAGAAGTAGAGTTAAACCTCAAGGAGTTTGCGAAGATGGAGACGCTGCAGACGGGAAGAGCGATTAGGGAGATGAATGCTCAGCTAGGACGCCTGCCTGAGTGGCTGTGAGTTTCTATTTCATCGTACCATCTCGCCTGCTCCCTATGACCTATTCTCAGTGACTATTACGCAGCATTACTCCGCACTGGTCAAGACTTTGTAGCCCCGACTCAGGGAAAGCTGCTCAACTACGTGCAGCGCGTTCCCCTTGGTGTTGTTGCACAGATCACGGTGAGCTGTTCAGCAGCGAGCATATAGCGCATCACATCTGACAGTGACTCAGCCGTTCAATCATCCCTTATTCATTGCCATCAAGAAGATTGCACCCGCACTCGCTGCTGGTAACTCAGTCATCGTGAAGCCCAGTGAACTCACACCTATGTCGGTCATTACGTTCGCTGAGCTGGCAGCTCTAGCCGGAGGTGCGTTTCGCTCTCAAAATGCGTACTCAGTCTCGTCTGACATTATTTTGCTAGTACCACCGGGCGTATTGTCGGTGCTACCTGGCTATGGGAGAGAAATTGGTCCTGAACTGGCATCTAACCCGCTGGTGAGAAAGGTCGACATCACGGTAAGGGCACAACGAAGTCTTTAAAGGCTTGTTGAGAAGTTTGTTTCGCAGGCAGGCACGGCTACTGGTCGCGCTCTCGGTAGCATCGTCGGCAACAACCTGGCAGCATTTACTGCAGAACTGGGCGGAAAGGTCCTCACCTCATTGTGTTGAGTGGCACGACGAGGAGCTGATACCGTCATATCTCTAGGCCCCGATTGTGGTGTTCAACGATGCAGATCTTCAGGCTGCCGTGAATGGAGCCGCCTTCGCATGCTTCGTCGCTTCTGGCCAGACGTGCGTGTCTGGCACCAGACTTATCGTTCAGGACGAGATTTACGACGAGTTCATCAAGCGTTTCTTGATCAAAGTAGAGAACATCAAGAAGCGCATGGGCAATCGTACGTATGACGTAATTCAATTAATGATTGCCTTACGTGCTAAACGCATGCACAGCAATGAACCCGGCGTCAACTATGGGGACAGTCATCGGTCCGAAACAATTGGAGAGGATTGAGCAGCTCGTGCAACGACGAGGGTCCGGGAAGATAGTTGCTGGCGGCCATCGGATGACTGGCTCGTCGCCGCTGGATGGATTTGACCTCTCCAAGGGTTGCTTCTTTCCTCCCACCGTGATCACCGATATATCCACCGAGGACGACTTGTGGATAGAGGAAATCTTCGGCCCCGTCGTTGTGGTGAAGCGCTTTTCTGTGAGTATGGTGGTGGCGTTATTCTTGGAGTATTTATATCCATCATCACCTTTCCCTTTAGGACGAGGCAGAAGGTGTCACCCTCGCCAATGCTTGCAAGTACGGTCTGGGAGCAGGCATCTGGACGTCTGACTTGTCACGCGCTCACCGAATCTCCGCCGAGATTGAGGCGGGCTTAGTGTGGGTCAACACCCATCACCGCAATGACCCAAGTTCCCCATGGTGAGGATGATCGACCGTACGCAACCGAAGCAAACTCATCCACTGTTCTCTTACAGGGGAGGTATGAAAGAGAGTGGGATGGGAAGAGAGAATGGCGTCGAGGCATTGCAAGCTTGTACGTATAAACGCTGCATATCGGCGAGGAATTGTGTTGATGCAATGTTCCTCAGATTCGCAAAGCAAATCAATCATAGTGAACACCGCCTCGGCGCAAGAGACAATTGAGCAGCAAGACTGGTTCGCCGAAACCGGTGGCGAGAAACGATATGGGTAATCGATCTATAACTAGCATATCACAACAGTCTACTCTATGTTCTACGCCGACGTCGAACATGATGTTTTCGGCTCAGTACAGACGATCGGTGGTTTTTGAGACGCAAAACCCGGAATTCACGCATGTGTCCATCCTCATCTGGAGACCCATCGGCACATGCAAGTCTCCGACCACTTCAACAGCTAGTCAATGAATGAGTCAGTTATGTGAGTCCTACGCCTTGCGAGCAACTTGTGTGCCTTGAAACATTGCTGAGAGCTGCAGCGAGACGGGGCAGCCTTGCGGATCACCACATCAGCAGACTGACCTTGCCGTTAGAGTGATGACCGCTTAAACGCAGTGCAGAACTACCTATACCCGACTTCGAACGCCCGACGTCAAACACCCGTTGCACTCTGTTCGGAACGTGGGAGCTTCGCTAGTTGATGACGACGTAGGTTGGAGGCAAGCAAAGAACTGCTTTCTTTCTTCCACCGAGACTGTGATTGTCGATGTGTTCATCAAGGACGATCTGCAGATAGAGCAAGTTATCGGTCCAATAACCATTGTGAAATGCTAATCGAGTGCTGCAACGACGTCGTCCATGGAGCATCCGCATCAATGAGTAATCTTCTTCTTACTCTAGGGTGTCACTGCTGGGGTCCAGGCGGACTTTTAGGCTTGGTGTGGATGATGTGAGTTTAATACGGTAAGCATATCTCGGTCGCATGCGGCCAATCCGCACTCACCTCCCCCGCGAGGTACTAGGCATGAAGAAAAGAGACATCCTGAGGGAGAATTGCTTCGGTGCGCCGGAAGCTTGTATGCGTCACCACCGCATATCGGGGTCGGTCTATTGACGTGTTATTAGGCTCATTAAGCAAGTCAATTGCAGTAAAACATCACCTCGGCATGCTAAGAGACGATATGAGAAAGAGATTGGTTCGCCGGAAGCAGTGGTGGTTCTCTGGGCGGCGATCGGCTTCGATACGATATGTCAAGAACGTTTCAATTGCGCATCAGTTGACATGAGTCTTGTACTCACCGAGTGCGGGTAAAGGCTGGTGTCCCACTGAGTCACTGACGTTGATAGCCATGACAGTGATTACTGTGATCCAACATGAACTGCAACGCATACCCGGGCATTTTATAGGGACCTCTGTGCTGTCGCCTCGCTGGGTACGTAACTCTGTCGCTTTCACCCGATTGGAATGGTGATCGTGTCAACAATCGGCTCAAACGTGAGAGCGGGGCGGAAGCTGATCATTGCCGTTCTCGTAAAGGCGGAAACTAACCATCTTGAAGCGGTAGTGTGTAATCCGATCTTGACAGCGAATAACGGGAATAGCACACACGGCAACGCTCATAAACGCAGCTCCATGGCAGAAGGCGATATACGGAGCTGTGCAATATGCGCTCACTATCGCAGTTGGGAGAGGCAGACATCGAGGCGAGCTATTCCCCAGCAGATTTACCCGTCAACGTGAGCATGTCTGCCTCACTTCGAGGTGTTGGACTATACGATGACGCTTCCACAGGCTTCAGGAGATAACAGACGGAGTCCCGCTCCCGATGACATAGAATGCTCTTCTGACTTCTGGCCTGCGCTCGGCGGGGTGGTAAATTCTCGGTTCTGCTTGACCATTCAGCCGTGCTGATATGCAGTTTTACGATAATTGAAGCAGGCTCCTGCGCCAAAAGCTGACAGAGCAGCCAAGCATGGCTCCTTATCAAGCGCCGAATATAAGGAGGAGAAACTACCGTTCTTTGGGCCGCCTGATCCTGCTCGGTGGCCGGCGGAAAAGTCATTCTTTCTCGCTGGCTTTCTGTTCTTTCCCTGCTGGATCTTCGGAGGTTTCTGGCGAAGAGGTGTGTCTGAATGTGATACCTGTATGTTACTCTCCCTTCCTGTAGGGCGCATGATGAATCTGATTCTCTTTTCAGTCGCAGAGCTGTTCCGGTGGCGCTGTCAGGTTATGGCGATGCTGGCCGTTGTGATAGGTGTCGGCCTGCTGGCCGTGGAGATTACGTCCAGGGAGTGAAGGTTGTAGCTTTGGAGTGAGGCAAACACTGTGATATCAAGAGTACAAGCCACTCCCCAGCTAATCCAGGATACATAGGAACGATACAACTCAATGAACCCAGGGCGATGTAATGCCCGGCGAGGACTTCCGTACACTGTTAAGCAGTTGTCTTGACCGCCTCCTTGGCCTCCGTCTGCTAAATAGGTTAGCGGTGTAATAAGAAGCTTCTCCGGGACGTACCTCGCTCACTTCCACCGGTGGTTCGTCGATGAAGTCCGGTGCCTTGTTCAAGTCTGCAAGATATGATGTGCCTTCATCTTCTTGTTCCAGCTCCAAAGCATCCAGCTCTGAGCGGTCTGTTAAATACTTGTAGAGTAGCACCACGATCGTGTACGCACCGGCTTGAAGATCGGCCTCGTCAATCTCATCTGGAACAGCATAAGACCTTCCTAATGTCTCTTGTATCTCATTTGCCTGCTCCAGCAAATCTTCCATGTCATAGTGCATATTCTGCCCACCTGGTCGTTAACTATCGCCCATGGAACATAGCTTGAGGCGAGCATGAGCGCACCTCGATCTTGTCTACGTCGAACTTTCCGTACTGTGTTCTCAACTCTTTGTTGGCTTGCTTCATCGCGTCGACAGTCGCCATCGTGTTTCGTAGGTTCTCCGTGGCAATCGCAGCAGATTCCATGTTAAACGTTTGCTGTGTGAGCTGCGCCAGTTGGGATTCGTACATTCGCTTTTGCTTTAAGGTACGCAAAGCACGTTCTTGTATAGCATTCTGACAAGGATGTCGCGTTAGACAATGGCGCACAGTGAAGGAAAAGAGATCGCACATGCCTTGCCCGGGCCATTACGCAGCTTGCTCATCTGTTCCTTGTATCTCCCCAGTTCCCCATCCAACTTCTTAATCTTAACTTCAATGGAGGCAATTCTTGAATCTGTCTAGCATGATAGACCCGTGAATGAGACGTCGAGAGCGTCATGACCGCCATGTCCACTGACCGAAGTGATTGCATCCTGCAATGACGGCCTGGGCTTCTTGTTCGACGACGTTCCAAAAATCCTGTTCATGTTGTATTGTTCGTTTACAAAGAAGCCAGCAAGTGCTTGTCGTGGGGTTGTTTCGAGATTGTGAAGAACTAGAGCGCGAGGCTGAATGGTTGTCTGTCAAACGAACACTGCGGCCAGGTCTGCCACTTCAGGTACTCAAGCGGATCGCCACAGCCGTGAGATTACAGCGCTGTTCCGAAAATGGCAATCCGTCCTTAATGGTTTGTCCTATCATTCATTCTTGTCAGAGTCCGCGTTGAGCTCGAGTGAGCGTATCGTTTCGTCTTTTCGTAACTTCTTGGCCTCCTTGGCATTCCATACGCTCTGGCGTCTAGGTCTCGCTCGACAACTTATACAGGCGACTTCTCACAGGACTAGCCGTGGAACGCGGGTAGATACATCACAATGAGTGGCTACGGCCGTGCCTAATCTCTTCTGAGATTTCTCAGGATCCGAATCCACATGCTTGAATTGCGCTTCGATATCTGACATGGCCCGTAGATAAGATGAACAGGCTCTGGCAGCGCTGAGAGGACCATATATGCGTTCGATACGGAAGTGTAAGCTCGTAAACCTCTTTACGATCACATCCCCCATATCTGCGGAAATGCCTCGCTCAACTCCCGTTCCGCAGGGTGGTCTCGGGGGTAGCAACCCTCAGACGATGCAATGCGTGGACTCCAGCGACGAGAAGAACTTTGCAGTCACGGCTGAGGTTGATGAAGTATCCCTGGATGACCTCGAATACAAGGATGAGGCGCTCAGGTTGGTAGGCATGGAGCGGAAGACAAATTTCAGCGAGGAGTTTTACCTTAAAGTGCGGCGAAAGCTGGTAAGTACGGCAATATGCAATCGAATTCATAAATTGAGCGGACAGGGAAGGACTACACAATCCCTCCGCTATGTGGTGCGGTGTACTGCACGCAATATTTGTAAGAACATTTGTCTTTTACACTGTATTGTCCTCTGATGATTCAACCTCGCGTAGGGACAAGACCGCTCTCAACTACGCCAGGTATTCACTCACATGGCTCGGGATATCTGGCATACTGACATGTAACAGCATCATGGGATTCCCAGTGACGGGTCAAGTGAATGATTACGGCTACCGACTGCAACGGATTACCTGATGATCATCGTCATGTCATAGGAATACAATATTGTCGCATTTTCCTTCTACGTCGGTGAGTCATACAACAACGGTCAATGCGTTGTTCCTTATTTGAGTCATGTACTCGTTATCCAGGCTTCGTAATCTGGGTCTTTCCTACCATGTACATCTCCCAGCGAACGCGTCTTGCCAAATATCTAGGTGTCAACATTGTGCTATGGGGAATCGTTTTGCTCCTTCACGTCATCCCCAACTCATTCGGACCGTTTTTTGCTCTAAGGCTATTGTTAGGTCAGACGCATCGCTTCGTTGGTGAAGCCCTGGCCTGACATTGACTGCTCCACCACAGGCATGCTTGAGAGCTGCGTGGCACCTACTCTGATTTTGATGATCTCTATGTTCTACAAGAAGGATGAACAAGCGTCGAGAATATCATGGTACTACCTTATGGTGGCAGTTCCTGTACTCTTCCTGAAATCTAGACTAATATCTAAATCAGAACGGTTTCTCCTCAATTATCGGTGGATTCCTCGCATATGTACGTTATCAGTGGCATTTCACTACCGTAGCAAGGTTCTCGCGAATTTGACTGCATGATCATTTACGACAGGGTGTATCTTATGCAACGCATGCGAGTATTCCTTCGTACAAGGTCATGTACCTCATTCTCGGATCTCTCGCGATTTGTGTCGGCATTGCAGTACTACTGTTCATGCCCGACTCGCCAGCGCACGCTATGTTCCTCACTAGGGAAGAGCGGATAGCTGCCGTAGAGCGAATCCGAGATGACCAAGGGGGCACAGAAAACAAGGTCCTGAAGAAGGATCAACTGATCGAGGCACTCGTGGACATGAAGACCTGGCTCATCGTTCTGTCTACTCTTCTAAGTAAGTTTACCGCGCGTACGCGCATCTTCCTCTGACTTTCGTGTCTCTTGATAGCAAACATCCCCAACGGAGGTCTCGCGAACTGTACGTAATCGCATTCCTCCTTCTACACCCGCTGAATGGAAATTTTCCACAGTCAGCAACATCATTGTAAAGGTTAGTCCAGCCTTGATAACATTGTCTAAGGTGAAGGTTTGACTGCAAAACGACTTCGCAGAGTTTCGGTTACACGTAGGATCATGCTCATGTTTGATCGCCGCCATATCTCATACTTTGCAGAACCAAGCAGACACTGATTCTGTCTACTCCTGGTGGTCTGATTGCCGTCATCACGACCGTTCTCGTTGGATGGTGGTCGGATCGATCGGTAGGTCGTCTCGCGCTCACGCTTTGTCGGATTGTCGTGGGATCTGAGAACTTTGCTTAGGGAGAACGGATGCTACCAATAGTCTTCACCTTAGTACCCACCATAGTCGGGGCTGCGATGCTGGTTGCCTTAAATGGCTTAGAAGAAAAAGGCCCTTTATTATTCGGTATACCTGAACCGTTTTTAGGTGCCATCCCTGCCGCTCATAAAAATTGCCCGCCCCAGCGTCATACATAATCGGCACGTACGGTTCATCACTCTCGCAGATATATGCCTACAATGCTAGCAACACAAGCGGACACACCAAGAAAGTGACAGTCAACGCGATGACACTGGCTGCCTTCTGCGTCGCGAACATCGTCGGGACAGAGACGTTCCAGGCCAAGGACGCACCAGGATACCTCCCAGGTAAAATATCTGTCCTGACTCTTCTCAGTGCAGAAGTCTTTCTTTGCCTATTCATGCGACGGTACAATATGTATCTGAGGAAGAAGAAGGAGAAAGGTATTGCGGAGCTGAGACGTGCGAACGGCTGGACGGATGAGGATATCGAGCGGGAGAGGCAGCGTCATGCGTTCATAGATATGACGGATAAGCAGTAAGCACCATTGATGACCCTTCTCAGAGCGTATCAAATACTTACTCCTATAAAGGAACCCGTATTTCGTCTACACTATGTAGTAGTGGTAGACGGATCGTTCTCTTATGTGTAATAGTTCTACCAAGTCGTGATCAGACACGAGGATTTCACCTCCACTAGAAAACACCTTAAACACCTTCAGAGTGCATGCGTAACATACATGTTGATAATCGACTGCTTGATATGGCCGTAACGAATCTCGAGGTTCTGAAAGTACTGGCAAGTGGCTGGATGACCACTAGTGACTCCTGGCGCGCCCAGCGCGCCCAAGACGTCACTCAACACCTCTCGACACTCTCCGACACGCGCTCTCGCCACAAGCTCTGAAGTTAACAGCTCCCTCGATATCTTTTCTCAGCTTGCGACTGTTCGCGTATGTATAAAATCTCATGAAAGCGCAATCACAGGACCTGGAACTAGTACCGCCCAAGACCAATGGTCTCCGCACAGATGGACTGGTCAAGATAGACAAAAACCGTTTCATCGATGCCTATGTGAACTCTCAACGCTCATTCTCAAAGCTACATGCTGAGGAAGGCCGTGCAGCCTTCGCATCATGGAAGACAGGGACGTCCGAGCTACAAACGACACCACCGGCGAATCTCCGTTCTAGAGGCATCGACGTGCCAGCTGTCTTTGACACACCGATTCTCAAGCCACGAGCCGCACGTGAAGTGAGGTCTACCTCTGCTGCAGATATGAAAAAAGGCAAGCATAAGGAGAAGGAGCAGCGGGCGGGGACGCACGATCGAGTGACGAGGGGAGAGACCAGGCCCGAGCAAACTAAAGCTAGTTCTTCCAAGAAACGCTCAACAGAAAGCACAAGACAACAGACGCTAGATGATCTCATGAAGCCGAACAAAACACAGAAGAGCGGTTCCGAGCTGGTGAAGAAGAGTTTCAAGAAGCGTCCGCACAGCCCGGATACGACAGATGAAGAAAACGCTGCACGTTCGTCGCTGTACATGGTGTAGGACCTTTTGCGTTCACTCATATTATCATCCACGCAGGCCTTGCGGAACGACGCGAACGCAGACGCACGAAACGAGCAATTATCGAGCCTCGGCACATTTCAGACGAGGATGACGAGGATGAGCCTGCGAATGGACATGAAATTCACATAAAAAAGACGAAGAAGGGAAAAGCCGAAGACAGGAAGGGCAAGAGACTGAGCATGACTGCGGGTCTAGCACTCATGCACGGGTTTCATGCGAAGAACATTGGAAAGAATAGATTAACGGTTCGTTTTATCCTGGGTCCATGCACTGGCTATTGATAGTCCAATCTCAGAGCAATCCCGAGCAGCGTCCTGGTGTGTTCAACAAAGGAAAAGCATCTACGAAGGTTCCAGTACAGAACCTCTCTACAAAGCGCAGTATGTATGTTAGCCACTGCAACGGCCTGTCTGCTGATTGTTCATCCTGCTTCAGAGGCCACAGGTTTAATCTTCTCTGAAGCTCGCTTCCTGGACAAGAGCGGAGCCATCGCTGAAAATAGCACTGAGGCTATGTCCGATGAGACGTCTGTACGGTCTTCAAGCACAGATTCATCGTCAACCTCAATTTCACAGAGCAGGACAAAAAGGGTCCCGACAGGGAAGTGCTCAAAGACGTCTAGGAGAATCCATAAGTGCGATATGACCAATCGTTCAAATAAGGAGAATGACTCGCCTGTTCAGTATTCTGATGACGAACAGATAGGCTCCGTCGGCACTGGTGCACGGACTAGCAGACCGCACGTAAGAGAGACTCAGTCTGTCATCTGGGACATAGAACTCCAAGGGCATAGCCTCGGTTCCAGTCAAGCTTCTGCTCAAGCGTCTCAGAGTCAGCGAGACGGAACTATGGTCTTGGATACGAGAGGCTTGTCTTGGAACATGAAGCGGGATGCGTCGATGGACAATATGAAGTCAAAGAGCGTGGTAACATCGCACGTCGGAGAAGAGCAGCCGATTGGACCCCGTCAAGACGTCACTAGCGATCGGCTGTCCCATGTATCTCTCGGTCCTTCGCAATCAGCCTCGCAAACGGGAAATCACACTTTTCCGATGCTTACTGCCTCTAGATTCTTCCCTCCTGTTCCGGAGTCTGTGCAAGGGCATACTATTGGCAGCGACCACATTGGCGCCGTCTTCCAAGCTGCACACGTTGAAGCAGACTGCCCGCTGGATCAGTCAAAGCCACCATCCAAGACTCCTTCATCCCGTCAACCGGCACGAGTGTTGAAGGACAACTTGTCAGAGCATCCAAATCCGGCGCAAGGCCAACTGGAAGGCCGTGCCGTGGCTCACAGCCCACCGTCGGCTGATTCGTTCGTTAGTCTGGAATGCGAATTGCGTGCGTTAGACGGCGAAGAGTATGTACAGGACTGTGCCACTCAGCCGATGGACTCTCTCGCAAGCTTGCTGGACCTTGGCGATCCTATGGCTGGGAATCCGGAAGTCGACGTTCTTGGCTACTACGGGGATATTCCCGATGCTGGGGACCTTGCTGTGCTTGCACTCTCAGTTGGAAACAGCTTATCGGAAGGACCATACGTAGACTTGCAGCCTGGGGATTATGATGACGGAGGCGATGGATTCTATGAATCGCCAGAACCACAGGAGGATGCTCAAACATACCACGAAGGAAGTTGGCGAGAGGCTTGGAACGAAGAAATGCCCGACTTTGAAAACGCTCGTGTGGGATCTAACGTGGTCCTCGCCAGCTTGCATGGTCATATCGGTACCCTGGACATGGAGGTGCAAGCATCAACATTTTCACATCGTATTGGATGTGAGAGCATTGGTCCTGATGCGGACGGATACTGCGCAAACATCCAGGTCGACGAGACTTCCGCGATGCCCGACGACGATCTAGCTTTCAATGTGACATCCGCTGTTGTACCGCCATGCTCCTCACAGGACCAATACCTACCGGGTGGTCAAATTATGTCCTCGTCATATGTCTCCCCGATTGACGAATCTACCTCGCAATTGCCGTTGTTCTCTCAAGGCCGTGCACTCCTGATGGGCCTTTCTGAGCGAGACAACCCATACCGAAGGCGTTTCGAACACTTCGAATCTCTCTCAAGTGCTGAAGTGGATGTCGTGAAGAGCTTGCGAGGACATTGGCTACCTTACCGTCCATAATTTTTTGACGACTGCCTCTGGCTCATTTGGTAAGTGGGCAATGCCCAGCAATACGATTTCGATGGATTATGTCTAGGATGTATAAATGGTGATGCATTCGTTCGTCTTACTTTCCATGTTGCATATCGTCGAGTTTGGTTATCTTTGAAATGATGTAGACTGTCAAAATGGCATTTCTCACCTTTCACTGTACAAGAGAAAGGGAAGGTTGTCCGAAAAGCCTCAAAAATCGACTGGCGACGATTCTTTCTGGCGCCACTGCAATATATTGACCTGACGCGCTGTGACCATCGTGACAGGTCGCGTTCATGAGACGCGACTGCCTCTTTCGTTACATCTGCCATCAACAATTCCTTCCAGTGCCTTTTCTAACAGGCTGTCGATCTCAGCAGATTGTTCATCTTGAAATTACACCGTCTTCACTACATCAGGAGATGAGTAGTAAGGAGAATGACGGAGCGGCCTCCATTGTACGTTCTCGACGTTCACGCTCACGGGGTTACGCGCCTGACGTTCTCATTATATCAGAAGGACGTACCGTTCATCAATCCTGAACCTCAAGAACAACATCTCCTGCCTCTGACTGACGCAGATGCTCAGAGGAGCACGACGAACGTGACAGTGGTTGTCAAACTGGAACCTCTGGCCTCAATGCAGGTTGTATGTCAAGACAAGTCATGCAGCACGTCTGAAACTCATTTAATCATTCCGTAGCACCTGGAAAATGCTGAGATAGCTGGTGACGCAAATGCACAGTCCATCATCCCAAAGGTGAAGGCGGAGGATGGTGGCGACCGCGCCGCCCCTACACAAGCCGCTGTTGCAGCACCAGCCAAACCTCTGTACACGATATACAACGCCGCTGATGAAATAGAATACCTTCCTGAGCGCGCGTTGAAGGAATGCCTGCAAATGGTCACAACTATTAAGACGAACATCAAGAAGCTCGAACTCGGCAGCAAGCTCCGTAAAGACGTGTGGCTCCGAGAGATTGAGAGGTATTCCATATATTCAACTAGCTAAAAGCAAACACTGAGTTGCTCGTTAGCTTACAAGGCCAAGGCTCTCCTACTACAATGATCGCGGTGTGCGGAGGTAAACGCGGACTGCTCTTGTATGCGTCCACAATTGCTGAATAAATATCCCCCCAGCTACTGGTGCTGGGAAATCATCAATTCTGAATGCCGTCCTTGACGGTGAGTTTTTGTTCATATCTTCTATACGCACTGTCAGACTAAAGTTTCTCCAAGACAATATTGTTCCAACCAGTGGCATGCGAGGTAATACCTTCTCTCAGTCTGTCGGAGGCCACCTCTAACATTGCTCTCCATAGCATGCACTGCTGTTGTTACTGAGATCAGTTATCATGCAAAGAGGGCCATTGACGCCGACGTCTCATTCCTATCAGAAGAAGAATGGAGACAGGAGCTTACAGTGCTCCTTGATGACCTGATAGATGAAAATGGCAACGTCAAGAGGACGACCGATCTCTGCGGGGAGGCTGGCGTAGCCTGGCAAAAGGTGTGATAGTAATCTGAATCTCGATTGGTCTGTGCTGACCTGGTTGAATACAAGGTGCATGCCGTGTATCCATCTATCGTGCAAGATCAACTCTCGAAAATGTCTGTTGACCAGATCATCGCCCACGACTTGCGTATGCCCCTGTTCCCATACGAATTCTATAGTTGCATATATTGATGAACTATGAAGGAATCAAAGCTGTTCTCGGAATGAGGAAATGCATTAGTGCTCCAGATTCGAAGACATTTGCCAAGAAGATTGCGAAGTACATCGACTCCAAAGATCAGAAGCGCAGCAACAAGAAAAATAAGGAGAAAGATAAGAATCTTCCATTTTTATCCCAGCAAGGCAGTGGCAAGACGAAAGATGACAGCGACGGGCCAGCGTTCTGGCCGCTTATCCGTCAGGTCAGTGTTTGTTGTGATGCGGCAGCACTGTCAACCGGTGCTGTCCTGGTTGATCTGCCTGGCATTGCCGATGCAAATGCTGCAAGAAACAACATTGCAAAGGACTACATGAAGAAATGCGGCTGCATCTGGATCCTAGCCCCAATCACGCGTGCTGTTGATGATAAGACAGCCCGGGGTGAGTGCCTCTCCCACATTGCTTTGCATAAATGTCATCCCTTCCCTTAGACCTCATGGGAGATGCATTCAAAACACAGTTGATGAGTGCGTTCTTTCACCATTAATGTTCTATATCCTGTTAACCCCCTCCATGTTTCAGTGGGTAAGAAGAATGAAGTGCAAGATCGGGTGCCACAAATTGAATCATAGCCATTCAGATGGAGTCTATGGTGATCATGCAATCACATTCATTGGTTAGTAGCCTCATTATCAATAGTGTCAAGCTGCAATTCATTCATCTATTCAGCTACAAAGTGTGATGACATTTCCTGCTCGGAAATCATCCATGCCTTGCACCTTGAGGATGATCCGGACCTTGAGGCCATAGAGAATCGGATCCAGGTATGCAAGGATGAAACAGAGGAATGGAGAGACAAGAGGACTGTGGCAGAGAATGACGCCAAAGGTAGTGCATGCCTACCCATAGTGATGGCCCCTCACTGCTTCCTTACGGCCATCCTGCAGGAGTTGATCAGCAGTTGAAGCAAGCGCGCACTTACTTGGGAGAATATGAGGCTCACCTACAGGCATTGGTGAACGGAGAGCCATTTGAGCTGCCATTGACAGCCAACCTAACGAAGGAAGGCGACTCATCCGGTAGAGGGAAGAAACGTAAGAATACTCACGGCGAGAAGCATGATGTTGATGATCTCGAGGATGGCGATGACCTTGCCTTCTCTGACTCCGAATGCGAGAAGCGGTCTGACCCCGAAAGCAACGCCGAATCCTTTTGTAGCTCGGACTCTGAGTCTGACTCGGAGAGTGAGGAGAAGGATGATGATGAACCACAAGAAGAAGCTATGGTTGAGGATCTGCAATCCAAGGTTGCCGATGCCAAAGAGTCCATCAAGGCCAGCAAGCAACAGCTTCTTGAGCTCCGCAAGCAGCGAAGGGAAGCCATGGATATGCTGGCTATGTTGAAGAAAAGGCAGCTGAAGGCTCAGCGAGAGAAGAATGCCTTCTGCTCCTTGAAGCGCTCCGAAGTATTTGTCTTCAGGAAAGAAGCATTCTACCCCAGGCTAACTCCCGAGCATAGTTCTCGCGTGATGTGCTGAAAGAAGATTTCCGCCAGGGTTTGAAGGATCTCGACGGTGAGATGCCTGTCTTTGATTGTCGGTGTTGTGGCTGACCATAGCGGTGTTGCAGATGCTGCTGCCGAACAACGTGAGCCGGACAGTTTCGACCCGACTGTGGACATCCGCAGTAAGCATGAATTGTTCCCTGAGTGACGGTGTTTGCGTGACAAGTCAACGAGTGGAACAGACTATCAAGCGATCGATCTGCCGGTCTTCACGTGTTCTTCAAGGGACTACGTGCGTCTCAAAGGTCCGCATGGCTGCTGTTACGCCGGTATTTTGCTCTTGACAGTCAATCCTGCAGGCCAGGTGGAGGGTGACGGAGACCCGAGCTGCTTCTCTGAAGTAGCAGACACTGGTATTCCAGAGCTGCAGAAGTGGTGCCACCAGCTCACACTAGGTCCTCGCGAGCATGCCGCATGTGATTTCCTTGTGAACCTGAAGACAATTGCGACCTCTGTGCGCACATACATGCAGGGCATCGGTGACGTGACCGTGAGTGAGCGCGAGGCCCTGCGGAAGAAGTGGGAAACTGGTGTTGGCGTTCATTTGGAGAAGGTACGACAAGTCCTCCTGTCTGCTCCTATCAAGCCTCCAATGTCAGTGCTTGTAGGACTTCAAGGCTGTCATTGACGACTGCGTGCGGGAGCTCAAGGATCGCTTCCGAGATGAGCTAGACGAGAAATGCCTAGTTGGAGCTGCAATTGTGATGCGTCTGATCTTTGCAGTTGCGACTGACACTGATAGTTTATCTACCTCTCAGGCTGCTTCCACTGCTGTCGAGACCTCTGACACTTTTGCGGCTTCAATGCATTGGGCAACGTATCGTGCTGGTGAGTTTCTTTATTGTAAAAATCATCGCGTGCGGCTCACACGCTGACGACTTGCAGCTTTGCGTCGCCATGGATCGTATCGGCAGGACCTCAACGTCGAGCTGACCAATCCATTCACACGCAACATCGCAAGCGCATGGTCCAAGGTCTTCGAGGCGGACCTCTTCGCCTCCTTCGAGCAGGCCACAATGGCGGCGATCAACAAGCTGTTTGCGGACGTCGAGCAGTCTGCCCCTGCCGGGCTCAAGGAGCGCACGGGCAGCCGGAGCAAGCTGTGCCTGGACGAGGCACACGTCGCACTGGCGAAGACACTAGACGTCGTGCGCAAGGCGATGAAGAGGCAGCAAAAGGGGATGAGCCGGAGCCTCGCGCCGCACGTGCAGGACCAGCTGCTGGAAGGGTACAACCGTGCAAAAGAGGAGCGAGGCCCGGGGAGCGTGGCGCGGCAGAAGGTCAGACTCAATGTTCATTTGTGAGGTTGATGAAAGCTCATTCCGGTGGCTGGCAGGCACTGTTCCATGACTATGTCGAGAACATCAAGGACGAGGTGTTTGACCATGGTGCGGAAGTACTCCTCGGTCAGCTATCGACTGCTGCAGATTCGGTTGGAAGAGCGTTGAAGAAGGAACTGGAGGCGGTCGCGAAGAAGGTAACGTTGGGCGCGCATTTCGCATCTGGTTATCACAGACTGATCACATATGCGTCTAAAGATTGAGGTCAGCATCGCTGTGCTGTGGGAAGGCCCACGAGGTGATCCATCGCAGGTCAAGGCGCAGAAGGTGGTCGTCCCAACGATGACCGAGATTCTCAAGCAGGTGCAGCTTTGGCAGCAGGCGCAAGAGCTCAACCGAGACGAGTTGGCCTGAATGGTCGTCTTGGCTATGTGGCCAGTATAAACTGACGCAGATCGTTCCGTCGACGCCGTGCTTACTGTGTGTGTGCGAGGCACTTTGACGTCCTCGAGACCTTCTTTCTTGATTATGCTGCTTTCGTCGTGTTCAGACGCACACATGAGGTTCATCGTGTGCGTCGCGTTTCACGCTGTACTCTATCTCATTTTTGCTGATGTCGAGACCTTCTTTCTTGAATATCGTTGCTGTCTTGCTTTCGTTCCCTTCCTGCTATTTAGCGTGCTCCGCACCGTGTAGTCTTTCAGTTGTACTCTTCGATTTCCCATTATCCCCCACTATCCACAGAGACCCGACTGATCTCTGCATCATAACAGGTGTGTGTCAGACCCATGCACGATAGCAGTGTTGTATACATGTATGTGCTCTCGCAGTACGTCGACTACTCACGAGCGGAGGAGAGTCACTGGCGTGCTGTGTGCTGTGTTCCGGTCTCGGGCAGCCCGCGACGATCATCACTTGAGGTGACGTCACACGAGCAAGTGCGATCGTGTGGCTGTGCTCTGAATCTCAAATTAGACGCACGTCGGATTCGGAGGGACTGCAAACCCCATGTATACGGGCGAACTTGCTCGGTTGATTACATCGATACACGCGTGCAGACACGGACGCGGACACGTACACTACCGGAGAGCGAAGCATTACACGTACAGTAGCAGAACATTCCAGAGCTGGAGCAATACCATACAAAATGTGCGCACAAAAAGTCCCGACAGGTACATATTACATGCACCTGCGGATGAAGGATTCCATCAAATTTAAGCAATTATATGCAGAACCGTCTAGAGCGTGCAAGGATCATCGGTATGCATGGGTAAAAGCGGAGGACTCGGAGCAGGCACGTTCAACGAGGCGATCGAGGCTCGGGCGGACCAGCGCCTTCGGATATTCGGGGGCCACCTAGGTTCTGGTACGGGGGAAGTAAGAACTTGTAACAGTAAAACGTGTAGGGGTGCAAGAGGTGATGGATGGGGGACGGAAGGAGACGGGAGCAGGCCGGCTTCAGACCCGGTAGATGGGCCGGCCGCGCCAGTCGACGGTGCGGCCTGTGTGGGCGTCGACGTACCCTGGGTGGTGGGCGTAGCCGTCCGCGGAGGGGTGCATGCCGAAGAACCGGCGGAAGCGGTCGCCGACGCTGGGCTCGGCGGAGGCAGAGTACCGCCGGTCGCGGTACTGCGAGGGGTGTGTCGAGTGGAGGACGCTGTGATGCGCGCTGCTCGTTGTCTGGATGCGTGGTGAGTCAGTCATGGGTTGTACGGTAGTTAGAAGGGAAGGGGGACGTACATAGACGGGCTGCGTGCTGTAGCGCGTCGCGGACTGGGAGCGGCGGCGTCCGCCTGTGGACGAGCTGCGATGGCCGTGCGAGCTCGCGGAGGGGTAGTACCCGCCGCTGTGCCCGGACGTGCTGTGGTAGCGAGGGCGGCCGTGGGTGCCTCGACCCGCATCATAGTAGGTGCCCTGTGGGTACTGCGCGGTGGCCTGGGGGTACTTGCTCGGGGCGTAGGCGTAGTACACCTGCGGTTGCGGCTGCGGCTGTGGTTGCGGCTGCGCGTAGCCGTACGAGTGCGAGGCGGGCATCTGCACGTAGGACGGCGCGTGCGATTGGGAGTAGGACTGCGAGCGCGAGCGGCGGGGGTGGGAGGAGGAAGAGGTGTAGTAGGAGGGCATGGCTACGCTGGGCTGGGCGTATTGGTACGCGTAGGGATACGCAGCTGGGGTGTAGTACGAGGTGGATTGGGGGTAGTACGCCATTGAGAGCGGGTTAATATAGGGAGGAGTGGGAGATGGAGTGGGACGCTGGAGCACAACTTATTGAGATTCCAATTGCGGTCCCGCCTGCGCGTTCAATCTCAGATCGGCGTCTGGCTCATCTCCAGGATATTAGCTACTCTACCTTCAGAGCTATCGTATCATCTCCTAGCGGACGGATCAAGCCATATAGGACAACGCGGCGGTCCACGTACACGATGCCCGCTCCAAAGGGTGCAAACAGCATTTCGGGGCGCATTTCGACATAACATGCACAGGCAGTGCTTCCAACGTCTGAGTTGACATCATGCGACGCTATCACGTGTGGTTTCCATGCTCTGCAAAAACCGTCATGTCGGTGCGCACTAGACGTTCGGGCATGCATAGCCTCGAAGCATGGACGGTATCAGGCGCCAAGGGCGGGATATGACTCAGTGTGGTTCGAGTCTCCGCCAACGAGGTCACTTCCAAATGCCAATGGCCCAGGTATACGGAGACGCGAAATTAGGCAAGCGTGGCTTGATGACCCCGCACGTTTTCTCGTATCGCGCAGCGCGGGTTCGCACAGCATACTAGTAAGTGGAGAACACCTCTTCTGCCTGTACACTCCAGCAGAGTCCAGCAGCCACAGTACCTTACGTCGTCGGTCCCGAAAGCGGTCATCACGCATCTCGACCGCAGACATGGCTCTTGCAACGGCACTCGAACTCCACGCTGCACATCTGACCCATCCACGCAACCTTGGCTCACGGGCGCCCCGAACGCTGCTCCTCCAATCGCAGATCCGCCTCCCGAGCCTGCTGCGCCATCATGGCCGCTTTTGCGCGTCCGGGCGCCAAAAGCCTCGGCACCCTCGCGCCCAAAAGGCTCTCGCGCATCAAACCATCGGTCCGCATACCGAACTCCACATCAGCGCTGGCCACCTGGATATCCAGATATCCAAGGAGGGGTGCCGCACGCCAGTGAAAGTCACGGCCCAAGCTTTCGCTGATCCCGCGTATCGTTATCAGGCTTTGCCCCAGGCTGGGTTCTCTGAAGCGAAGCCTGCACTCAGCGAACGTGTGGCTCTTCGTAGCTCGCGGTGTGCGTCTTGTGGTGCGCAGATGCAGTGGGAAGGATATCTTATCTCTTCGCGGGCGTCATGCGTTGCTGTTTTGGGTATCCGTGCAGACGGGGAAGGCGCACGTACGGCGGACTGCACAACTGTGTTCGGAGTCCGATGTTCAATACCAGGGAGAAGATGAAATCGAAAACGAGTACAAGTTCAGCGTTTATGATGAGTGACTAGTGAACGTTCCAGAAGAGGATGCAGCAGGTCGAGGCGGTGTCGTCAGTGATGCATCTTGAGTTGCGTCTTATCAGACAAGTCAAGTCATTCGGAATGTCAGCACGGCAGATGCAGTGGAACCTCGCACCAAAGGAGTCCCCGGCAGACTTGCGGCGCTTTGAAGTGCGAGCCTTCGGTGTGTCCTTTCGCCCATGTTTCTGCTTCGCGGGTTGCTTCTGGACCTTGGATTTGACATTATAGGTGTAGAACGATGGATACGTCATCGTCGCAAGCATCTCAACCTTCCAATGATGATTGCAGAGGCGCAGCTCATCAAATCGTTTCTCCATCTCATTCCGGTAGAACGTGAGTGATTCTGCGTCCAGAGCTCCAAACTTTGGCGTAGCCCTCCCTCTCTGCGCGAGTCGATGCCATATTGCCCGTGCAAATGATCGCATCTCCTTCGCCTTGATTGACGGGTGGGCTTGCCTTTGCGATCCTCGAGGTACTGGTAAGATTCTGGGACCACTTTGTCGGTGTCATCATTGTCTGAGTCTGAGCCGAAGTCGTCATCGTCCTCATCGTTGTCGTCGTCGGAGTCAGATTCTTTGCTACTCTTGTCGTCTTGATACTTGTTGTTGACGGCATTGACAACACTGTGAGCAACATTGCGATTTGCATTGATTTTCCGATCAGTCCAAGACTTTCTGATCCAATATTTGACTTTTGGGAAGTCCTTCTTCTCGTATGGCCGGTGTGGGCCTGCTGAAGGCTTCGGCGGGTGGTTATCAGCTGTAAAAAGCGAAGATGAAGGAGGCTGCAATGTAACAGAAGGATTAGCCGACGATGAAGCGGATGTCTTCAGTTTGCTTGCAAGTTCTATGAATGTCGAGTGCAGGTCATTGTAGGCGGTGTTGTAAAGAAGCATCGCTTACATTGCTGCCGTCGCTAGCAAACGGAGGTGGCACTCACCTTAAAATCTCATATTGAGCTTTGGTACGGGTATATGCGTAGAAAGGTCACTATATGCGCGGTTGTGAGAAAGTAAAACTTGGTGCGAGGCATCTGCGAGGTTGGGAGAAATCATTGCATGTGCGTGAGTGAACGTTGTTGGCGGCAAGAAAATCCCCGCGCGGGCTGGATCAGAGGTGCCATAGCGTCGGTTATATGCAGACACAGAAGCCCGAGAGACTTCCGGGACAAGATCTGCTCCCGGACCACACATTTGAGATGTATGAGTGGGGCCCTTTGAATGTTTGCTCTGGGGCATCATATCATCCTGCACACGTAATCAAATGAATTCTGCACGCTGTGCACTATTTCGCGACGTGACATGATTATGCTTACTATTTCATAGACATCTTCGCGCCCACGCTTGCGGGGGTTTCCGCCTTCAGGATCGTGAGGTTTGTTACCACCTATATACATCACAGAGGAAGCCGACGAGACCGAATATTGGCCTGGGGTGTATATGGGAATGCTTTCCGAGTCTCGGTACTGTTTATGCGCGTAGTATGTTGCCCTAGAGACTTCTTTTCGGACTTTGCAATACTTCAGGCAATCGCAGTAGTAGTACTTGGGCATGGTAGTTTCAACAGAGAGAAAACATGCGCGGAGAACGAGAACGAGCCCAAGTTTACACGACGCGACCGAGGACGTCGTCAAGCACGTGATCGCGCCACTACATAGGCGCCCGATCGTGCCTCGTCTCCCACTGGCAGAGTCCAATTTTATGAGAGAACTCCTCCACATGCAACGCCATCGCGTCCCTCGCTCATCGAGCTCAAAATGTCATCCGTGCACCAAGATAGCATACATGGAGCAATCCCACATCCCGAAACAAGTACCTATACGGTGTCCAATAAATACATGTTTTTACATTTGCTACTCAACTTGAGGTCGGACACACGATCATTTGTCTATAGTAATAGCTACGCTTGCGCAATACAAGGCTGCGCAGCAAGCTGGACTGGCGCAGGGCATAAAATACTTTTGGCTGCTATCCTGGGCATAGTGGGCCTGCGAGCGACAGCCTAACGATAATGCCGAGCATGAACTCTACCACGAACCACAGCTACTCCATGTCCGCAAAATCGCCCTCGTCGAGGTCGTGAGGCTGTGAGGCACATGAAATGTCGTAACAGGGGTACAGTCGAAGCGCGAGACGTAGAATGAACCGCCAAGGCATGCACACAGCCATCATCGAGTGAGACACGATCCAAGAGAAGCAAAGCAGATTGCAATGTCAGCCGCCGCCACGATCTAGCAGAACAAGGCACGCACCTCCTTGGGCTCCTCGTCTTCGCCGTACTGCATCGTATAGTCGATGTGGCTCAGCACCGTCTCGATCGAGTCTGGGTTCGTCAGGTCAAGCGGAAGGAAGCTCACGAGCGGGTGGTCTTCGATCTGTTGGCGGTGTCATGTGGCGTTCATTGGATATCGCAGGAGTGTGTAAATTAAGACACGCCATCCCAGAGGATTGCGAGAGTTGGTGGCGTTTGATACGGAAAAGAAGACGGGTGCGTCGAGATTGCGTTTGGCATGCAGGAGCAGCGATGCAAACGTAGCCGCATCAGACAATGCAGCACCGAGGCGGAGGATGAGTCGAAGATACGACGTCGTCGGGTGCAGCGCCAATGTGTAACCGATGAATGGGCCAAGATGCAATCCGACAATAAATACCGCAGCGATAGAATAGATCAATGATAAAGGATGTATTAGCTTTCGTTATGACATCAACTGAGCCAGAGATGCACGTACGAGCTGGACGATCGCTTGGTTTAGTGCGTGGAAGCGCGAATTGCGCTCTGTGCGCTCTTCCCGGCTCCCTGGCGCTGATACAAGCAGCATCGGGTCAGGATCGAGGAATCTGCATGGTGGGAGAACATTTTTCACTTAGTACACCGGGAAAAGACGGGTGGGTAAGCGATATTTGCTAGATGAGAATGCGTTCGGGAATGAGGCGTCGAGAGTATCAATCAGGGGCACTGCAAACACAGATATCCCACCTAGTCATGACACACGCGGATGAACACGCATACAGCGACCAACAACGATCCTATGCGGTCAACCGCACTCGGACACTCTTGTGCATGAGCAGCATCCGCACAGCCCATTTGACAGAAGAAATGTCTCCGCCAACGTTCGCATGAATCTGCTTACTCACCTCGAAATGTCCTTCCTTGTCCTGATACCATTCCTTCCACTCGCTGCATCGTTCTCGCTACTCGTAACAAGGTCCATCTTGGACATGACATTGATCCATGGTATCTCGAGGTTCACCATCGCGGACATTGCAGAGAGCACACCACTGCAGGAGTTGAAAAGAACAACGATATCAAGATACGTACCGGACGAAATTTAATGCGTGCTCAGCAATGAGGCACAGAACAACGAGAGGGAAAGCAGCATACCTGAAGAACTTGTATTTGTCCTCCATGAATTGGGATTCAATGAGGTAGGCTGCACATACGCGCATGCCCACGCGGCTGAGGTGTTTTACGAGGGTGGGAAGGAATGGATGGTGCGTGTAAAGCTCAATCTGACCTGGATGAGTGCCGAGAAAGTGAGTCTATGCCGAGTCGAAACGGAAGCAATGGGGAGCATACCGGGGCAGTCGATGATCAGGTAGTCGTCTTCGTACCCACCAAGCTCTTCGTCTAGCCAGTCCATATTCTGCAGCAGGTATCTGAAGAGTTGAACGGGAGAAAATCAGCATCTCCGCCATTCTATCCTTTCGCTCTCAACCCTCCATCGTCCAAGAGCATCACCAACCAAACCACACTCGCTCACTCAAAGCAATACACGAGCCCTCCGTTCGGGCCATACCCGAGCTCGGCCATGACGTCCTCTAGGCTGATCAGGTCCTTGATGTCGATGACCGGCTCGTACTCGAACGACTCGGCCTCCGCGGCAGGGTCGAGGTTGACGAGGTGCGCGGAGCGTTTCGCGGTGTGGAGGTGCGTGAGGAGGGCGTTGGAGAAAGTCGACTTGCCCGCGCCAGCGGGGCCTGTTACGAGCACGGCGTAGCGCATAACTGTTTTTGCGTAGTGCGGAGACGGTGATGGCGGAGGAAGAAGAAGATGCTCGACACTCTGCGCGTCGGGGACGGGCGCTTTCGAGAGTCAGCTGGGCGCTTAGATCAGTATTGCAATCGCCGCTCACGATCTGGCTCATCTGGCCATCATCTGCTTTCTGCCACCACCAACTCAACACTCCTTTGTCTTTTGCTACGATGTCGAAGCCTGCTATCGTACCAGAGACGACTGCCTCTGGGATCGCTGTCGACCCGAGAACCCTTGAGCGCGTCATCCCAGAGTCTCGCAGACCGGATGGCTCGTACGTACCTCTATCCTCTCGATCGTCGTCTCAAGCTGCTATCTCACCATGCTGTCTTTTACCCCATGATACGTCTGCACCTCTGTGCATCACTCTCCTCCCCTCTTGTGATTCTCTTTGCACATATCATCAGCATCCGCAAAGAAAAAAAGGTCCGCCCAGGTTACACACCCCAAGAAGACGTCCGCCGCTTCCGGGGCACGCGACAGGCGCAGATGGACGTTAACACGCTACCGAAGGGACATATCATTGGTTGGGCACCCCCACCGTCTGTAACGACGCTCCCGCCGCTCAAGGCGGGGTCCGCCGCGCTGACGAAGGCGCAGAAGAAGAACGAGAAGCGCAAGGAGAAGAGGAAGGAGAAACACGAGGAGGTGAAGGTGAAGGATAACTGGGAGGATGAGGACGAGGACGAGCTGAAAGAGGCTGCGGAGAGCACGAGCGCTGCTGTCGCGAAGACAAAGGAAGCTGAAGCGTCGAAGGTGAAGGAGGCAGGCTCAGAGCAGGGTCGCGACGTGGAAGGGCTCGCAGACAAGCTGGAGAAGCTTGAAGTGCAATGAAGCATATACTCTCATCTTCGATCATTCAATATTCAATGCTCGGCACTCGTCGCTCACACTCGCTGCACAATCAACACGGTGTAGAATATATATCAGGGGTTCCTGTTGGATTAGAATAGGCATCTGTAACTATAAATAATATGTATATATCTGTGTGCAGGTCGAGGAAGCGCGGTATGCGCAAGGCTCGCTGCTTGCCGCATCTACCTATAACCATATTGTCCCAGTATGTATTCCTTGAGAGTAAATATGGAACGCGATATACCCTATAGTCCCTTGTTTCAACTTGTCCATTCGTTCGAGCCACGCCCTGCGAGATGCCGCCTGAAGTATGTCCGATCAAAGAAGACAAGTGCGTAAGAGAAGCAGTCGCCTACTCCAGCCATACGTCCGAACCGCCTGCGGAGGACCTGGAGTACGTGCCAGAAGGACTATGCAGTCCACATTGTGGATTGGTGCTCCGTCCCTTCCGGTAGGCGAACCTCCATGACTGGCGGCGGCGGCTCGGTCTTCTTCGGTGGCTTCTTCGGTGACTTCAGCAGTTCCATAGAAATAACGATAAGCAGCAGGAAACCACTTAGTGCCACTTTCGCCACGAAGACAGGGTTTAACAAACGCTGAATAGTATAATGGAAGAGAAGACTTACCGACGGAATTCCGTAAGTTGTCCCAACGTGCCTTCTCCATCTCGGTGCGGAGGTCGTATAGAGTGACCAAGTACTTGTTCAACACTTCCTACAATGGAAGCATCCCACGTCTCTCAGTTATGTGTGTCACGCTGACCATGATATCATGTACCTCCATCTGGATGTCGAATTGCTTGAGGTCATTCTTCGCTTCGCTCTTCCTACTATCCAGCTCCATTTGGATGCTTCATGGATCACAATCATAAAGAGAAGCAAAGCAGGAGCGTTAGCCTCAACAAGCACACATTACGCACGCGAAAGCGCGAGGAAGGTACGTACTCATGCTTGAGCGCACCGAGATCCTCCTGCATCCGCACGTCGAGCGCATCCACTTCACGCCTCACCGCAGCGGTGGCGGTTTGCACTGCGGCGGCTTCGTTCCGTGTGAGCATAGTCATCTCTGTCCGAAGCTCGGATAGCGCAGCTTTGAAGAGATACGCTTGCTATTCAAAACAAAACAATCGAAATGCAGCGTGAGAGTCAGTCACAAGCAGCATGGCACAGGGACCCACACTCTCAAGATCCTTTACCGTCAGTGCGTCGCGCTTCACCCGCCCTAGACGATCGACGAGGAGCGCACGGACCGCGCGCATGAGATTCCGAGCGGTGGCGGTAGGGAACGTCTTCTCGAGGACGCTGAAGAAATGGTGTGTATTGAAGGGCGGGTTACTGTACGGCAACGGTGAATTCACGCTAGGCGGATGGTGCGGTATAGGGAGGTTGGAATCTGACGGTGGAGGTGGTGCGGCAGAGGTCGACGTAAGCAGGTCGACGTTCGTACCCTCGCCCTCGGGAGTGCCATCGCTAGGGGACACAGGCGTGCTCGGAGGTGGAGATGGTGGCGGAGGATTTGGAGGAACGCTAAACTCTGTGCCTGAGGAATGTCCAGGCTGGTTAGCCGGATCTCTCGGATGGGCTAGAGAGATGGTGAATGGGGAGGTGCCCGTTGGTGTGGAGGCGCCGGCGGGAGGGTCGGATATGGAAGGAGCGGTGTGAGCTCTGCGGGGATGAAGGAGAGTGCGGGATATGTTACGAGGCGGTCGGACGGGTAGATCGCGGGCAGTCGGTGGGCGGCGGAGGCGGGGCAGCTTGCGGGGGATCATGGACGATGAGCAGAGGAGGACCCATCGCAGGCTCGGATGGCTCAAGGCATCTAATCAATCAATTCGCACGGACCATTCCAGGCGGTCCACCCGGTCGTTGCCTCCTCATTAATCATTTCTCGGCGCCGGGCTGCATAAATATTCATGGCAAAGGCGTGCTGGCCGCATAGTCGGCGGGTTGACACCTTCCTGGCGGCGAGGATCTATATGATGCAGTGAAGGCAGTGGCGGGGAAGGACAATACCATCTCAGACGCAAAAGCGATATTCCATTTTGGTTTGCGCGCCCACCACCACGTCGTCTACACTCCTTTACCCTGAATTTGACGCCACCGCTCTCTTTCCTTATCTACCATCCCCTCTAGCTTAATTCTCATCATAAGTGACGCTCTGGTTGACCCTCCCGCTATGCCTGCGCCTCTGAGCACTCAGACGACTAACACCAAGGCCACCCCTCTTGCCGAGCCAAAGCCACAGCTTCCTTCACAGAAGAAACAGCAGCAGCCTCCTGCTACCCGACCACTCAAGGCTAAAAAAGATGCCGCTCAACAGACCAAGGCATCGTTTAAGCCTGCTCCTGCCTCGGATAGCGAAATACTGGCAGACTCGCCACCTTCATTGAAGAAGGTCGCCCGTCACACCAGTAGGCCCACCATCGTCAATTGGTTCCAGCGCAAGCTCGCCGGCACCGTGCGTGCCAGGAGAGTGTCCGAGCCTGACAGCCTGCACCCTCCGAGGGTAGATGCTTGCTCGCCCACCTTGAATGAGAAGTCTCGCAGGACGTTCGAGCCAGTGCCTCCGGCATTGGCGGCCAGAAGTAGGAGCAATGCGGATTCGAAGTATGCGCGGGGACGCAGGTTCTATAGCGCAACAACCGTGCCGAATCGCAAGCCTCTTTCCTTCGATGGCTGCCATGGGCAAGACAACAACACGGACTCCAGCGCCGGCTCTGACTCAGGGCGCCGTTCCTCCGTGGCCCTAGAATCGCTGTGGTCGCCCCATAGCAACTACGAGGCAGACGAAGATGCCTCTGTGCGGCCCTTGCCGCCAAGCTCTCCCCCCTCCCCTTCTCCATCCCGCTCTTCTTCCTCTTACCGTTCCAATCCTCACACGTTCCGCAGCATGACGGCTAGCACGAAGCCCACGACCTTGCTCAGTATCGACCTCAACGGGGGCATGGCACACATTGCGCAGGCTCCCCCCACGCCTACTACGCCCGCCTACCGCCTGCCACATCACCTTCGGACGCATTCCACCGGACCTGGATCCGGTGGTAATTCGATCACGTTCTCAGCTTTACCTCCGTCTTCTTCAACTGCGACTTCGAGCCCCTCGTCAGGCAATAATACGAACGGATCGCACCAATCTTTCACTTTGCAGGCTCCACAGCACACTACGCATCATCCGCGAAATAACCCTCGGCCATCATCACCTCCAGAAGATGATGCGTCCGTCCTGACGCTCGCGTCTTCCGCATTCGCCATGCCAGGCGCGCGGATTGGCACGGGGCGCACGTCGCTTGGAGATGATTCGAACTCGCATCTTAGCCATGCCGTCGGTCATGGCGACTCCACAAGTCACCTCCTACTGGGTGAGATGGACGACGAGCGGGAGCTGGAGGGCGAACGGTATCTGGACAGGGACGATCAGGACGTAGACGCGAGCGTGCGCGCGCTCCGACCCCGTAGCTCGCGGCGATGCAGTTGGGAGAGTGAGGAGAGCAAGTGGAGCGCTAGTGCAAGCCTCGCGCTCACTGGCACGACGGGGATCACGGGCTTAACTTCTCAGTCGCCCATGAGCCACGCAGGGCACCGGAGCATGTGGACCACAGGGAGTTACAGGACGGGTGGGAGAAGCATGGAGCACGGAGAGTTGAGCGTGGACGAGGAGTGCAGTGATGATATCGACGGGAATGGAGAGGAGACCGAAGGCGCAGAAGACGAAAGTATGGCTGCGCACGAAGGCAAGCTATCGGTAGACTTGTCTGCGAGTGCGTCCTCTAGTGTGGACCTCCCGTCTGCCGCCTACCATCACATGGATCACGATCTCGAATCCGCGAGCAGTGCGGATGACTCGTCAACCCCACCTGCGACCCCCGGCAGTGTGCTGGACGCGGACAGTGTGAGCATGGAGTCGCCCTCGACCGAGTCACAGGAGCCTAGCAAGAGCGCGATGGCGACACCGAAAGGTGGTCCTGTGCCGTTAGCGGAGCGAGAACCGATGCCGCCTCTGTTCCTTCCAGAGAAGATTATTAGCACAGGAGAGCATGAGAAACGGGAGGAGCATGCGTACGAGTCGGATGCACATAGCATTACGACAACGGCGGATTACCAGACGGAGGCATTCCATACTCCGTCGACTACACCTATTCCGCAGTAATCGTAATTTGATCGCTGAGCATCGACTTAATGCGACTCTTCGTACGTTCGCTTTTCATCATGATCCACTCATTGGTGGCTAATGACCGCTTGTAGATCCCGCTTACCGCTGCCGTCGTTACTCCACCGCTTCCCTTCCATGTCACACTTCTGACCTGCCTTGCAGCAGTTTTTATTCTTATTTTGGTGCTGAGCTCCTAGTGCTCGCTCTTGCTGTACATTGGATATGCATCATAGTTCTAGTAATATCGCTAGTTTCCTCGCCATTCCCTGTCTCTTCTGTCCCCTCCTCCTCTGGATATTTGCAGCTTCTCGCTTCCTCATCGTCTGTAGTGTTTAGTCTCATTCTCATCTACTGTGTATGTCTTCCTCCTGTCTGCTGTTATGCATTCCTTGATCGCGCCGCAGCGCTACTTTGACCTGACCTTAGAGACGTTGCCGAGGCACGTGAGCGCGACGCGTCCGACGTGATCGCGACCGCGCGAGTTCTCATTCCCATCTTCAGGTTCTTCGCAGCGTGTTGTGCCTGTCAGCTGGGCCGTCTCGTGCTCAGCCCGAAGCTCGAGGTATATTATCGTGGATGGGCTTTTGATATCGATGGGTACACTCAGCCGGTCCGAGCTGTCGTCGTCCGCTCCCAACTGAGGGGAGGCGATATATGTTCCAGATCTCTTGAGGAGTCGCCTATCAACTTGGAACGACGCGTTTGTCTCCTTGAAACCCAGCACTTTCGAAGAGTCTACTAGCCGTTTGTTTCTTCACTCGGAAATTATCCGTATCGCGTACGTGGTCTGGCGTCTTGTGAAGATGAAGCTCGGGTTCGCGTCCTCGGTCGGCGTGGCTGTCACGCTGTGTGCGGCGATGGGCGCGGCACAGTGTCCGGACTATACGACATACTCGCAGGTGCAGCTGGGCTATTTAACTAGTGATGTCCTCCAGTTGTTGATTCAGAGTGCTACGGAAAGTCTCCGCAAGGCAATCCATCCTCTGGTCCACTGGCCTTGCCGTATATGCGTCCCACTCCAGCGTGTCGCACATTCAATAGCTCTGCAGTCGAGGTACGGTACGGAGGATGCATTTGCTGGATTAATGCTGATTCGTGGCATCGCAGAAAGTGATTAGCGACATGACGTCGCGCCTCAAGGACCCTGATATCGCGCGTTTATTCGAGAATACTTTCCCGAATACTCTGGGTGAGTTACATGAATGATGTGCTGTCGTGTCATATCCACAACTTGTACGCTAGATACCACAATCAAATATTACAATGAGGTACGTTGAGGCTTGTTTGTACGCTCATGTGTGCTGACTTCACCGTGGAGACGGAGAATATTGCATTTGTGATCACAGGAGTGAGTTGATTTTTTCAGTGAACTACTTTTACTCAACGCTTTTAGGATATCACGTATGCCGAGTCTTCCCGATTGAAGCTATATCAATTCTGACCTCTGACACCATCTGTAGTGCACAATGGTTGCGAGATACCGGCAATCAGGTCCGTGTCGAGCTTTGGCTCCTTGCGTACAGCTCTACTGAAGGGTGACTATATAGCTAGCGCAATATCGTTCTTTGCTTGCCATAGATCCGGAGCTTGCAGCACTCGTCAAGGCAGTCATCAACAACGAGGCTCGATATATATCCCAGTACCCGTACTGTAGCGCCTTCCAGCCTCCTCCAGAGAGCGGCCTCAGTCCAACAGTGAACGACTGGGCAATTGATGTGCTGGTCAATCCGTGAGTAGTGCTGAGCATTGGCAGTTGAACCGTCTGATCGCGCTTCCCAGACCGGTGGATAACCTAACCGTGTATGAGTGCAAGGTGCATGGAACCTGGCTCCGTATGCTTCTTTGTCTGACTGAATAAAATCATCTAGTGGGAACTGGATTCCTTATGCTCATTCATGAAGCTGTCTCGATCCTACTACCAAAATACCAACGATGCCTCGTTCATGAACGACAACTGTGAGCTGCAGGAGTATATTTGCAGATTTCTGACGAGTTGACGACACTGCTTGGCAAAAATCAGGGTTTGCGGCGATCGATCAGATCTTGCAAGTGATATGGGAACAATCGCAGGCAACATTTGACGAGAATTGGAACTTGGTGTCGTACTACAACTGGACAGGCGAAGCTGGCTCTCTGCCGGGTGCAGTGAACAATGGTGGCAATGGCGAGCCGAAAGCATATACAGGTCTCGTTGGCACGTCGCACAGGCCTTCAGATGACCTGAGCACCTTCGGTGCGTACTGGCACTGTTGTGCTTTTGTCACGATCTAACGCTTCTTTATATCAATCTTACTAGCATTCCTCACATCTGGGAATGCAATGCTTGTGGTGGAGCTGGGTTACCTTGCGGATGCTCTTGAATCTGCGGGCATGGCAAGCAATATCAGTCAACTGGCTAGGCAATACATAGGCAGCATCACGGACGCTATCTGGGAGCACACGGTCAGTGAGGCACGTTTCTCCCTTCCTTCACTATCTGAACAACTCCTTAGCTGACGAATAACGTCTTCGCGTACGAGACCAATGGTGTGTCAATCCATGATTTGTAGATAGGATGGCTGAACGTCGTGTCCGCAGGGTTTGGCGGACGATACGTGATGGACGATGCAAATGTGCCAGTGAGTCCGCGTGACGACACTACTTTAATGTTCTATAGCCTTATGTGCGCATCCAGTCCCTACTCTCCCTGCCCTACCTGGGCTTCCTCAATATGAGCCATCCGGCGTACATTGCGACTCGTCGGGTACTAATGTCCAGAGGCAACCCCTACTACGTCGTCGGCAAGAACTTCAGTGGCATAGGGTATGTGACGTTTCATCGTCTCGGATGATTTCGCCCAGATTGACGATCCGCTGTTACAGTGGCCCACATGAGGACGCGTGGAACCCATGGTAAGCTTCCATGCATATACCATCTAGCAGATGGATTGCTGAGATGGTGAATAGGCCTATGGCACTCATATCGGCAATTTACGGCACAGACGACGACGAGGAAATTATGCAGTACCTGTATCTCATCGCAAATGTGAGTATGTCCATGGCCATGGTGCCATCGACTGACCACTGATGCTGTCAGAACACCGACGGGCTGGGTCTCATACACGAATCGATCAACATCTACACGGGCTCATACACGAGGCCTTGGTTCGCGTGGGCGAACAGCTATTTCGCTGAGATGTTACTTGATCTTGCGAACCGCAAACCGAATCTCATCTTTTCTGATGATGTGCCGTATGTGCCTGGATAATCCGATTCTAGGAGGCGATTGCATATTCTGAGTTATATGTACATGTCAAGTCTTAATGGACGAGCTTTCTTTGGTGCTGTGCGTGTCTGTTTATATTCCTAGAAGCAGCATCCTTGGAAAACGCGGTCATGTGATCGATACACGGTCACGGCTTCATAACCATTCCCGCGTTTTCGAGCTGCTTTGCCACCTACTTTTGCATTCAGCAACAGTATGAATGCTGGACATACACACCTGGCGTTATTTCATATATCGCTAATGCTGGCGAGCGGCAGGTAACGCGTTAGAAAACTGGACGAGCCACCAGACAGGAACAAGTACTTACAGCACGACTGTGCCGGAAAGCGTTGGTCCTCAGGCTATCTCCTGCGTTATGGCGATGATCCCATCGGCTGGAATGAGTTTTGATAGCAATCACGATGATGAGCACCTCCACTGCTCACTACCGGCCGAGCGATGACACTTATCGTAGTGTCGTCCATCGTAGTGTCGTCCACGCGCGTTCTCTACGGATATGGCTACCTAATAGATAAGTCAAGCACGCAAAGCACATCTTCCGAGGAGGACGAACCAAAACGCCGCAATTCAAGCGCATATAGCTTGCATAAGGCGCCCGTGATATATGGGTACTCTACCCACCCACAGATCAGGTTGTAATTGGGTTTGCATGCACTTTGGAGAGATTCCGTTTATGTCAGTGTGTCTTCTCGCAAAAGCTTGATCCGTCACCTGCCTTTTGTACATGAAGCCGAACGGGCCCGGGATGCCTCCAACAGGTTGAGATCCGCGTTGTTTTTCGCGTAACTATGCGGCTGATTCGACATCCGAACTGATGCGCCGGATGCCTTTTCCAGAAATTATAGTGTACTTGCGAATGCAATGATCATGCGAAACAATCGATCCATCATCGAACAAGCTCGAGTCAGACTGCAGTCGAATGCCACAAGCGAAGTTACCGGCGGGACAGGCAGATCCCGTTGAGCTGCTTGTTGGCATGGTCAAGACGGCGAGGTCAAACCAGTCTCATAGACGCGCTTGGTCGTCACCCGGCCACGTCGTGTCAACATGGATTGTTTCTGGAGGTTCTGTGACTCGACAAAATCACCGGTGAAGGAGTGACTCGCTTCGCCTGTACGCTCTGCCGTACGAATGATCATGCAGGCTGTCTGGCTTTGCAATAACACCGGAGTCATAACTGCGTAGGTGAGCATCCGCGTTCATGGCTGTCACAGCGAGCTGCTGGCGGCAAATCGACCGGCGTTCACTGGACGGTCGATCGGTAGCGGAAGATGGCAGTGAACCAGATAGGCTCATAGGCTCATCGGTCCTCGACCAGTTCTTCGGACGGAATTAGTGCGCTTCGGACGCCACGGTCGAGGAACACCGAGTGAGAGTGAAACTGCGCTAAAGCAAGACCGCAGTCGAACCGCTGTAATCACTGATCCAGTCTGTCGATGACTTGATCCTACGCAGTTCGCGACGTTTAAGCGACACCAATATGTGCGAACTCTTGAGTCTTGCGTGGGGAAAGATGAATCAGGAAGCTAGAAATCGCGTAAATGGACGAGACACGAGGCGTTGGACCGAGGAGGACAAGACGGATTGGGGGGGACGCACGTGGCCGGCCATTCGGCGGCGTGCTTGGCGCAGGCGGGCTGTTCGCGCTACTCGCTCAGAGATCAGGCACTTCTAGCGCTCCTTCCTCAGTATTTATGTAGAGAGATTCCTCCTCATCGCCTTTTCGCATCCGAACTATAGCCCTTGCATTGCTCTCCTTCTAGACGCAGGAGGTCTCAAACCAGCTAGACGTAGCATTCCAGCGTTGCACTTCATGGTCGCCACCAATCCGCGTGAGATTGGCACGCTCGTTGTCGTGGTTCTGAAAGCGGTGTGTGTAGCTGGCCGCCCGAGGAATCACGGAGAGAGTGCTGAATACATTCTACCCACAGAGGAACTTGCCCAACAAGAGGCACATCGGCAAGCAAGATCCGTTCTGTTCCATCGTTTTCAATGAAGAGAAGAGGAGAACGAAGGCCATAAAACGCGGAGGACAGCACCCAGAGTGGGATGAGGAGTTCCGGTTCACGCTCGTGGAGGATGACGACGACGAGGCGACATCGTCGCAGTTCGATACCAGCGATAGGGTGCCGCCCCCGCTGCCGCCGAAGAGTGGTACAAAGGGGCCACCAAGAGTCAAGGGCGGACGATCGATGGCCATCGCCTGCTACGCCGACGATCCTCGCGAACCTGACCTTATTGGAGACTGTACCGCAGACCTGACCGAGGTGTTGACGAAGGGCGAAACGGATGGTGAGCCTCCTGTCTTTCGCAGTTTAACACTGGCTACAGCCGACCTCTACATCCAGAATGGTTCGTTTTGATGAACAAGGACAAGTACTGTGGTGAAGTGTACCTTGAGATGACGTTCTGGTCTAACGTGAGTGTACTTCCTTCCGCATTTATTCTCACTCTCATCCCGCAAACAGGAGCCAGAACCATTGAAGAAGGTTACCCCGAAACCTAAAACGAAGAAGCTGTACGGTGGCCCTGGGTCGTTTGTTCCTGCAGAGGAGCCATCGATGCATAGCGGGCTTGATGTGCAGCACGAGATTCGACGTCTGCCGTCTAACAGTAACATGCGCGACAGCCTAAGGCTCGAAAACATCCCTCGATCTCTGCGGCCATCGGCCTCATTCGCGAACCTTGACCTCTATGTGCCACCGTATGAGAGTTCCCGGACTCGCCATACAGACGTGGAAAGCGTCGCCACCGAGTTTGCCGATTTGGGCGTTGGCGACCATGCCAACGGACGATTGAACTTCCCAGTACGTACTCATGAACTATGCTGCGCATGCAACGAGTGCCAGACACTGATGTCCTCACAGCCACAGCAGCCAGGGTATCTGCCACGGCCTACGTCATCGCATGGTTACTCTGATGCTCTTTCTCAAACGCCTTCCCAACACGGGTTTCATCAGGGGAGCTATTTGGATGGCAGTGCACCATCGCATTATAATGCGCCAGATCCGCCGGCGCCCGTCTCCTATCAACAGGAGCATGTGCCAGCTGAACCGTACCAGCCGCCGTATGAACCTGCGCCTCCGTCTACATTCCATGCATCTGCACGTCCGACAGGCCCGAGGCAGGGTGTATCTGCCGCTTCGTCGGGCTTCATGCCCATACCCATGCCAATCCCGACGTCTGCACCTTCCGGGTTTGGCTCGTTCTCGTCTTACCCCTCTCAATCGTCTGGATTTGCTGCTGGACCGGCCACGGCGGCGCCGTCGACCTATGGATATCCACCATCACATCATCCTACCCCGTCTTCCAGCTTTTCCACCTTGCCGCCGCAGCCAGTCACGTCTTCTGGCTTTGCGCCTCTGCCGCCTTCTCGTTCGCACCACCATTCTCTCCCCCAGCCTCCCGTGTCGTCTGGTTTCTCATCTCAGTCATATGTACAGTACCCCACGCAACATGTACCACCGGCACCATCCGCATCAGCGCCTCCACATCAGCATGTATCCCAAGAAGTATATGTGCCTCCGCCGCCGCCGTCTGTACCTCCCCACTCTTACTCCGCTCCTCCTGAACCATTTCCAATTACACGAACCTCGCCGTCACCGCCATTAGACAATATTCCGCCGCCACCGCCACTGAACGGCTCCTTCAGACGCTCGTCGCCTCCCTCGCGTCCTTTACCCCAACCAGGGACAACAAATGGGCAGCCGCATCCACGCCGTACGTCATTGCCAGTGCCGCCTCCCGGCGGGCCTCAAGGAATATATGATCCACAGCGTACTCCTCCGAAAGTATTCGGTTCTGGCTCTCTAGGACAGCTTGGGTCATATGGTACACCCCGAAGCCCTCCTCAGGCTTTTGGCTCTATAAACGGACAAAACGGGATGTATGACGTCCAGCGGAGTCCGCCACAGACGTACAACTCGTCCCTCATGGGCCTGCCTGGATCTTATAATTCATCATCGAATGCATCTATGCCGTTCAGCTCGAACGGTGGCGTTCCCAGCAGAGGGAATTCTGGGTCATACACTTCTTCCAGTCAGTTGGGATTGTACATGCAGCCTAACGGATCGGCTTCGGCTGTGTACAACCATCCAGAGCAGTCACGGTCAATGAGCTCCATCGCAAGAGTAGACCCGGTAAATCCGCCTAGTGACCCATATGATTCTATCCCTCCTCCCCCGCCGCTTCCGTCAGAAGGTGGGCCAGTGTATGTACAGAACAATCAGCTTCCAGTGGCCCGCTCTTCACCGCCGCTGCCCCAGTCGCAGCATTCGAGAACTTCTCTTCCACGCACGCCATCTCTTTCTGTCCCCCTGCAGCCTAGATCAAGACACATAAGTCTCCCAGCGCCACCTCCGATGGGCTTAGCCAGCCAGCCCTCCTATCATACTCTGCCCCCGCCTCCAGCGCCGCCCAGTATGCCATCCGATGTCCACTATGAACCCGTTTCCACGTTTCCTTCTGCCAATCTGAGCCAGACATTTCACCCAGGGCCTCCACCGCGTCCTCCCGCACAGATCAACCCTCAACCGCGCTACGTGTCTTCCCCTATCACTGCGCAGTCCTACAACAGCGTCCCACCTCTAGGTGAACGTGACGGAAGGTGGTGATGACAACCGAAATTCAGGGATCAGCAGAGTCGAATTCATAGCAATGCAATATTTATTCTCCTTTCTTGACGCCGCATCGTACTGTCTCCTTCTCTGATAGCCAGCAACTTGTCGATTCGAACATTAACCCGCCCCACTCTCTTGTTCTTGTGCCAGCTTGTCTGTCTAGTCTTAGCATTACAGCTCGCTTGCTACATCGTACAGAAAGAAAAACTTTGATTGTATCATACATACGTCCAAAGTGCATAAGTCCAATCAATAAACAAGCATTCAAAGTCAGTTTCTCTGCTCACTTCATATATCCTATGCCCAGTTAATGCGAGCGCGTCATTAATGGTTTGCTTCGGTTTCCGACTGAGTTTGAGCTTGCTGCGCTGCGAACCGTTCAGCCTTCCACTTTGCAATCTCCGTCTCCGTCGCCACCAGCCCGCGCCGTGCAAGCTCTATGCGTGCCTGCTTGCGGATAGCAGACTCTGTCAGACGCTTTTCAGCCTCATGGACGAGCAACGCGTTTTCTGCGCCCAAAACCAGGCCAAAGACGGTAGCTGTCGGAAATATGAGAGCTTGGTACAATCATTGAAAGGAGGTTCGTACAGATCGTTACTAGGAAGCCCTTGAAAGGCAAGGTCTGTCGTCTGCAACCAGCATTAGGATCAGTGTGTAAGACTATGTACAACAAGTGTATCACACTGACCGGAACGTGGGCCATGTGTAGTGCGCGAGGATGACTAGTCCCAACCCGACGGCCGTGAATCGCGCAGCACCAACAACCCCAGCCTTGGACTGCACCTGATAGGCCGTTTCCATGTCTTGTTTGCGGGTCGCTCTGTCCATGCTCAGTGGACTAAGGAGAGCTGCAGTTGAGTGAAATCATGGCGCGCCGATGGCATGCAATCCGAATTGGCGGAAGCCAGCGGGAGGCTGTTGGCGCCGGCCGGCATCTCCCACGCTGGATTCTTGATTCTCGGCTACATTTCATGCTTCATTGGATAAAGTACAAGGATTGAACGATGTAAGGAGGTCATAAACTAATTAAATGTGTGATGTTCATACTTGTACAATGGCGACTCAAAACGGCCTAGCGTCATTAGTCTGAACGGCGTTACTTCACTTATGTATGCATAATGAATGCAAGTTCATGATCTTCCGAGCAAGCTACGAGGTACTCATCATCATATATGACTTGTGTGATGCGCCGATCAAAAAAACATTGGACCTACAGACCCCATCTGTAAACAGTGCTCCATGGGGAATACGGCAGCGACTTACGGTATTTGAACATTTGCTAACATCCCGCAGGTCCCATAGGCGCACAGTACCACTTCTGTCGCCACATGTGAACGTATTGAGATGTATGTCACCTGAGAGCACCGGACGCAGTGAGGTCAGAGATCATTGAATTCCCTTACCACTTGCCTTTCACGTATCGCCCGTGAGATCTCGGTGCGGCATATCCAAACCTCTGCACTGGCAGTACGGGCGCCATGCGATGGTCGCGAATCTCGAATTGTAACTCTCGATGTGCGATCTGCACCTGTTTAGCATCTTATACAAATTAAAAAAATCTGACGTCTCACTTCCAACAGGGTGCAGAATGGCGACAGCACCTCGTGAACATGATACACCGCATTCGAGGTCTTTAGCGTATTGACCACTCGCTCTGATGACAGGTCCCAGAAATGTACGGTGCAGTCAGCGCCCGCTGACACCAACTTATGACTGGTGTCACGGATCGGGAGGAGAGATTGTACCATGGAGGAATGCTTAACGGGTAGCTCCGTAGGAGACGGCATGGACATATCGTCCTTTACGTCCCAGATGTGGATTCGATGATCGTATCCGCCGGTAGCAAATCCGAAAGGCTGCAGCATCGAACATACTGCACTGATGCCTTCTCTCTTATTTCCTTGGACCGGTCGGTCGAACATACATACTTCATGTACCTGTTTAGTTATATTCAGCACTCATGAGCAGCAAAGAAGTGAAAGACTCGCCTTCTCGCCGTCCAGCTTGACGAGTGAAAGCTGACCTTCATCGCGAGCATGACCAAGTAAGATTACGTCGTCGTTCGTCGCGCGAAGGAGACACGCGTCATCTACAGCATGGCGAGAATCGCCGTTCGCAGAGAGCAGCACATGCTTCTGCCTGGAGAAGCTGAGTCCAGCTACGATGGTTATCAACAAACCATACTCACCTCGGAAGTACTCGTTCGATCCGATCGACTGTTCCCTGCAGCGTGATACTTAACAAGCCAAGCGCCGGTGAAATCAATAAACGCCTGGGCTTGTCGTAGGTACCTCTCTCAAGTTGCACTATCTCCTCCACGAGTAAGGCCCGATGACCACGAGTGCCATTGACGACTTGTTCAACATTTGGCCCCGATACACTGGCTAATAGGGACCCTGTAGTCAGCACATGTTGCGCTTGCGTCAGGGTATCCGAACATGAAGACATTGACAAATCACGAGCTGCCGGACCCGGACGTCCGTTGACAGAATCTGTATCTGCTGGAGCGGTTATCGTACCGTGGAAGCGTGCAGAACCATCCGCAGCATCTTGCTTGGAGGCGCTAGATGAAACTCGTGGTGTAGAGTGTTCCATCCGGGAGGAGCGAATTGCATTCAAAGGACTGGCAACACTGGGGGCGAGTACCAAAGTTCCGGACCGGAAGACATGTCGACGACTATTCCTAGAACCAGGATGTGGGGACGCCAAGTCGGAATTCGACCTCGAGCCAACCATTGGTACTTCCACGCAGTGAGGAGAGAAAGTGGTCCCAGACTGATGACCCTTTGATGACAGGTCTTCCAAAGCCGCAGAAGCGTCCATTGGATGTGCTCTGTGCAACGAAAGTGGAGCGGCGATATGCTTCTGTCCCATGCTTTGCTGCAAGGAAGATGTCGGTCCTTTTGCATCTTCGTACCGGCCAGAAGACGAGGCTTTCGGCGGAATAGTATATCCGTTATGTCGCTGATCCCTCCAGGACTTCGTGACTGCAAACCTTAACTTGCTTCCATCGATGAAGCTACTGATCAGACGCACCTGAACCGTCAAAGGAACGCTTTTGACCCGCTAGGGAGGTTTGATGATGGCTCCTGATCATGAAGCTACATAAGACCTCAGCCATAGGCAACTTTGTAGACCTACGCAGTGGTTCGTCTCACATGATCAACCTTTTGAGTTTTCGACATGTTTTTAACTAGGTTATCGCGCGTGGCGTCCTTCCGGCATAAAGCTTCTCCGCTTTGGATAGCGGGACCGCCCATGCCGGCAAATGTAGGCGCCTCCAATGACAGTGCATGCACCGTTGACACTGACAAGGCAGCGGACTCTGTAGGCTTATTGTTGTCCAGGGTTGCAGGAGTTCCCCTCAATGCAACCTGAGACTCCGGTGTGTCTTGGAAATCCAGTGAGCTGCAATGAAAGTGCACTGCAGTATCGATGTACTGATGGCCGACGACGCGAGCTCCCGCATTCTCTATTGCCCTGACCTGTTGCTGGAACCAGCCGCGACGGTAATGATGGCATAGAGGAGCACCTTTCCGGCAATGAGGTGGGAGATCGAAACACATCGTGAACATGTCCGCGTTTGAGCTTTTCCCAGATTGTGAAGAGTCGTTTGTGGAATGCATGCTGCTCGACTGCACGGCATTCGACATAAAAACGTCCGGATCCTGCATTTTTGACTGCTTCAAGGACTTCCCTGCATCTAGTGGACGAGGTCTCGCGCACTGAAGCTCACTGCCTTTACGCGGCAAGCGACGATGCAGACTTCTAGGCGCTCGCGACCCGCTGACTGTACCTGAACGGTCCATTTGTTATAAATGTTCACCAGGCGTATTGACAAGAGAAGTCTGACGATTTCTACCACTGGAATGCAGGCTTACTGCGCTTTGAGCTCTATGTGCGGAAGATGCAGGTCGAATGGCGGGAACACTTGAGATCCCTTTGCGAGCCAGACGCATTTCGTTGGGTTGCACATCTTCAGATGTGTTCATGATAGGGCCAGCAAGCGACACAGTTGAAGCAGGACCAAAGATTCGGGTGCGCGGCTCAATATTCGTCGACTTCATCGAGATCGCGGTTTTTTCGCGTTTGACGGCACGTGATCGCCCCCACTTCCACAACCACAAGTGACAAGTCATAATTGCGCCCACGTTGTTAAGTCGTGGGTTGTCGTGTTATATCTTTCGTCCGAGCTGCGAGACGTTCAATTACGGTCAGTTACATGAATCGCCACACGAAGAGGTCTCCGTCTCCATTATTGCTTCTCGACTCGAGCCAACTCAGATTGCGATCGCGTCCTCCGAACGCGACGAGACATTTTAACGCCACCGCACGTTTCTCGATGTCTGGTGATAAAAGTGTCTCCAACGGCACCTTGTCCAAGCGCATATTGACTCCGAGTAATAATGAAGCCATCAACGATCTTGTTATCGAGACCGCTCGTCAGCTAGGTGCTGAAGGCAAGCGCGTCATCAACGCTCATTCACGGTGAGTCGAGAGCGAGTGGGGCTTTCCAGCGAATTGAAAATCGTGCTCAGGAGCGATGATATTGAATTTGAATGGTATGTGGAATGCTTCCCGCACATCTGTACTTACTGAATGCCTGCATCAGGGTAACGGACTCTTCCGCCAAGGAGGAACCGGTGGAATCTCTGATGTCCTTGTATGTTTATCCTCTTTCAGTGCTAATGCATTTATCGATTGTTATGCAGTGAAGGCGTTGATCTTTCTGCCGTGCAAACAGCATTGCGCCGGGCTGCAGAGCGCCACGTAGAAAGGGAAAGGATGCCCAACGTAGCCGATCCGCCGATGGTCATTGACCTCGTGTCTTCAGACACGAGCAAAAACCAGCTGATACCTGAGAATTGTAGTACTGGATACAATTCCTATATCCATTCAAGCACCACAGATGCCCTCATGAACATTGAATTGCAGCAGACAACCGTACTATCTTCTGGGTCGATGCATGATTACGCTCCACAGTCGTCCTCAAATCCCTCTCAGCACATCTCTGAAACTGCTCGTGACGCCTCGGCTGACTTGTGGAGTCCACTATCAGGAGATAGTGCAGTGCTACTTTATGGAGCACGCAACTGCTCTGTTAACAACGTGTCGCTACATGAGGCCAATAGAGCGTCCGATGCACGACATGCGCACCACCAATTATCCGAGTACGTACTTGCCCTTCGCCGACACGGTCATTCCGCGGAAATTGATGGGTTCTATCTTATACATAGCTGCAATATTGGGCGCGAGAACTTGAGAAAAGAAGAATGCTTCCTCTATGGTCGAGCTGAGTCTGAAGTGCTCGGTTCTCGTTCTCAAGCTCCGAGTCCCACTAGTGTTGGGTCTTTAGAAGCTAGTACAGAGGAGCAGTCGGCATGCGTGAAACCCACGCAACCATCAAGGGAAGCGATGGCCCACGAGCGAGTAAACGCACTGCTTGGTGACTTTGCAGCGCTGCATACGAGTGGTGAAGAGGACGAATTGTCAGACGGAGATGAAGACCCAACCAATGCCTCTGAAAGGTATGCTGCGCCGGCATTCCAGCCATTGCCAACGGCAAGCGGGATACAGCAGAGCTCGGTTGCAGCTCAAAGCATCGGTCTCGAAGCACAGGCAGCACAGGCCTCGGGACGACCTGTGGATTGGTTTGAGCAGAGTCGGATGCCGTCTCGATCGAGCGATGCACTCGAACACCATTCCCGCATTGCTTCAGACGTTGGGCAGCATTCTACACTGATACGCGACAAGCGCCCTGCCCCTAGTAATCGTGATGCGTCCGGAAGCAGCACGTCACAGAGCGCACGCGTTGCCTTGCATGAACGTCCATCCAAACGTGCATGTTCAGGTAACTCATCCAAATGGAGCCTTCGCGAGGACCCTGAGGGCGAGAGCAGCTCTTCCGACGAATCCGACCTGCCAGCGCGCAATCCTTTCGCAAGAGCAAGACGCCGGCATTTAAAGCGCCAAATGCAACAGCCACGCGTTACTAGCAACGCAAGTGCGCGCGGAACGACAAGGAGCTCGTCGATAGTATGTGAAGTGAACATCCCGAGGACTAAATTTGCCAGGGGAAGACGCGTGCTGGCGCCGGCGGACAGCTCGCTACCGTTCACGACTGTAGCCATGCGCGGGGATGTTCATTTTATTGACCAAGAAAGCCTGTATGTAGCTATCTTTCATCATATGCTCCGTGATTGATTGACTATCGCACAGTCGTAGACAGTCGAAGCGTTCTTTGCCTTTCTATTGCCCGGATGATACACCCGACCCTCACGTGGTAGATGCTTGCCTCCTCGAGGACAACACGGTGGTGCTCGGTTACGACAAGGGTCCCTGTCAAGCGTCCTTGATATGCCTGGTCGATCAGGTACCAATCCTATGCTCCTGAGATTCACCAAGCGCTCATAAAAGAAGCAGATTCCTCGACGCATCGATTTGGCTTACAGGGCCCACAGCACAGTACAGGAGAGCACCTCCGAGCAAGCAGCTCTTCCTATCCTCGGACTGAGCGCTCTAGCACCATTCGGAGGTTCCAGCCTGCGTTTCCTGTCAGGAGGTTTCGATAAGTCCATACATGTGTGGACGTTGAAACGTGCCGTGGATTCGTACACCGCGAATTCTCACCGGCTGAAGATCACCCACTCTCAGCGAGTCCAATCTCTCGCATACCGCCCACATGATGAAATGGTGTTCTCATGTGCAGGGACCCTAATCTACCAGACGAACATCACAGCCAAAATCGCGCCGGATCCGATTAGAGTCTCCGACGGCCGCATTTTGCAGGTTCATATACATCCTCAAGCACCCAAGGTTGTCGTCCTCGAGGTGGGTCACTAGACTATGAACGCGTATTTAATATCCTGATAACAGCGCATGGAGCAGGTGGATCACCTGGATCACCAGGTCCTGGTGTACGACACGAGGAGAGCAGACTTCAAGCAAACCCCATCTCTGAGGTTTGGCTATCGAGATCCTAACACGCAGCCCAGGTCAGGGTTTCTGAAAGGGTCCACCAGGAATAGTTGGTTTGCTAGGCCTTACGGAGATGCCGCAGAAGGAGTAGTGCGGGTGTGGGATTACCGGAGACACGATGTGAGCCACGCCGCTTTTCGAATCAGCCGGTGGTCCTCATCGCGGCGCGCTAGAATGTGGTCGCATGCTTTCACCAAGCGCGCCTAGATCCGATAGCCCATACAGTACTGAGCGGCTCAAACGTGATCGCATATGGGGGCCAGTCAGTGACAATCTGGGACATCAACAGTAGCGCATAGTAGCCGAACCCCGAATTGCGGGGAACCATCATGCATGGAAGTCATTATCGTCGTAGCCTGCTACGATACATACGGATCAACCAGACACGTTTTGAGGCGCTAGAACCGCCCGTTGCGACCTACAAAGTTTTTAAAAAAAACATCAATCCGACTTGCGCCACCCTCCCAGCTCGACCGCAAAGGAAACTGCCAGCTTGGAGAATTCGAGCATGTGGGAGAAGCTGAACTCGTCGGAAATGTCATAACGGCTGTCGGGATCGTTAGTCTTACTGTTGTACAGAAGCGCAGGACGCTCACTCGTTCGCAGTGTGAATGAGCTTGTTAGAATTCTCAAACGTGCTCTCTGAAATAGAAACCGTCAGTGTATTCGTGCCGGTGCTCCTATGATTTTCGTACCGATAGTGAAGACGGAAGGATATCCGGCCTTGGCCCACGAGGCACTGAACAGAAGAGGATGAGCGATACGGCAGGAGCATAAATCAGCGTGTGATCCTACTGGTCACTGCAAGCATATCCACATTTCGTCTCGACGAAGGGTATGTCCAGATACATGTCGATCAATTGTTTATTGAGCTCCGTCAACCTAAGAGATACAAGTTACAACGTGGCCCACTGGGAGATCGACTCCGCTTACTCGGGGTTGACGTAGTCAACAATAACGCCGACTTCTTCTCTAGTGCCTTTCTTGACCCATGCTGTCATGTCATACTGCACAGAATGATATCAAACGCGACATATTTCACACGCGTCCGCACATACCTGACTCATGGCTAGGACGTTCACACTGCGTCGTTCGTACTCTTGTGCTATAGCTTGGGAGCCTAGGAGTCCTCCTTCCTATGACCATGTCAGACGCCACGCAAGATGATACATAACGGCATCAATACCTCCGCAGAATACCAATGAAATTCAACGGCGCGCTCGGGACGGAAGTCGGCCACCAACAGCGCCCGATACGCCTCGAGGATGCTCATGGATCCGGAGCCATCATCGTCAGCGCCTATGGGTTTAAGTGAGTACTTCTGAGATAACAACAATTCGAACGACACGATGTTAGCGTACCGGGCGCAGGCAAGAAGGGCCACGTGTTGGTACTGTCAACCCGATTATTACCTCCTTATAAATGACAAGTTCGTCGACGTACCTATCCTGATGAGCACCGACGATCACGACACCGTCCTCTGTGGGGATAGAACCATTGATTCTCGCGATCTATATCACGGCCCGTACTATTTGAGGCAGTCTAACTGTCATTTTATACGTAAGCACTGACCACGGAGCTTTGGATCCAAGTATGAGGAAATTCCTCAATCGTGATCAGCTCTTGAAGCGACTTCGATGCATATTTGTGAGTGAGCTGAAATGCGCATAAGCGGACGCATATATCCAGCATTGGGACCAAGCACCTGGCGAATGGTCTCAATGAGCCATTCTTGACTCTGCTTGCCGGTCTGAACACCAGTCAGCCTGCTGTTGAGTTATGTGAATTTCGGTTGATTGTACATCACTGCGGTAATCTAAAGACAATGAATCTAAAATCTTGAAATCAGGACAAGAGCGGCACCTACATCTCGTACGGAAACTCGTAAACTTGTGCAGACCTTCCTTGAGGTTGTCAATCTCGAGAGTCTTCAAGATGGGGTTGACAAGTTCCGTCTTGTTCGGTGTCGGGTAAGTAGCTGCAAGGCCATGCTCACAGCAAGCACCATAGACGAGTGACACGGCTTACGCTTGCGTGCGTTCGTCAAGTGAGTACGATGCCCGAGGTTGAGTGTTTCGGATCTGACATGACCAATGAGCGTCGAGACAGCTTATAGGGAGCGGGGGGATTACACGTCAAAGAACTTGAAGCCTTGGGCCTTTAGTTCAATCTACGCGAGCCCATCAGAAGATGTAGGCCGGTCGTTAAAAATGAGAGGACTGGCAACCTTCTCAAGCTCCGACATCAACACTGGTTCCTGCCCTTCGAGCTGCACCCATCGTAATTCATTGAAGTCCAGGTCAAACCCTGGGTACATTTGAAGCGAGCTGCCGTCGAGCTGGACCTGCTCATACTCATTATATGCCAGTGTGCCAGCAACTGCTGCAGAGACGATGGGGAGCAGGAGAGTAAAGGACTTCATGATGGCTGTCGACACCAAATTACACGCGTAATGGCGCCGACCCGAGGCAACAGGCTGCAGCCACCGCGTTACCATAGAAGGAGCGTTTGGTAGTTCGGGTAAGGTGAGACATTATCATGAAGCATGTACGCCTGTGCGACGGATATCGAAATTCAAGCACTCGGCTGACTTATCTACGCTCCAGACGCGTGATAGAACTTTGTAGGCGAGCCAAGTGCATGCCAATCGCGAACAGCGCTTTCTTTCACGACCGACGGAATTAAAGGACGACTCCGAAAGAGGTAAGCGTACGTTTACGTAATGATAAACCCATCTGAATTTCGTGCCACACTTCGTGCTCTCTGACCAGTCCTCGGCTGCCTATTTCTGCTTGCTCCCTTCGCCATGTCCAAGGCCGCCGGAAGTGCGAGCGCACAGATTGTGGTACGTCCCTTTCCTTTTAGTTACGTGTTGCCATTGCTATACAATTCGACAGCGTATTCTTATTGGAGCCGGCAAGGCCGCCCCCACCCCTCCAGTAGGTCCTGCTCTGGGTGCTCGAGGTGTCAAGTCTATGGATTTTTGCAAGGAATTCAATGCCCGCACTGCGCATATCGAGCCTGGCGTCCCCATCCCAACCCTCATCACCGTTCAGCCCGATCGCACTTTCACCTTCGTCACCAAGACGCCACCTGTATCGTACTTTCTGAAAAAGGCAGCCAACATAGAAAAGGGCACCGGCCGCGCCGGCCACGATTTCGTCGGCACAGTGAGCCTCAAGCACGTGTACGAGATCGCGAAAATCAAAGCAACAGACGAACATCTCAAGCATCTTGGTCTCGAGGCGGTCGCGAGCACAATCCTCCGCTCGGCGAGGTCGTTAGGCATTCGAGTGGTGCCATAATGCAGACGGGATCTGTCTTCACGTGTGCGTTCTCCATGCTGCGATGTGACTGACATCGAGTGACGATGACCATGTTCCGGCAGCTTTGCAAAAGGGAGGCGCCGCAGCTAGCGCTGGCCGCGTACCTGGTGAGAGGATCATCCGAATGTTGTACATACAGATACTCGCGATAGATGGCAAGCGTATATCCACTTCCCGTTGAGTCCGCGCGCGCTCGCGTGAGAGTGATTCTGTGCACCCCTCGGCATTGCGTTCTCCGCTCAAAATGAGCGCTTCTAGATTAGGTTCTTTGACGTCCTTGCAAGGTTCGGATCGTGGTGACTACTAGGTTAAACTCGAGGATGGGGTCATGTTGTCCTCCCCGATGTGGGCCATACTCTGAGTTTGCTCGTACCATATACCACATACTGTCCCGCTAGCACAGCGCAGAGCTGCCTCATATGGCGCAGAATTGAGGATTCACGCCATCATGCCGGCACCCGACATCACATCTGGTCTTGAACATTGACCGCGAGGAAGGGGACCCTTGTACTGTGTATGGCAATTCGGACACGCCGTCTACACGCCATATTCACCTGGCGCGCTCTTTGGGTGCTGCACACAAGCCGACCCAAGGGACCGTGTCGAACATGCCAAATCCAGGAGGCTTAGTTCTACCTCGTGCATGCGGATTGCGAGTGGCAAGTCGACGCAGTCTTGTTTCCGGGACGAATTGATCCACATTTACGAGTCTTTTACGCAATCCGCAGAAGATCTCTTCCGGATCCTTGTAGTTAAGTATGGCGCAAGACGCAATGCTTCCGCGCTACGTAGAGGGCGTGCAGCTTCTGGACTTCCTCTCGCAGGTACCGGAGAGACATACCGCCAGGATCTCCTCATGTTCGTTCTCGATCATCTTCCACTATCGGGAAGGAGTATCGGCCCTCGACTCCACAGCACAACGCCCGGACGACATCATGAAACCATCCTTCTCTATAGACACGTTGAAATTCCTTGTATTCACCTTTATCTGTCGCGATGTACACGTTGCCGATCGCACAATCCACCATCAGCCTCAACGAGAAATTTTCGCAGTGTTTCGCGCTATAAAGGAGTTGTGTCTATGGCACGACTCTGTGCCACTCGAAGGGCTCGTCAGCTGGTCATCCCACTCCCCCCAATACCCACCAACTATGTCGAATGCCAACGAAGAAGTGCTCTCCTGGACTTCTCAGGACCCCCGTCAAAGCCAGCTCTTCGGCAGTCAGGGGGTGGTGTACCGATTCACGGTATGAACTACCTTGTCTGCCATGTTGTGAGAGTCGGCACGAGGTCCTTCACCATAACAGACAGAACCCAACAGCCAGGGCGTCAACGTCACCACCTTGCTGAAAACAATCCGAGTGAACAAGGAAGACCGTGTCGCGAAACTGGAGTGGGCAGCGAACGGCGGCCTCGGACGCGCGGTAATTGGAAAGGTAACGCGCTGCCTCGTGTATCGTAAATTAAGCGAGCTGGCTCATGGCTTCCGCAAGAACACCTACCCCATGGCAGATTTGGTCCGCGTCGATTCACGAGCTGCGGTAAGTCCTTTTTACAAATCTGTCGATCATCAACTGACGCAGATTTTCAGAATTGCAGGATGTTCAACGGCCCAGATGGTTATCAGTACCGGTGGCGGCCAAGTAATAACTCGTTTAATGACGTCGTGGTAAGTATCCGATTTTGTCCACGAATTTGAATACCGCACCGACCGCAATTGGCAGTTGCAAGACCAAAACAACAATGTCATTGCATATTACCGGCCCATTCGACCACAAAGGTATAACATCGGCGACGTCTATGGCGAGTTGCACTTTGTAAGGAATGCGGGGGCTGGCGTCGTGGTAAGTGCATGGCACGAGTTTATCTGACCTCGTGCTCATCGGCGCCATCAGATGCATCCCCCCCTCATGGACACGGTAACTGTCACTGCGATGCTCTATCGCTTCGTCATTGCCTTTGGCCTATGATGTTTGCTCGCGTTCCTATCGATTCACGACACATAACTGCAATCGTTGCATGGTTCTAGGAGCATCGCCATTCTGTATATACTATTTATTCAATGCGTGCAGGATCATGTGTATAATAACTCATCGTGCAAAATGTATGATTTTCATCGTGCCGAAACAGTGGAATCTGGGGTTGCCTCGAGGGTTCGGGTACAATTCTCAATCAACCTCAGATCTTGCACGTTCCGGCCTGACGTAGGAGCGTAAGATCACAGTCGGCAAAAAAGTGCATCGCCTTTCTACGCTAAGGGTACGCTACGCGGACATGGGTACGAATCTCGGTAGAAGCTTACAACTTGGCCCCGAGGCCAAATCCCTCGGGCCTAACGACATCGATGAGGGTGTCGACAGTGCGAATGACCCACTCTGTGCCTTCATCGGTGGCAAGCCAGTAGTCCTCTTCGCTCAGACCCACCACATTCCGGGCTTTGAGAAGGCCGAAGACATGGCTTACGAGCTGTGGTCCGACTCCGCCTTCGGCGCGAAGACAGGCGGTCCCGACTACGGAACCTAGCGCGCGGCTGAGGTTACCCTGCTCGCTGTCACCTCCTGGCAATGGGGAGAGCACGGCGCCGTAGGCTTGAATGATGAACGCTGATCGGAGGCATTAACAAAAGATTAGGATTAGCGTTCAACGCAACGGGGAATTCAATCGAGCGCGACCCGAGGGAATGGAGGTAATTGTATAGAAGAGGAAATGGCCGGGACATTGCGCTGGACGCACCTATGAAATCGGGGTGATATCCGCCTAATTTGTTATAGAGCTTCACCGCATGCGGCTCGTAGATAGAGTCCCACAAAGCTTGTCCCCGCGCCTTGATAGCCTCGACGTTCTCCGGGGTCGCGATCCTAGATGGATTTCCATATGAGCATGATGTGCCCAGGAACCGGGAGGGCGGAGACAATAAATAGAGAGTGGGAAGCTTCACCGGTTGGACTCCTTCCGCAAGCCTTTCTTCACGTCGTCTTCAAACGCGTCAAACATGCCGGCGAAGGACAATATGGTCTTTCATACCGCCAATTGAGTTAGACACTGTGCAGCGCATATGACCACCTCGGGGCTTACCCGCGGCACGCCGACAAAAATGCTGCTCTTCATTGCGGCCTCGCGCATCCAGGCGGCCTTCTGGAGTGCCTCCGAGTAGCTCCGCCTTGACTCCGGTTTGCTGGGATCATCTCTGGTAGTGAAACGGTAGAGATGACCTACGGACGGCGGAACGTTTGCCGTCAAGAGCGTGCATGTCTACTGGTCAAAGGGGGGAACGCGGTTTTGTCATCGATGAGCATCGCCGCCTCGCTGCACGTTTTAGAAGCGCACCGTGAGGGTAAGCCAACCTTTCTCGGCCTTCCTCTGCTGGGCATCGTTAAACGTCCTGGTGAGGACCTCGTTGAGCTTGGCGACGGGAGGGCCGGGCAGAGAACGCGGGTTGCGGAGGGTCAAGAGCTGCTTGATTGCGGGAGGAAGGTGGGCGACCATAGTGTGGCAAATGCTGATCTGAGCGGGCGTCTACCACTGATTGTCCGGAGTAAAGCTGGCGATCTAAACGACAGCAGAAGACGTGGCCCTGGTGGCTCGGTAATATACCATGCATTCTTCTCCCCCCCACCGTTCCTCTCTTCTCCTCATCGGAAACGGCAAGCCGATTCGGACGACCGGTCCACAACACCTCGTCGGCTGATCAGTGTTTGCACGCCAGCGCAACACGGTCCATCGTCGGCGATCTCACAAGAAGCTGTCTGCACTCCAGTTCACACAACACAACTTCATCCATTGTGGCTGAAGCCGCAGGCGGCAACTTTGTTCGACGAAGTGGTCGTGGAGAAGAATTAGGCATCAGAACCGTACGGTTAGTTATGCAGAACCCAGCTACTATGCAAGACAGTAACAACCGTCTCAGAAGAAACCAAATAAAACGATGTGCGTTAAGGGTATAGTGCGTGAGTAAAGACGAGATATTACGAGTGACGCTAGGCGCGTTGCACAGCAGCGGCGGGTCTGTTCAGCAGTCCAACCATGACCCCGTTCAGCTCCAGTTGTCGTTGATGTAGACATCGCCTAGGCTAGTCGCGATACCAGCGGAGCTCATGAGAGCATTCAGAGTGTTGACACCGGACATGTCCTCAAGAACGCCTGGTATGCGCAATCAGCGCAAGCACCTAGAATGACACGCCTCGATACTCACCAAACTGGAAATAGGATTCGATGTAGCTCTGCGAGTCCATCCAAGGGACGACCATGTAGTAGAAAGCCCAGATCTCGCTCTCGTCTGCTTGTGCACCATCACTGAAGTTCTGCATGACAGATGTTCATATATTGAAAGCAGGAGGATCGACCAGAATGCATACCTCATCGGCGTACTCTGTGACGTGCAGGGGGCAGCTAGGGAATGTGCTATGGAATTGCTCAACGTAGCTGATGAAATCTTCCGCATCAGTGCCATAGTAGTGCAGTGCACATCCATCAATCTGTGAACGTTCATGAGGATACGTCAAATGCAGCAACGAGCCAGCAACTCACAGTGCAAGTGTCGCAGGCACTCATGAAGCTCTCCAACCACGGAATACCGTCAGAGCCGGAGGAGACAGCGGGAGATATGAGCCTGAAACCCTCATCCTTCTTAGGCTCGATGTACTGCAGCCAGAGGGAAGCAGCGGTGGACGGGTCCATGTTTGCTTGGCCAGCCTGGTCCGGCCTACAACACAACATGAGATCAATAACGCCACATTATAGCTGACCCACGTACTCGTTGAAGGCGAGGATCGTGCTGCCATAACCCGCCACGACGTACTGCTGGAAAGCGGCAATGGATTCCTCGTTGGGCAGCATGGCCCAGAAATCGAAGCCAAGGCTGTCTGCGTTGTCAGGCTTGTAAGGACTCCAGTTGTACAGGCTGCAGCCACATTCAGATCGACAATGACGAGCAGTTTACTCGTAGCGCACTCACTATTTGGTGGCGTCCGTCTTGAAGTTGACGAGCAGGCTGGCGTCGGCATTGTTCCAGGCAATACCGGTCTTGCCAGAGTATGAACCGGTGCTAACCGCGGTAGACGTGGCCACAGACGCCGACGAAGAAGACGAGGTGGGCGTGTACGTGGAGGTGGGCGCGTCAGACGTCGTAGGGGTATACGTAGAGGTGGGAGCATCCGACGTGGTAGAGCTATAGGTCGTAGCAGAGGACACCTCGTAGGAAGAAGCCGAGGATTCAAGCGTGGACGAGTAGCTCGCGCTCGCCGTGTCGACAGCAGAGCTGGTCACGGCGCCGCTTGACGACCGTGGCAGGCACCGCTTGGTGTTGGAACGCTTCTTCGTCATCCTCCTCTTCGCAACGCCGTCGTGTGCGACATTGCGGCTGAGATGAGGATTTCTGCCTACGCCAGAGAGCGCGTTGACGCTGCTGGGAGTGAGACAGCACACGTAGAGCGCCAGAGAGGCAATGGCCATCAGATTGATGAACTTGGGTGCAGCCATATTGAAACGGGAACGAGCTACGGGAGAGAGTGCGCGTGCGAGACAGAGAACGGCAGGAAAACGAGTGACGGTGCCGTGTGGGCGAGAATGCAAGAGGGGAGAGAAGGCGTTGAAGGCGGGGCAGGAGAAGAAAAGGCCTCTAGCCGTCGCGACGGGCACGCCTAATTTGGATATCATGTCCTTTACGTAAGCGCCAATGGCAACGTATGAGCTGGCACGGTCCAGAGCCGTTCGCGTGCGGGCCCGCACATTCCATTTCCATGCGGTCCCGGAGGACGAAGAGAGCTTTTATGCTGGCTAGCTGCATCAGTGCAGCCTGCGACGCACTTTATCGTCTGTGATGTACCGTAAAACCTGAGATTATTTAGACGGACACAGCCAAAGGCAGCCATGGCGACGTAATGCTGGCGAGGCGTAGCGCCTCAGAAACCCGAGCGGAGTTTTGTGCAGATCAAAAACAGCGCCCCGTGCGCGCACAGACCTCTTCTCTCAACCCCCAAGTTTGACACGAAGAAACCGGTTCATCGAGTTCATCCCAACAACACCACCCCAGCTCAGCTCGCTCCCAATGTCTGACGCCCCCGCCGCCCCTGTCACCGAGAACGGCGTGCCTCCGGCTGCGCAGGACGAGGTCGTCGAAGAGACCCCCGGCTTCAAGGTACGCATTTACCCTCTGACGTGGCATTTTGCTGACTCACAAACCTGTTTAGGTCTTTGCCGGCAATCTTGCGTACTCTACCACGGATGAAGGGCTGAAGGCGTTCTTTGCTCCTGTTCAGAGCGACATGTACGTTCTGCCTTTCCGTTCTCATATGGCAACTGCTGGATGATCGTTCTTTCAGTCTGTCTGCCCAAGTGATTATGCGGGGCACTCGCTCAGCGGGCTACGGCTTTGTTTCAGTGGCGACTGCCGAGGCTGCGCAGAAGGCCGTCGAGCTCCTCGACAAGACGGAGCTCGATGGCCGTCCGGTGATCGTCGAGGTCGCCAAACCAGCCGACCAGAAAGACAAGGAGAAGAAGCAGAGGAAGTTCAAGAGGAGGCCTGGTCGCCGTGGAAGCAAGTCCGTGCCCGGCGAAGTCAGCGAGGCCGATACCAATGGTGAGGCTAACGGTGACGTTTTTGAGAAGATTGAGGGCGCCGCTCCTGGTAATGAAGAGGGCGCGAAGCCCAAGAAAAAGAACAGGAGCAAAGTAAGTGGTCGATGCATCGACTTTGGTTGACAACTTACACCCAATTATCAGCGCAAGGCCAAGGCTCGCAAGGCGGCTGCTGCGGCTGCTGAGGGAGAGGCCCCGTCTGGTACGGAGGGAGCTACGTCTGAGGCTAAGAGGACTCGCACTCGCAAGCCTAGACCGCCTCGCCCGCACCGTGCTGTTGGTGAAGAGCCCCTGGGCGAGCCGTCCAAAAGCGTCCTGTTCGTAGCCAATCTGGGCTTCAGCATCGACGACGCGGGCCTCGCACAGCTCTTCACGGACGCCGAAATCTCCGTCACTTCTGCGCGCATCGTACGCAGGCGTTGGGGCAGACCTCGCAAGAGCAAGGGCTACGGATTCGTGGACGTGGGCGACGAGGAGAACCAGAAGAAAGCGATTGAGCTGTTGCAGGGCAAGGAGGTGGAGGGGCGTGCTATCGCTGTCAAGATCGCAGTGAACCCCCAGACCGAAGAGGGTGATGAAGCCGAACACGGCGCTGAAGCTGAACAGGTCGAACAGGTCGAGCAGGTCGAGCAGGTTCCCGCCATGGAAGCTAAGATTGAGGTGCAGAAGGAGGTCATCCCGGCTGAGGCTGAGGCTGAGGCTGCCGCCGTTGCTTCTTAAGTTGCGGACTACATAACTTTCCGTCGAGATCGTCATCTTCGTTCATCCAGCTCATCTCGTCCGGTACTCCCCTCTCACTTCCCGGCTGGATTCCGTTCGCTATCCAGACAAACTGGTGTTGTGTCTACCATTCCGCTTCCCCCTTTTAATGAAGGTTCCGTGCAGATCAGAGCGGTCTGGTTCTGTTTCCTAGTTGTTAGCTTGTGTTGTTGCTCTTTCACGATACGAGCGACTTTTACATGCATTTATAATTATTGTTATGATCATGACGTCTTGCAATGCTCGGATCGATCATTTGATACCTTACTAGCTCACGTTATGTAATGTACAATGGCTGATGAAGAAGACGACTATCTCTCCGACAAGTTTCTGCTCGAGACTTCCTCAGCTCGTACTGCTCCGCAAACATATGCTGAACGACGTAAGGAAGCACAAAGACTTGCGGCCATCAAGAATGAGGAGAATAGGAGGAAGAGCAAACGTCAGCTGGAGCTGGAATCTCGCGAGGAGGGCCTCAGGAAGAGTCTGTTCGAACGGGCGAAGGAGGAGGAGGTTTTTGGGCAGCAGAATAAGGCATTGGCGATGATGAAGAAGATGGGGTACAAGCCGGGGGAGTCTCTAGGGCAGAAACATGACGAGCCAGGACCGTCTGGCAGCGCACCAGCAACAGCAGACAAGGATGTCGATGCGAGAGCATCCTCTGCGGAACTACAAGATGGCTCGAAAGCCGGCATACAGCACATAACAGAGCCGTTACCGTTGCAAGAATGGGCTGGTAAGTCTACATGCATCGCTGAATCTCTTTTACGATGAAACGCTAACCCCCTTCCTCAAGGCCGTAAGGGCATTGGCCTGGGGAAGCGTGCCGCCTCTCCTAGTGCGGCGGAGAGGCTCGCAAAGATGGCAAAAATGGCCGAGGAGACGGACCATGCCACTTTTCGTGACCGGGCCCGTGAGGAGTACGAACAGCGCCGCGCGCACGGTCGTCTCGCGCCTGCTCAGCGTACCTGCATAAATCTAGACGAAAAGGCCGGTATAAAGGTACGTCACTACATCTTATTTTCGCCCTCGCTACTGTCTGACAGTCTGACTGATGATACGTCGTACAGTTCAACGTCTTATGGCTCAACCCAGACAACCCGGAGACATTCCCCGAAGGTCTCTTGGATGCATTGGACAATCCGGTGCTCGTTGATGCGTTGGAGCGGCAACAGGCAGATCGCAGCATCGAGGGCCGTCTGAAGGCTCGTATGCGCGTGGACGCGCTGCGACCGCTCGCGACATCATTGGAGGAGGACGACGGTGCCGAATCGCAGGAGGCAGAGATACCAGAGCTCCTCAAGTCGCCCTATTCGGAAGAAGAGATCCAGGAGGCGACACAGTTTCTGCAGCTGAGCGTGAGTCGCCATGTGTCTCGACGTCTCAAGATCAGACTTATGACTTCATGGTTGCGCAGACGAAAGATAGATTGCAGCTGGTGCTTGACTACCTCCGTCAGAAATATGCCTATTGCTTCTGGTGCGGAACGCAGTATGACGACCGGGAAGATATGGAACGTAACTGTCCTGGGCCTGATGAAGAGGCGCATGATTGACACGACCGCAGCGGGTCGCCGTGCGGAGGCGTAGACTGATTCACGTGTTGTTCTGTGCGGGGAAACGGACTAGCACGGTGGAGTATGTGTATGTATTGTACGAACACGTTTGGCCAGATCAATACATGTTGGTAACGCAGCTGCAACGCTAGTCCGTAGGGAAACGACCGTATCAGCCTGGGAGGCTTGAAGAATGCAGCAACGATCAAAGAGCGTCCTAGGTATCATGCAGTCGAGGCGAGATGAGAATGAGCGTGCCGATATTCACGATGTCCACGGCGAACGAGTCAGACACAAAAAGTCGGGTAGAAGAAGACTCGGAATAAACTATATGAAAGAATGACAGACGATAAAGGCTTGACTCGATCTATATGGGTACAACGGATAGCTTGTTCAGAGAGGAATACAACTCCGGGGAACAGCTCCAAAGTCCAATTGTAGCCTCAGGCCAGGGGAGTAACGATGGGTTGGGCGAAGTTGTTCGCGAGCGATTCGGGACGCGAGAACACCGAGATGCGGATACCGGGATCACTTACTCGAGCGAGCAGTGCGCGTCTCGAGGCTGAGGCATCAGACACCTGCTGAGGTTGCGTGGTAACGGCAGCGTCGCGCATTTCTTCGTCCTCTGTATCAGATGGGGTATATTTGTAGGACGGTGAGGGCGGGAAAATAAATGGGATGGTGGGAAGAGAGACCGGTTGCGTAGGGCTGGTGGACCGCCTACGCCTAGGGTGGGAAAATGTGGGGGACGTCGGTGAATTCTGGGGACTTTTGCGACGGACGAAGGTCGATATGGGAGTGTTGGCAGTGAGGTCAGTCTCGGACAGATTGAGCTTCTGCGGTCGTCGTGGAGGGTTCTTAGCTGCGATGGAGGCCGATCTGCGGCTGATGGTGCATGTAGCTGGTGACAGATACGGAGACGTAGACAGAGGCTAGAATATGGCATGTCATGAGAATTATCAACGAACGGTTCACAGAGGTGACACTCACCCGCATAGGCCGCTCCTCCAGTTCCTCTTTCGTAATAACAGGGACGCTCCTCTTTCGCGAATGAGACTGATCGACGCGTCAGATATGTTTCTTCCGACTGGACGCACTACTCACGATGCTCGCGCCGTATGGAGCGTATCGAGTCGCGCGCGCTCGGCGTCTCTCCATCTCCCAATCCCTATCGGCAGGAGAGCTCTCGCGAGATGCGGTTGTGGCGTCGAACCGAACGCTGGGATTTGATAGTAGAGTACCCGAAGTCGATGAAGAGAAAGAGCTGCAGGATGAGGCGGAGGAAGAGCGTGAATGGTGAAATGCAGGACGGTTTGCACCGGTGTGGCGGGAGTGCAGGCCAGGTTTGGCGGCGTTATCGAGGCCCAGGGAAGCCATGAGCTCGACGAAGGATGGGAGGGCGGTCATCGCGGAGGAGGTGGTAGCCAGAAGGAAACCTCGAGGCAGACATGAGACAATCGGGGTATTATAACCAAGGAGAAATAACGCCTTGGAAACGAGCCGAGTGAATGCGGTTGCTACGGAGGGTGGTGAGCGTCATGAAGCAGGAGGAGAGGTTTCGCTGATTTCGACTGCGTAGGACAACGGTGTGAGACAATCAGCAGGCGGTTGTCGACAAGGCGATGCCGGACGGGGCGCAGTCAGAGCGCAGCGCCCCCACTGGGTGGTACTGCTTCCGCTGCAATTTGTCGGCAAGCCCAAGCTCGCGTCCGACGGCGGGGGCCTGCAAGCGACGAGCACGCCGATGGGGCGTGTCGAGGAAGAAGCAGCTATTAATTGTCAGTATCATGGCGACGTGCACGTTGAGGTCGCTCCGCGACTGATGGCGGAAAACACGATGCCTTGATCAGCCGCTGCACCCAGCGCGCGTGAAGCATCTTCCATTGAAGAGACAAATCAAATACGAATATTCAGAGCGGTGGCGGCCCATGGAAACAACGGCGCCCGCCTGCGTGCACAAAGTCGTCTCATCCAGTGGACCGATAATTATACAAGGAACTTCTCGAGGGCAGTGCGAGGCTGTGCCTGCATTACGGCGTCCATACGTGAAGATCAAATGCGATCGCTATTCTCTGGTTGCCGAGTGCCACACTGCCAAACACGGTTATACACTCTTCTTCTTCCGACTCCCATGAACTCGCAGCCGGCCCCCAATTACAACAACCAAACCGCAGCCGGCGGAGGCGGCACCTACACGATCCAGCCTCGCATGGACATGGAATACCTCTGCGCAGGTGCGTGGCCGTCGTCTGTTCCGAGAAAGCAGTCGCTCACTTTTTTCCACCACAGACTGCGGATCGAAAAATGAGATCAGGCCGCGAGAACCCATCCGTTGTCGAGAGTGTGGGCACCGTATAATGTACAAGAAGAGGACAAAACGAAGTGAGTCTCTTTTGTGGTGTCGAGTCTTACGGAAGCTCACCACAGGCGCGATAGTGGTGCAATTTGAGGCACGATAGTCCCGCATCCCTGGATATCCCCTCATCACCCGCTTCCATCGTCTGCGTCCTGTCTTCGGCATACCATCCTCGTTTCATTACGGCTACATGTATTATACAGGAACCAATGTACAGATAAACCACAACAAGCAAGGCGACGAACTGCAGACACTTCACCAAAAATTCAGCCGCAGCATTCGTATGTTCAGAAAACATGTCACAACGACCCGATCCAAGATACTGTCCGAGCCATCTACTACGCGCAAGGTGGACTGTTCATCTGACCAGGTCGCTACGGTTTTTCCACGGGTGCTGACACACTGTCGACATCGTTATCTTCGTTGGTCATCTGGAAGAGAACAAACCCGACGACCTACGACCAAGTCCCTCCCATTCTGTCCTACCTTCCATTTGTATTCCCCACTGTTGGCCTTAAAGCGGCGAGATCTGGAAGGGGCATTTGTTAATGGCACACGGGGGATTGTGGCGTCAGGTACATACTTGCTCGATGCTTTTTTACGCTTCCGTAATTCCCTGACTGGCACCTGTGTAATCTATGAGCGGAGAAGAGCTATCCAACTGGGTGTGACGGACCCGTTCGGTCCCGAAATACACAGTAGCACTCGTGTTTGACTGCCAATCAATTTGGCCTGCATTATCCCATATTCCGGTTATCGCGTTCATGCGCTGAATTGTCGTGACGCCAGTAGTTGTTCCCGTATTGGGATGATGGAACTGCAATGCGTGCGCGAAGAGTGAGAGAGAAGGCCGCGGGGACGCTTCAGTGAACGAGCACTTTGTACATCTCGCGAGGTTCCGCAGAGCCCTCCAACATTTGCTTCACTTGAAATGTGCGTTGGTCTGCGTCGGAAGACTCGTCAGGAAATATGAATTGGAGGACCAAGTCGATGCTCGGAGTCGTCATGTGCAAGTGAGGCACGCGGTGTGGAGAGGGGTCAGGAGGTGAATTGAATAGTCGAAGCCACAGCGAGGGAGAAGAAAATTATTCATCGCGACTGAATGACCATGTTCTTAAGTGACTCGGTTCGTCGAGGCGTGTCGCCGTGGACGTTTCAGAAATATACTTGGGTTTGTGACACAGGAGCAGATAGCGTGCTTCAGGAGCGGCACTGTTGATCACGCCCGATCTGATTAGGGCCAACGCGAGGTTAAATCGCGTGCTTGGTCGATGACGCCGGCTGATAGTGATAGTGGTGCTGGTGGCGTACGCGGTCCGCCAGATGGGCGCAAGGTGGACGCACATGGTATAGAGCACGTCGGTAAAAGACGTCAGGTAGTCGGCACCAAAAACGCGTGGTGGCCTTCTGGAGTTCCCAGCGATGGCATCAACGGTACGTGAGGGGCCAAGAGGGGGGGACATCCTCGGGGGAGAGCGGCTGATCTCATGGGCCCCGTGTCGGCTCACAGTGCCATTGCCTGTTATCGATAGGTCGGAAAATCCAGTCGTGGCCCGGGTGGCGATCTCCGGACCCTGACAGCGTCATTCAATTCAACGGATTGTATATCCGTAAAAATGTGATGAAACTCACCTGGCGGGGCGTCAACAGAGTAGCCGACAGGCTGCCATATTTTGGCGACCGCCCTCCGGAGCGTTGGACGGCGCTCCGATGGTCCAATGCACAGCCCCTCTGGCTAGTCAGTCGCGGCTTCACTACTATGAGCAAAAGCCTTCCTCTTTAACCATAGAGATATAAGGACGCCGTGATAAATGGCTTCTGCCACATAAAGCTCACTTATAGGAACAATCATCGCGCGATACATTGTCTCCGGGATCCGGAGACCAAAAAGGGACTCCGCTGGATCAATACAAGCCGGAAAGATCACAGAACAGTGCCCCAGGAAAGCATTCATGGTTCAATATATATGTATGCTGCGGTCCGTATGAACGGCGTGACGTACCTGTCAGGTTAAAATGCGCGAGTGCGCATAACGTTCAGTGATCCGTCGACCGCTTACTGGCCGATCCTGCGGGGTTGTTGCTGTAATATAAAGCAGGAAGGCGACGTGGCAGGTACCTCCGCCAGTACGGTAGCTGAGGCGTACGCGTTTGGACGAGGCTAGAAGAAGCGAATCTGGAGGACTGGGCCAGAAGAGCGGCGAAGAAAACAGACTCGTGTTTCCCTCCAATACAGAAACATTCTGTCCAGACCGTGTGTGTCCGGTATCTCTGCACCGGCGACATTTGCGAACTGGAGAGGGTGGCAAGCCCGGGCGAATTACTGGCACTGAATCACGTGCGGAGCTGTGATTGGAGGTTTGATTGGGATGCCTGAAAAGGCAGTCCGGCAAGGTCCGGGAGAGCGCCGGATCCGTTCGTGTCGGACGGCAAGAGCAGCGGCGAAAGGGCGCCAAAAGCAAAGGAGAGTCTGGAGCAACTGGTTCTTGCCACGGCAGAGCGCACGGACGTTGCCCCCTGCGCTCGTCATAGGAAACTCGTGTACAACGCCTGTATATTTATTTCAGTCGTTATGCCCAGCCAAGACAGCAGGGCTCGCAGTATTTCTGGCGACATTGAGGTATCGACGATCGCTCGAACGGCACAGATGCTCCTCTGACACTCCTCGCAGAGTTCGGACGTCGGGTCTCCTCAAGACCTCGGGGATGCCGGCTCGTCCAACCATCCAGGCAAACCGGGGAGGAAGAAAAATCCAAAGTGCGGGTCCTTTCTCAACGTGATCATGCTTACGTCCCTGATGTCCCCAGCTCACAAGCAGCTCGGCGCGATCAGAACCGAATAGCCCAAAGAGAGTTCCGTCTCAGAAAGCAGCAGCGCGTGCGTGCCATGTTCAGCATCATCGCGGATAGTCTGGTATACTCAAACATTCCCAGATCCGAGATCTCGAGGCGAGCGTGGAGATCCTTTCAGGGGGCAAGGATGAGGCCCTCACCCAGATGAGGAAGATCCTGAAGGGTTTGTAGCTCTTTGCTTCGATCCAAACCTATGTTCATCTTTCTGCAGATCTCATGCATGAAAATCAAGTGCTGCGCGATCTGCTCCGTAGCCTCAGCGGATTCATAGGAGAAGGGGCGGGCGGCATCCTACCAAAGCTTGGATGGGACATCAACGACTTCCACAACTTCCTCAACAAAGCAGAGACCGACTCGGCTTGGGAAAGCTACCAGCGGCACAAGCAAGCCACTAGCGAGGCCGCCGGTGCATCAGCTGGCGCAGCAGGTGGCCAAAAGCGACCGCCGGATGAGGACACACTCAGTGCACGGTCGAAGCGATCGCGAGGAATCGACGAATCCAACGGTGAACATGTGGATTCCTTTTCGAACCCCATGTTGGTGCCTTTGAGCTCCGCCGGACCGTCTGTCGCTTCAAACGGCCTCTACTCAGCTTCGACTAGGCCACCTCATGACAATGTCCTGCTAAACGAACTGTTACGTAATAACTCGTCGGGTTCTCCGATGTTCATGTCATCTTCCTCCCCGAATGCCTCTGGCTCCTACGCTACATCAACCTCAGGGAATGTTGGCGGTTCCTATCCAGCGTCGTATATGCAGACATCTCTGGGTGTTCCCGCTGATCCCAGTCTGCCTAGTCTATCTATGGTAGGATCATCCCCCGTGGGTGTGCAACAATCGAGAGTTGGGCCCACCCCCTCTGCGCAAACGTCGACAGAAGACGAAGACATAGAGCCAAAGAAGACTGATGCGTACAAACTCATACAGTAAGCCCCTATTTTGTTGTCGACGCGAGACGCGCTCAATAATGGCGCACGCAGCTACCACTTGGACAACTACAAGCGCAACAGTGCTTACTGTTTACCTTCATCTCTTCGGCCCACTCTGGTCCAGAGGCAAGTACAAGTTGCGAATCACATAATCTCCTGATCCTCATTGTCTGAACCTCTTCAGAACTGTCCCTCATGGTGAGAGCGCACTAGAGATAGGATTGTGCCATTATTGATTATGCTGAAGAGAGTGTCATCGACGCGATCCTTCACCCCGAACTACGTGACCGCATGATTCTGTTGCGAGGTGAGTTCACTCTGTTAATCAGGATGTGTTATATTGACGTCTGCTCAGGTCGTTTCGATCTTGTTGATTGTCTGCACGATTATCGGAGTGCGGTGACCATCCATGGGGATGATGTCCTGGCCCATACCAACTGGGAGATCTCGGAGACATGGCTCCAGCGGTACAAGTAGGTGGCTCTATGCGCATGGAAGGATGTGTTTGGTGATTCACGGTCTCGTCGTCCAGGTTCCTTGTTGATCAAGCTACCCTAAACATCACGAACCGCTGGAGGCGTGAGAGAGGCGAATGCGAGCTGCGGCTGGCAGACTTCCAGGAGCCTCAAGCGACAGTATGAGTAGGTTGTACGGTTATTGGCCAGAATATCAGGAACATTTTTGTCGGTTACGAAGGTTCTGGATACCGCTTTCGTTGGCTATGCTTGTCTGTTATCGCACATGGGGAAATGCCATGGTTTTTTAATGTCAGGATGAACTGGGACAGTCGCGGCGGAGGGATAAGGGAATGATTCAAGTGTACGCAGTCGTGACATTGATATCGATGGTGCAGGATAAAGAGGAGCATATCTCTCGTGAGTAAAAGTGGATGCCTTGGTGTGCAAGTATCGGGAAATCCCACTACCAAGAGGCTTTCCTGACGCCAGCGATTTCCCCCTTCAGTGCCTTCAGCCGGAATTGATACTGGCAAGGGAGTCAGAGTCAACAAAAGCGGCGACTCGTTCAAGATAACAACATACCCTGCACAGCCCAAACTCGCCCATGATGCCTCGTCCACGTCCCGTCTCTATGCACCGGTTTTTCACCGTCGTCGGGCGGGTGTACTTCCCGAACGTGTTCAGCTGGAGCTGCGCCTGGTAGCGCACCTGAGGCGGGAGGCTTTGGTTACGCGCGACGTAGAGGTAGGCTCGTCGGATGATCTCGTTCGCCTTCACACCATTGCGGGCTTTGATATCGCGTAGGACTCGGGCGTTGGGCATGGTGGTGGAGAGAGCGATGGGCAGACGCCCATGAGGCGCGGACCGGCAAATCGTAAGGAGTCGGCGCTCGACTGACCTCATCGACTTGCATTCCTTCTCCTCGAACACATTCACCGCGTATCACAACTGCGGACAGCCGCTCAAGCTCAAGCATTGAACTTGAGGGAATGGGCTATTGAGCTAGGTGCAGATTACATGTCGATTCACTGTTTCCGCGCACACTGACAATTCACTCCAGAATGATCTTCCCAAGAGCACTGAATGTCATCAACCCTCGCCAACGACGAACGGTTGTCTCTATGCTCTTTGGCCTCACCGCATTTGCCTCCATCGTCACCGTGTCCGCATCCAATGTTCTATCATGCCCAGCACATGACCGGGAGCGTTTCGCAGATGGAGTCGCTCAGGAGGGGATGAAGGGACGACGGGCCGTCACGGTAGTGGAAAAGAGACCACGGAGGTGGATCGAAGAGACGCGTCCGACACAGGCATCATCATAATCCATCTCTTAATCTACATGGAATCATGCCACAGTGTCCATTCGGTTGTCCAATTGTACGTCAATCAAGCAGAATCGTATCGTGTCATTTCATTAAGAGTCTAATATGGCCACATTGGGATATATATAGCGGACGTAGCCAGTCAATTTACAACGTCATTAGGCGTCAGACATGCTTCTATCCCTTGTATTTTTGCGTTGTCGATACTGAGCCTCCTGTTCTTCGTGCGTTCCCCTGCAAGCAATGATCAACCTATATCGTTGCCGTGACCTAATAATGCACGCACGGTAAGGGGTTCTCTTGGATTGGTATGCAGCACAAGAGGCACAGGAGATTGGCCGCAGCTTGACAGATGAAGACGATGCGTAAGGCATCGGCATATGAGCTTACAGCTGCCTCACGCAGAGGGGGGCTGAGATCAGGAATGATGCTCGTCGAGTGGCTACGCCGATGTCGTGTGAAGAGAGGTTAAGACGACAATGAGGTTTATGACTCACCGAATCTTCTCGATGATCTGAACAACGGGGGTTCAGACTACCGACATTGCACCTTAGGGGTTACAACTCACCTCGATTGCCCCCGGCCCTGTGATACGCTCTCGCAGCTTTCTGGTCAGAACTGCCTGCAACAGCGCTCCACTTAAACTGACTCCGAGAACCTGCCCGGTAGTCCGGAACAAATAAGTTACTGGAGAATTGTCTCAGCACGCCGCCCATGTGTCTTGTTCAAAGTTGGAACTTACTGCCGGTGGCCACGGCCATATCCTCCTTCGCTACACTAGCAATCATCGCCTAGAAAGATTTCAATCAGTTTGATGAGCGCCGTACAACGGAGTAAAGTCCCCCCTCACAATTAAAGTCGTCGTGATCACACTAGCCATTCCCAACCCTTGCGGTACGATATCAAACCATAAGTGAAACGCAGACGTTTTGTCGTTCCAGAATACAACTAATGTCGTGGCGACGACCGTTAAGAGTCCCGAGATTATGGTCAAGTTGTACAACTTTCCCGTTCTCCTCATGACCCTGTAAGCTGGATCAACCACGGAATCTGCGGGTTGTCGATTCTGATGTACGTACCAGCCGGCGAATACACTTCCTGTTGAAATGGATACCTGTGGTGCACTTCATATCGGAATGGTCCATAGAATGAGGTGGCCGCAACATACCGAATGGGGCAATAAGTGGAGACCTGCATAGATTGATAGATGTGTGAAAACGCGCATAAAGGTGGATTGAAGCTATACTTACCGGCGTCGGTTGAGGAGTTTAGCCTAACAGCAGAGAAATACTGATGATGCACCGTTTCAGAACGATGTTTCTTTCTACTAAATTCTACTTACTAATGGGACATTATACAGCTAGCGGACAAGCTCAATATTGTTCTGCGATTATGGACAGAAATTCCGCTTACCATGGAGAACGCGGCTACGCTGCCGAAGAAACAAGCCAGAGAAACTGCAAGCGGCGTCCGTTGTTTGATGAGCCTTATAGGCATTACCGGGTATGGCGAGTGATATGTCTCGACGAGGATGAACAGAATACACCACACGACGCTAGCAACCAGCAGGCCCCAGATGAGAGGATCCGACCATGGCAGCTCTTCTGTCGACTTGAGACTGAACCCAAGCAAGAGGCAACCTACCGTCCCAACAAGGGTCAAGGAGCCGAAGAAGTCTATCCGACGGATCTTAGCATGCAGACTCTGTGCCTCGATCTCGTCTGGAAGCTTGATCGACACCTTCGCCGTTACTAGGACGAAGGAGAACAACAAGATTGGCATCTGCGATTTGTTCGGCAATTATGTCAGACGAGGTAAATGTGATATACGGTTTGGCTCCACCTGGAAGAGGAACGCAGATCTCCTGTCAAGTTGGCGAAAATTCAGACGGAAAATTCATCATGACAGGACTAGACGTACCATCCAAAGTTGTCATTCATCCAGCCTCCCAATGGCCCACCCAGGCCGGCACCGAGTCCGAAAAGACTGCAGATGCCATAAGCACACCAAGTACGGAATAGGAATGATATTCTACCGCTATAAATCCTCACATGTTCGTCATTCCCTGATACAACCCTCGTTGACGCCTGATAGAAGCTGATCAGAATACGCGCCCGAGGTGGAGGCTCTGTTCAACTCACAGAGGTATCAAATCAGTCACAGCAACGCTGGATACTGGTCAACTGTAAGCGCCTGATGTCACAAAACATTGTACACGAGCCAACCTGTCATGACCCTGTGATATTTCATCGATATGATGAGCGTTTGATGTGTCTAGGTTCTCATGGATGTGACTTTACCCCCCGCCGCCCATGCCTGCAACCGCCCGTGCGATGATAAGAGCGTCCATTGAAGGAGCCAAACCGCACAGGAATGTCCCCGTTCCTACACTTTATCAATAATGTCGAGCTATAGTCTGCAGAAGGCTTAATACGAACCGAAGAGAGACAGAGCTAGCAGCATTGCTCCTTTGCGTCCCAATATGTCTGACAGGCGACCTACATCGCAGGTCTTTCAGTTACACTAGGAATGCGAGATTGATGCTGCACGACCTAACCGTATAGTGGGGTAAAACAGCATACCGACAAGAGATATGATGTTCCAATGTAGGACGACCTGTTCGACTCATTGAAGTAGCTGCCGATGGGAGTCAAGAGCGTTGCAACGATGGTGCCTAGCGACAGTGATATTGTAGATGAGGATGAGACATTGTTCTACTGTTGCATACCGTCGAGAGCGCCCAAGAAGACCGCACTCCATAGTCCGGCCAAGACCCATGCAAGATCGGTCCCGGATGCTTTGTTAAGCGATGCAGACGGCGGCGTCGCGGCTCCTAAATCGTCGGCCGAGCGATAAGACTCGGGCGTAGATTGCTGGAGCAAAGGCCGTGTTTCTGAGGGGTCGCGGCTGGTAGAAGACATGGTAAAGCAGGACGCAGGACCGCGTTCAACTGCCAACCGGTTTATATCTTCTTCGGAGGGGCGATGTCCCACGGGACGGCGAGCAGGAAGTCCGGATAATCTGGAGCTGAATGAGTCGGCGCTGGAAATGAAATGTTGGTGTTTGAGGGCGACGTACCGGACAGCGCCAGGCGAGGATGTTGGATGTCGACAAGTTCGTGTCGGTATGTTCGGGGCGGAGAGGACGAGTTAATGCGCCGACCGCGCAGATTATAAAGTCGGGGCGAACTGTGCCTGCTATAGATCTCGCGCCGTAGATCTCGACCGAGCGATCTGAGGTATCGTCAGCATCCGTGATGCACGGACCATCCTCTTCCAGAATTCCTCCTCGGAACGTGCGCTCTCCGTCCGCCTTGCCCTTGCACACCTTGCGCCATTTGCAGTCCTATTTCTCTACAGAGCGAAACATATTTCTCGCCTTCCATCTTCTGCTTGCAACGGTCACATCCGACATTTCTTCCGCCTCGAGGCTCCCGTCGCTTATCAGTGTTTTTTTCCTCCGACATTGTCGGGACTGCGTCCAGTCGACGTCTCGGTGTTCTGCATGTTGAAACACATGCCTCAATCCTGAGACATGAGCCATGTCGGACTGCTGCCTTGTTTGTCGCAACTTGTGAAACCAAAGGTAACCCTAAATGGACAGACACTGCATACCAACTCCACCCGAGGCGCCACTCTTGCGTCCATTTGCATTTTAAAGACGCGCCGCATCTGTCAGATTGTGTGCCAGACATTACTAGAATCTTTCCTGTACCTGATCAGGGTTTGCTTCCCGATCTGGTGTCCAACTGCCACGTTTCGACGTACCTTTCGACGTCAATACCTAATACACCGTCGCATATTTCATATTTTCATACCCTTGATGCGCATGACGGAAGTCACACCCTCACATAATAGTCGGCATGCGACGGGTACATCTTTGGACCATATATTGGTTATTGATCCGCTATTTATCGGAACTGCGCCGGAGTGGTCCAAACATAACGTTACGGCGAGTGATATGGATGCATCTCATTCTGTTGCATTAACTCACACGACATTTGTCTTCGTTTCGACATGGCCTTCTCTATGTGCAGTTCAGAATACTTCTATTGCAGCATGAGATGCCGTCACAATTGCCCCACCCTGCCAGCGCAGCCTGGACGTTCATGTCAAGTCGTGCATCCCGCGCTCTCGCGGACATTCCTCGAGAACAGCTGCCGTGAGTGAGGTCTCGAAGGCTCATTCCTTCCCCTTTTGCTCATTTCTATACATGCAGAAGCCACGGATGCGGGGCGCTCTGTGTTCAGAATATGTCGCAGGTTTGTCATCCTCCGATTTCCACGATGATCCAGAACGGACGAATCTTCTATTCGATTCTTGCAACGTCCAGTGACGCAGCTGACGACACATGATTCGCACGTATCAGGGTGCGTTTACTCGTCTCAACCTGTCAGAAGCAGCAAGTGTTATAATGTTAGGTGAAGCCCTGCATTCTCTAGCAAGATCGGACGAAGCATTTCAGGTGCGCTGGGGTAGAGCCGTAAGATTGGCGGGGTTGACTGCTAAATCGGTCTGAACCACATAGCGACCGTTTGCTATGGAGCTGGCCGTTCATGGAACTGGCTTCGCGTACACGTCGCTCCGCGAGTTCGGACAATGTAAGCCTTCCAATAGCAAGTCTGACCGAGGCTGACAATGACATGCGCTTCTATCTAGGTGACGAGTGATGAGTTCTGCGACGGAAACTAGCGGTAGAATCGGCATTCAGTTAATCGACCGTACTGACTAGGTTGTGACTAGCCCATTCTTTTCAATGACCGCTTGAACGGCTCATTTTCACCCCTCAGCACGTCAATTCAAAGGCTCGGGATAATGTATAAGATGCTTTGTGAGTTATTCTCGTTACATGTACACTGGTCTACGGAGTTATCCCTCGAGAAGGACATTCATCAGCATCAAAATTTGCGAGGAAAAACGCCAGTATCATACCTCATATGACAGGTTATTCGGATATCACAGATGGAGTTTTCAAACTGAGACTCATTTTATAGGTAGCTAAGCCTGCCAAGCTTGCCGCCTTGACATCAATATAAGTGCCCACGCAACTTCCGTCCGCCTTCGGATACGAAAGTCACGGCTAGGCTCGCTGCTCGGAAGATAATCTGCACTGTTTGCGTTTCCGCACTGCAGCTTCGGTCGCATCAAACAGAACTTTCTGTGTGCAACGAATTCAGGCGCTCAGCGTGCTATTTGTTTCCTTTTCGGATGCCGTTAGCGACTGCTGCACACCGACTAGCATTCTAGGTCGCAATCTCTGCTCAAAGTTGTGCCTCTCGGATATTATCGTCCTCAGTAGAGACCTTGCATCAAGCAGCAGGTCTGTTATTCAGTCCTGCATTCCCAGGTAGGTGCTTCATGTCGTTTACCCCGCTTCTAGGAAGTCCTCGCGTCTTACCGAATGCATCGCACGCAGGATGACAGACCGTTCCTCAGTGTGATTCCTGCGTATCAGCAGGATCGCGGAACACTATCATTGCATATCCGCGAATCGGATGAAGATAGCACGAGATAGCATGCGCACTGAGCCGAGAACTATAGTGCGAATCCGCTTGTGAACCTCCGATCGGACTTCACAGGATGCCTGGATGCTGCATTGACGGTGAGGTCAGGTCGTCAGGTGGACCGCTAGTCGGACATAATGACAAATTCACTCCATCCCGTCCGCTCGCGTGGGGGGGTGTTGCTGTAACTGTCACGTAAGTTCTATCTTTTGTGCCTATGTGCGTGCCGGGCAGTCTCAGTTGTGCTGCTTTTGACCGGTGCTGGTGCTCGTCGAATTTCAAGGGCTGTATCGGGTGACCTATGGGATCTTAAATGTGGTGTTTCAGCTTCCAACTAGTCTTGGAGGAGGATCATCGGGTACCGCATGCTCACCGGCGCTTTGCAGCAAGGCTGATCAAGTCACGTCCATAATCAGCACACATTTTTCTGGATTGGCCCGCCGCCAACTTTCCATGGAATGTCGACGTACGTCTTATTTGGACTGCTCTACCGTCGCATACCCATAACGTGTAGAGCTTTTGCAGCCGAACGGTCTCTCCCGCCTGGCTCATTCAATTAATAACGCGCATGGAGGCCCGCACCATGGCAACATTACTTTGAATACTCAAGGTAAGTGTTCGGATCAGTAGTGTGGTGCCCGAGACGTATGACGCAATGTTGATACGTGCTATTTAGGATGGACATATGTATAGTATCCTTTTATGTCCACCTTGTGGGATTCAACGTCCATCTAGGCCTGTTCATTCTGCGCATTAGTCACAAACACCGGACCCGCGCACCATACAGTACCCTCATTCCCTTTTTCTTGAGGTAAGCGATGATCCTCTGGTGACACTTGAATGTAAGTTCCGAGACTTCAGTCACGTTTTACGAAAGAACTAAATCGGGCACCGACCGCAACCGCTCCTGGCGAGATGAATAAACTCTATATGGAGTGCGTGGCGCCCTAACGTAACAAACGCGCTCCAGAGGGCCCCTGCAGATGACCGCGGTCTCGAGTGATCTGCACGCAGGAAGCGTTTGCGATCGAGCCCGATCGAGACGCGGTAAAACGCGGTGAGACGCGTCGCGGTCACGTGCCCTCACACTTAGTGCCGGTCATGCTCCCCCCAGTCTCGAGTGTTGGAAGAACTCTCCAATCATCTGTGCTGCATTTCTCATTGCATAACTGATTGGAGCTCCTCCAAAAGCTCCCTCAACGCGGCGATGCTCTCCTGACTGAACGTCGACAGGATCGTGAAACGCACGCAAGCAGCCTAACCACTCAGCCTGTTTGCAGCCGGAAGGTTCTTCCACATCCTCGCGATCGTCGACTGCTCCTGTGCCGCGTGCTGCCCTCGAGCCGGTAGCTCGTTCGCAATATCGATATGGGATGCGCAGCATGCTAAGGACGGACGCCCGCTCTTTGGCGCCACCACCTACCTGAACAAGTCCGCCTGGACAAATAGAGCGTCGCGACGACTTTCATCCTGCTTGGCCGACGTTCTCGCTCACCCCCCAACCGACCCATGTGAAGCTCGGACACTGAATAATTGGGACCCTTCCTTTGAGCTGCTCTAGATGATGAGAGACGTGCCATGTATGGTAAAGGCGCTAATGCACTTAGAACGGGACGCCAAATGAACGTAGGATAGGGATCGCCTGGCAAGCGTTCGCCGCTGCGAGTCTCTCGTTGCCGATTTATGGTGTGGTCCATGTCGCCATCGCATCTGTCCCTACGGCCTACATTGGGATGCTGGTGCATTAGCTTGCACCAATCGGTCCTCATAGTCTAATTGTTAGCCTGAGGTGTTCCATTGAAGGCGGCAACGAACCCACAGAGTACTAGTCTACCACCGGTGGATCTTGGCGTCGTTCGCCGCATGAGTCGCTGATCCGATCAATTATGAATGCATAATACTCTTGATTAGCTTTGTGCTCTCCAGTCCACCATCATATTAAGATACCGGCTGACCCGGAGCATTAGGATTCGTTGGCCATGGGGTGGCAGAGTTCTTGCATTGTTCCGTCCCGTTTGTGAAACAGGTACACTTCATTATGAAGCTTCATATTGTCGACCCTGCCACCTCGCCGGGAATATGTCGAATGGCGGAACGGTCGTGAGAAGTAACCACTCTCCGCTTGCGTCGTGAGGGACCGCAGCGCGGTCGCTAAAAGAGGATGATCATCACCGAGAGCCTGGGCTTGTCTGTCAAGACCTGGAGAAGCGAGGGCGTTTGCCGTTGCTGATATAATCTCTCTGTAATTACCTGGCATGAAAACGGGGGAGAGGATTTCAGAAGTCAGAGCTATCGCTGAGACCCACTGCGCGAGGAAACACCGCGCTGCAGTCAACACCGTCCTGCAGTACACCGTCTGCAATCGCGTCCTCTCACAAACGTTTCAGGTCGTCGTCGCTGGCGATCGTCTCTAACGTTTCGGTCATTTCTCGCGCTATGCTACACGCTGACGGCGAAAATATCAGCCCGGCCATAGCAAACCAGCGCGATATGGGTGGTCACAGTTTGTCTTCGGGTCCCATTGCAGGTGGTCCTACGTGGAAAACAATTTTCCGCATAGGAAGTCAATCCTCCAAGAGACTGGGATCCTCGTTGACTGTCGACACCGGCTCATTCCATTCTGAAGCCTCCTCTGCCACGCTCACGCCCAACCCGTCGCTCACTCCCCATTCCATTCGTTCTCCCGACCAGCGGTCCTCATACACCTCGTCGCAGACGTTGTCAAGCGACTCGAATCAGGCCGCGTCATCCAGATCACCTTGCAGAATGCCAAGCATCCCAATCTTGACCAATAGCCGCCATGAAGTCCACACGCCAGAAGGTGAGGACAAGGTGCGATCACGATCCAAGTCAAAGTCAGACAAGCAGCGGATGCACGGTCGCGTAAAGGTGCCTCAGACGGCGGATCCATCGCAGACGTCCTTCTCAACCGTCAGCCCACCACGTACATCACGATCCGGACCACTGTCACCAAAGGCATTCGGTGCCAATGCATCACGTTTCATTCGCCGTGTCGCATCTGCTCCCAACGCGAAGGGCCTCTTCTCCTTGGGCTCGCGGTCAGGATCGCACACACGGAACGGGCTGTTGTCACCAGGAGACAGCCTGCCTCCGATACCTAACGGGACGCAGGAGTCGGATCGCGGCACAAACTCACTAGAGACGATATCTTCAGCGTCGTCAAGAGGCCGTCCGACTCGTCCACAGCCTCAGCGTGCACATAGTACAACATCTGTCAGCGGGAACAAGACGAAGGACAGAGTGTCGAATGCCAACATGACAGTAGACGAGCCAGGCAGAGTAGCGTTCCGGAGAACCTATTCAAGCCATTCTATCAAGGTCAAGTCTGTGAGTGGTGGCATTCTCGCGCGCTGGCACATCACTTAAATACGGCTCGTTGCTAGGTGGAGGTCGGACCGTCCAGTTTTCAGAAGATTAAGATGTTGGGCAGGGGCGATGTAGGGAAGGTGTATCTTGTGCGGGAAAAGAAGTCCGGAAAGCTCTTCGCGATGAAGGGTGCGTCGCCGAGCTCACTATTCGCCACGCATGGTCGGATGCTGATCTTCTGATAGTCTTGTCAAAAAAGGAGATGATTCAGCGGAAGAAAATCAAACGAGCTTTGACGGAGCAGGAGATCCTCGCGACAGCGAATCATCCATTTATCGTCACACTACATCACTCGTTCCAGTCCGAGCAGTATTTGTACTTCTGTATGGAGTACTGCATGGGTGGGGAATTCTTCCGCGCGCTACAATCAAGACCTGGCAAATGTCTCTCCGAAGATGCTGCGCGGTTCTATGCGTCAGAGGTAACTGCTGCTCTCGAGTACCTGCACTTGATGGGGTTTATCTACCGAGATCTCAAGCCAGAAAGTGCATATCTAGCGCTATACGTTGCTTTCGTCGTTCTCACGTTCTCCCATCATAGACATCCTCCTGCACCAGTCTGGCCACATCATGCTTTCCGACTTCGATCTCGCCAAGCAGTCAAGTGAGCCCGGAGGCCGTCCCGCAACGATTCACCAGGAAGAGAATGGGGTGCGTCTTGTCATCAAAGCTTTATATGCGTGCTCATCAGAATCACTCGACCGTCAGATTCCTTTGATTGACACTCGGTCATGCACCGCTGACTTTAGGACGAACTCTTTCGTTGGCACCGAAGGTGAGACAAACCGCTGCTCGTGAGGAAGCAAATGCCATTTGAGCTGACCTGCCATTTAAGAGTACATTGCTCCGGAAGTCATCGAGTCGTCTGGGCATACATCCGCTGTCGACTGGTGGACGTTGGGCATCTTGATATATGAGATGATCGTACGTGACGCGTTCACACGTTGATCGTGACTGGTCGACTGTGGCCGTGTTCTCGACTTGGCATACTAAAATCGTTCCGTTTTCCGTTCCTAGTACGCAACCACACCGTTCAAGGGAAACGAGCGGAATGATACCTTTCATAACATTCTGCATCTTCCCGTGCACTTCCGGGACAGCCCGAAAGTCTCAGCGTGAGTGTTATTGAATGCAAGATTACAATCCATATGCCTGACTGTCATCATTCTTGTGCACGCGAACTTGTCATATGCAGAGCATGCCGAGATGTCGTCGTTCGGCTGCTGGACAAACGAGAGTTGACGCGGCTGGGCAGCAAGAGCGGCGCATCTGAGGTCAAGCAACATAAATGGTTCGCCAAGATAAACTGGGGTCTCCTGCGGAACACCCAGCCTCCGGTGAGCACAATCCTTCCTGATCTCGATAGATGCTATTCTGTATTCGGCAAGAGGCCGGGGGCTATTCTGTATCGCGGAAGACATTCTTCTGCTTCTCGTCTCCTCGGTTGGGTTATTGTAACCCCTTGCGGCGGCGACACCGTCATAAGTCCTCGGTGACTAGCGATTGTGGGCAGTATAAGCCGGATGTCTTCCCACAATTCAGTGAAGCCGAGGATCGCTGATGCGCGGCCATGCCTTTTCAATCCATGTTCTCGAACGCGGCTGGTTTCCCTATTTATATTCATGGCATTGAATGTTCACTTACGCAATGCATTCCTCTTTTCATCCGCGACATTGCCTTGCTCCGAATGTGCATTCCGTCGTGCTGCTCCCTCTTGCGGACATGACCTCACACTCGGCATGCTTTACTGCAACGATCTTTCTGTACACCGTCGCACCCGCATCGCTTCCTCTTCCCCGCCTCCGCACTCTCTCCGCCTATGGTTGCCAACTCTATTGACCCTGCGGCCCAACTCTAACAGATCGTGCCGACGGTCTCGAATGGCGCGGACGCGGTGAACTTTCGGCAGATGCGCGAGTCGCATTCCCTGCACCTGGAGAAGCAGCATTCACGCTCTCCTCAACATTCTCCCCGGCCACCGTCGCAGAAGCTGTCGCATGCAAATCAGCATTTGCCCGTTAAGGGAGTTGCGGGTTCGAGCGTGCCTGGTACGCCGGGGCTTGGCCCAGACGACGGCATGGAGCCTCCACCGGAGGACGTGGACCTCTTCACGGGATTCTCAAGCATCACGCTGCACTACGACGGCGAGGAGAATTGGTGACGTTGTGTCGCTGCTGGTGAGGCTGGCGGGCAGCGAACGCGTTTCCTCCGAGGGTTGGCGTGTGGGATCGATCGAGCACACGCGCTCCGGACCTTCTGCGCTGGATATCCTTGAATCGTTCGCGGGCGGATCTCAAGTGCAGGCGAGGCGGACTCGCTCGGTTCAATACGCGCCCGCGGCGCCTTCTGCTGCCTTGTTGGACGGGTCGTTCTCCTTGGGCCCATGGACGTTGTTCTTCGTTTGGGGATCGGATTTAATGTTCTGCGGTTGGTGATGATAATCGTCCTCCTGGATGGAATTTGCTTCTCTGTGGCTGCGCGTCTGGATGGCCAAAAGATTGCTTTCCTTGTCGTTATCCTCTGTATTCTGATTCCAGTTCACGCGTGGTGATTTGGGCCGCTGGGTTTGCGCGCTCGGCGTTGCCGCGTTCTTGCGTCCCCTGTTCTATTCTCTTCACATCATACGTTCCTGTCACTCGTTCATTTGCTTTCATGAAATCCGCGAGGCTTTGATAATCTCTACATGCACGTTGCCTCTGTCCACTGTACTAGTAGTTATCATACCACACACACCACACACGCTCCCTACCCACAGGCACACTAGCTAGGAAGACTGGTATTTTCTCTGCTAACCTTCATGGACGTCCATAACGTATATACCTCGGCAGCACCACTAGACAGCGCATAGCGTATGACTTATTTACATCGATTGTACACACGATGGACGGACACGGACCGCGGTCAGTGCGTGTGATGGCAGCGATATGCATCTGCCTAGTGCAGCAGCTGCAAGTAGTTTGTCAGACAGAGGACAAGTGTGGGAGAGGAGATAGAGGAAGGGAAGATCAGACGCGATCAACAGAAGGCCCAAGGAAGAGGGCAAGGATGGGAAGCGTGCGCACTGAGTGGATTCGGTGATCAGGACGGTTGATCACAGACCTTGGCCTTGGACTCGGGGACGCGCTCGGCCACATGACGCTGCGGATAAACCAGGCTGAAGGAGGCAAGTGATGAGCCGCTGGAGAGCGGCCTGCTGAGCTCTCATTTGCATACCATGTCCTTTCTCGACGCAGATAACCGCCGGGCTGTCACTGATGGCGTTGCGTGGGGGAGATATCTGGCCGGAGCATGGTATCGCAGCTGCTGGATGTGCATCAGACATCATGATCACCAGCCATTAGCAGCGGCCGGGCATTGCTAGTACCGTCCTTGCTTTGCGTTCTGTCAGCCAGTCTGACGTGGCGAACCCCCAGCGAGCGCACATGTCGGCATTGCCCTAAAGCTTAGCGCAAAGGCGGTCCACAGAAATCAGAAAGATTTCTATCGACCGCGGCGGGTTGCGTGCGAGTCCGTTGCGTAGCATGTCATGTCGATGGAGTATTCGGTGTACCATACCGGTGTGGGCGAGCAAATGCGGATACAGACCCACGTGCGAAGAAGCAGCCGACAACGACGCCAGGGGAAGCGGCATTACGCGACGTTCCACCGTGGCCGTGGGCAGCGGTGCGATGGTCGTGCGAGCAGCCCGACACTGCCTTTCAGTTCGCCGTGCCCGTTCGGTCACTCCGCCAGGACAGAGGCATGATCGCGTCGGGTAAGTACAAGGGGATAGCCGAGCGCACCAGCATGAACATGGGCGCGAGCGTTGCATGTACGTTGAGCCGCGGTGAACGCCGGGCGAGACGATAGGCGGTAGAGCGGCAGGCGCGCGCGCAGCCGGGGCAGGCGGGCTGCTCATGCGGGAGGAGATTTTTATACGTGCAGACGACGGATCCGCTGAGGAGACTGCGCGAGAAGGCGTTGCGGAGGGCAATCGGTTTGTGGCGCAGAAGGCGCACTGCCTCGACGCCGCGCGCGCCTGCATCCCGGCGGCAGACGACGCAGAAGCGGGGCAAGGCAAATTCGGAGTCTCCTTGGACGCCGTACTGATCGCTGCGAAGGCCACCAGCGAGAAGCACCCAGGAATCGTTGCACGTTCGCGTCCCCGCCGTTGGCGCGACTGGCAGCTGCTAGCGCGCTGTATGGGCTCGCTGGGGCCGTTCATTACCGTGAGGAGGACGGAGTCGCGGGAGCGCGGAGGGGTCGCCGGGGTCCGTGTCAGGGTCCGTGGGAGAGAGAGGACGAGGGTGGACCCTCGAATGGGAGCCAATGGTCGACGGAGAACGGAATGAAGTCTAGCCGGAGGCGGAGGAGGGCATGCGCATGCTTCTGGAGCGTTACGGCACGGCGACAGCGAGGCAAGTTCCGAACGTGGTGGGTTTCCATATATGGGCACTGACCTGCACTCGCTGGTTTGCGTCCATGGAATTTTCGCACAGACTCCCCGCGATAACACACCAGACTCCCGCCAGTCCCCGCCTTCCAATCTCGGCAGACGCAGACCCCGCGACGGCCGCCTGATCTGGCGCCCGGATCTGGACGTTTACGTTTGGTCGGTCGACCCGCGTAAGTCCACCGTTGTCCCACAGCTGCTGTCCTATGCCCGTATATTTACAACCAACAGCCACTCGCCCTCTCTCCGCGCCGGCTTCCTCTCTCAGCCAGCCACGCTAAGTACCGCGCTCGCTTCGCCTCTTCTCTCCTCCAGATCTTCGCCTTCTTCCTCGTGCACGCGCCCTCGACGTGCCTCTTCCCTGTCCCGCCATGGCTGATCTCTACCCGCAGACCTACTCCACCCGTCAGGCCTACCACCGACAGGACTCTCAGCCGTACGGGCTCGGCACCACCAATGCTAGTCTTGTCTACCCGCCCCAACTGCTCACCACCTCCCAGCCTACCCTCTCGGACGAACAGCAACAGCAGTCACAACAGCAGCAGCAGCAGCAACAGCAGGCTACTCAGCAGCAGCAGCAACAGCACGATGCGAGCTCGCAGTCTCCCTCGCGCGACTCTCCGTCGCCCAAGCACGAGTCGCCTCCAGCGCAAAAGGCAGAGGGCGCGCCCCAGCAGGCCGCCAAGCCGCAGGCAACGTTCTTGACGAAACTCTACGCGTGAGTGTCCGCGTCCTGTCGATCATCATCACCGCCACTGACGCCCACCACGCAAGTCTGCTCGAGCGCCCTGAAAATCACCACATGATCCGCTGGGACCCGGCGGGCGAGCACATCATCGTCGAGCGGCCAGAGCAGCTTGCGCTGCACGTCCTTCCCAGCGTGTACCGCCAATCGCGTTTTGCTAGCTTCTCTCGGCAACTGAACGTCAGTGCTTCACTTGTCTCCATGTCCGCGCACTCACGCACTTTCGGTCGTTAGATCTACGGTTTTATGCGCAAGGTGAACCTCCGCAATGTCGATCCTGCCATTGATGACCCCGACGCAAGCACCTGGTGTAAGTACCCATCGCCCTAGTGCTTCAGCGGCATCAACTAAATATTTCCACCGCTGCAGCGCACCCGACGCTCAATCGTCACTCCCCTCCGGAGGTCGTCGCCAACTTCAAGCGGCGCGTTCCGCCTCGGCTGCCCAAGCCACGCAAACGTGACAACGAGGTTCCTCCCATCGCTCCTCCACGTTCGGCAATTGGTATGGGTCCAGTCCCGCTTTCTTCCCCTACCCAGACCTTATCACCGAACAAAGGTGCTCCTCGTGCACGGGGGTTCTCTGCGCCAGGCTCATTCTCCCCGCTCAATCAGCCCGGAGCTCCAGGATGGACTTCAGCCTATTCTCGAAGTACGCTTCCTCCTCTCACCGTTCCTTCGGACCCGCCCATGTCGTCACATACCGCCATGTACTCGCATTCGGCTCACCCTATGCATCCCATAACCCCGACGGACGATGCCCCGTCGTCTGCGTCGTTCAGCTCAATGGCGTACGCCAGCTCTGGTCGAGATGCGATGATGCTCCCGTCGCCGTCATCACAGTATCCGTACACGGAGCAAGCAAGCAACTGGTCGTTCTCTCCGACCAGCGCTGCGTCAAGTCACTCGTCAGGCAGTCTGTCGAGTCTGCTGAACCCCAGCAGTAACGTGAACGGCGGCTATTCGAACGCGTCTAGGCCCCAGCCTCCGGCAATTAACACGTACACTTCCTACAACAACATTCAAATGAGCCGGAACCACCATAGCGCCGGTGGTCTGTCACCCGATAGCCGGCCAACGTCGGGATACTCGGTGTCGTCGATGTCGTCGATGCAGGACAACTATGGTGACTCGCAGCACTACTCGCATCACGATTACTCACGTCCGGGCTCGAGCCATCACCAGTCAACAGGCCGGCCACTGACGCCATCGTCATCCCGGCCGCCATCGTCCAAGTCGTATAATTCCGGTTCTTTGAGCATTCGAAGGGCGCGCAGGCACAGTCAAGCGATGCAGCCATACCCTTCGCCTTACGCCGAGCACCCGCCCTTGTCGGCCGGGTCTGAGCGTCCGTCAAGCTCGCCTCAGCCGGACGAACATCCAGGCGGTATCCAGCGAGTGCGCAGCATGATCCAACTGCCTTCGGTCGACACGTACGGCTTCAACCCGTCTCAGGCGGACTTTGCGTACGGCGCGGTGGACGACAGCCACGGACAGCACGGGCATGCTATGTACGGCGTCGCAAGCGGACGCAGCGTGCGACCATCGACATCAGCGTCGTCGCTTTCGACGAGCAGCAGCGCGGCCAACACGCCGGGAGGGGATGGTTTTGGGGCAGGCGCTGGGGAGGCGGACATCAACCGATGTGAGTGAGTCTGTTACTTTCGCTGCGGTCAGGATGCGGCCGCTGCTGCTAGTTGCGGCGGGATGCGCTGGCCTGGACAGAAGTGTCGCTGACCCTTGTGCCTCTATGTGCGCGTTGCTCTTTACCAGTCTCACCCGACTTCGGCTTCGTGCAGATGAACGAACACCTCCCTCAATACGTTAAGACGCCCGGCGACTTGTAGGCCGCGACGCGAACCGACGCGACTGGGGAGTCTGGGTCTAGTCCCGCCGCGGAGGATTGTGGCGGAGAGATTGGTGGGATCCGATCTTGTAGATCGGGCTGAGATGCGGTGGCTGGGGGAACAGAAAAGGCGTCTGATTGGGAGACGCCAAATGGATTTCGCCGACGGAGGTTGTGCGCGAGTCTGGTCAGTTCACTTTCCTGCTTGTGCGTTGGACACTTTTTCCGTTTCTCTTCGCATTCATGCGCACGTTCTTTTGGACCTTCTGACCCATTCGTCATCTCGCACTTCCCATCTTTCCAGCTCATCTTTTCAGTCCACCATCCAATCTTTCATCACGAACACTGGTATGGGTCTCCGCTGATGTCCCACCTGCCAACCGTCGTCTCCCCGCGCGTTCCCTGCTTACGCTTTGTCGCTGTCCTTTCATTGCTTTCCAGTTCCTGCACCGTCTATCTTCGTCTGGTCGTTTGTACAGTGCCCCTTTTCTGCATCGACATGTACGCCCTATACCACGATGCACATGATATCCCCTTTATGTCTTGTGATGGAGAGTCGTGAGATTGTGCAAGCTTAAGTGTGCGATGAGCGTGTCCGTGTGCTCGATCAGTAGATGCAACAGAATGTCATGCATGCCTTCTGTTCACCAGAGTATAGACATGCGGTGATGACGCGCCCGAGTGCTGTGAGAACGATTCTGCTCCGTATCGAGCTAGATTGCGTCGCTTGGTCCCATGTCCGCCGGGGAACGCTGGCGGTAACAACGAAGACGACGACGAGGCCGGTAACTCTCATGAAGTCGTGCGCTAATCGAATAGCCTATGGGTTCGCGGAGCTGATCACGGCCAGCGCTCAATGCCGTTAAGCGCCTAATGGTGGCGTTTGATTGAGAAGTGCGCAACAGCGCGATCGCGCGCGTGTGAGATGCGTCCGCAACCGTGACCACGCCGTTTTGGTTCGCCTACAATTGTCCTCCTCCTTCGCCAAAACATAATATTCTTCGCGTGCCTGCTTGCCGTCAGAAAGCCCCTCCAGATCTGATACGGCCATGGATGACTCCGCGGTGACGCGGCTCATCAATCAGTGCAGCAAGGCAAACGGTTGGTGTCCCGTTGTTGCCCTTGGTGGGCCGATCATGCTCATCTATGGCACCCTGCAGATGTCGATGCGAAGGTGGATGCTGTTACGAAGCTTCAGGCTGAGTTTGAGGCCGGCGCGGAGGTGCGTGTGGGCTCTCGCCCGCGTAGAGTCTTTTGTTGAACGGGTTATTGTGAACCGCATAGATCCCGGACCAAGATGCCCTCATCGCGGTTCTCAAGGCGTGTCTGCGGACAGCAAATCAACATCTGACGACTGCTACTCTGTCTGCCTTGCCGCCGCTTCTCCCTCTCCTTATCGCCCGTAACGACCTCGCCCGTTCGTCCTCCGGTTCGCCAAAGCCGGCTGCTGCCTCCACCTCCTCCGCCACACCGTCTTCCATCGACGCTCATGCGCTGCGCCACGTCCTCACAGCGTTCCTGCCTCCCGGAGGCGTCATCGACCGCCTCGGAGACAGCAGGGAGAAGGCACGGGAGAAGGCGCGAGAAACGCTGGTTGTGCTGGGTGGTCTGGCCTTCCGGAACGGGGGTACTGGCTCGGTCATGAACAGGTCGAGAGATGGAAAGGGCCCAGAGACTCCCCTGATGATATTCGAGAAGCATCTCAGGGAGAATGGGCTTGCCAGTAAGGTTTGGCGGGTGAGAGAGCAGGTGCGTATTGCGGTTCCTCATATCACGACCATTGGTAGCACTAACCGACGCATATATGCTCTTTATTGCCTCCCATTCGCATCTACAGTCAATGATGACGCTCGTACAAGTTCGCCGCATCCATCACCTCTTCCCAATCCGCTCCTACCTCCCTGCACTCGTGGAGGCACTCGAAGACACCGACGGCGCCGTGCGTGAATGCGCACGGCAATCAGTCGTTGAACTATTCACCGGCCCGGGCGTTACAGATGCCGCACGGGCCGATCTCAAGAAGGAAATGGCGAGGAAGGCCGTACGCAAGGGCATCGTCGACAGCGTGCTGTCAAAGGTTCTGTCCGGCAGCGGTGGCGGCACCAGCACGCCAGGCACCATGAGCGAGGCGGGCTCGGAGAACGGTGATGCTAACCCAAGGGAGTATGTGCCGCCCAGCATCGCGCTGATGAGCCGACGGCCGGCTCAGCCGGTAGGTACCAGTGCGGGCGCGAGTGCGAGCGGTAGCGCTCTGCCCCGAACAACGAGCCAGGGGAGTATTCGAGATCTTGCGAGACCCGCGAGCCGGGCTGCCGCGGTGGTCTCACCGCCGCCGATGGAAAGCGCGGGAGCCGGGGGCAGCAGCGGTGCGGACGTTCGACCGATTTACGTGAGTATTGTATCATTCATTTGCTTCTTGAGACAATATTGATGATTTGCCGTTACAGATTGCATCCGCTCATGATCTTGAGAACGAATTCGCTTCCATGCTCAAGCACTTCGAGGCAAGTGTCTTGCCAGAAATGATGTGCATCCCAGGACTCAGGTCCACTTTTGAATTGATATCAGGGTAAAGAGACAGAACACAATTGGGCGCCTCGCGAACAATCTATTCAACGCGTCCGTGGGATGCTAAAAGGAGACGTGCAGGAACGATATGCGGAAGCTTTCTTGTTCGGACTGAAGAATGGATTTATAACAGCGTCGCTCAAAACGGTAACGGACTTCCTTCATTACGGTATCATTACGTACAACTAATTATCATATTGCCCTGGTAGCTGGCCAGTCTGCGGACAACTGTCGCAGGGAACACATGCTTCTTGTATTCTGAGCTTGCGATCACTCTCGGTTTTGCTATCGATCCCTTCTGTGATATATTACTCTCCAATCTGCTGAAGATGGCCAGTCTCACGAAGAAGATTACTGCGCAGCACTCACAAGCAACCGTTACCACAATTCTCTCACATACGTCACCGCAAGTAAGGTTGGTGACGCCACTTCTGTGGAACTCTCTGCAAGACAAGTCGATTCAGATGCGAGGGTATGTGGTCGGCCATGTCAAGACGTATATTCAGGTGCATTGTACGCGCTCAAGACACGCAGTGGAAGCTGCAGGCGGCCAGGAATTGCTTGAAAAATGCATCAAGAAAGCTTTGGTGGATCCCAACGCTGGTGTGAAGGACAGTGCTCGTCAAGCCTTCTGGGTTTTCGAGAGCGTATGGCCGGATAGGGCGAAAGCCTTGCTCGAATCCATGGATTCACTGTCAAGAAAGCAACTCGAGAAGGCGTGTCCCAATCCTGAGCACCTTGCAACGTTACCCAGTGCTTCTGCGCCGGTAACCAAGAAGAGCAGCATCGCAGCTGCGATAGCCGCAAGTAGAGCGAAGGCCAGGGCAATTGCGAATGCACCACCTACATTAATGCATCAGGCGACCTCAACGTCCCATGCAACGCGGGCAACGTCACCTCCTCACAGGCGAGCGGTCTCACCGTCGCTATCGACGGGCAGTGGTTCGGGTGGTAGCCGTTCCATATCGCCTGTAAGCCAATCACCCCACATATCCAAGTCGAGGGGCATGATCGGTACCACATCTCGCTCTGTGAACTCCAGCGTCGTCCCACTCCCTCGTTCGCGTGCGTCCCCAGGTCAACCGCCACCTGACTCACCGCCTTCGCCAACTCCAGGCGCGGGGTCCCCGCGACGGGTTTCGAACATGCTTAGCAGCAGTTCCTCTTCCTCCTTCCGACGAGCATTGCAGACTGCTCTACCGGCATCGCCCCCTACTCATGCAATCACATTCGCCGACTCCAACCCTAGGACCACACGACCTGGGCTGTCGGTTGCAGTTCCTGTTCCCCGCGAGTCTCTGACCTTAGCGGCGCTGAGTGGTATGGGTGGAGCGGATGACGAATCGCTCCTTTTGGCGACGAAGATCCCTATCCCGGAGGATAGTGATTCCGACATGGACGAATCGATGGATCTCGTTTCGTTCTCATCACCATACGAAAGGTACCCACCTGCTCCGAAATCTGATTCCCAGGCTGGATCATTCTCGCCGAAGTCAAGTGGCTCGAGGCCTGGCCCGTCAAACACGCTTTCAACATCCACGAATTCCCCGCCTGCTGGTGTTCCTCGGCCAGTCGTGGAGGATGCTCTGCGAGCACGTGCAGAGCAGGCGGAAAGTGCGGCGGAACGTCTGCTGGAACTTGTGGACCCTGAGGAAGAGAACATGCAGGTCTCACCGCTACCTCCGCCGCTGTTATTGCGAAATATTGAAAGTACCCCTACATCACACAAGAGGCCATCAGCGAGTCCAAGTAGCATTCGGGCCGCTCCAGCTCCGCCGAGGACTCCGAAGAATAAGGACTCGTCTATTCTAAGGCAAGCCGCACTGTTTCAAGATAGTCCCGCGCCGAACGGCAAACCAGGCTCCTTGTTTGATATGGTGGGCGTCAAGGATAATGCAACGGAATGGTGGACAAAGCGGACGTCGCGTAAGCATATTCTTTGAAACCCCTTCTGACCTAGAAAACTGATCTTCTGTTCGATCGGTGCAGTCATCAACATAACTAGTCCGATCTTGGGGCTTCATACCGATGGTCGCGTGCGAGAACTTGAAGAATGCATTTACGCGCTTGAACAAGATTCAGTGGATGTGCCCATACTCAAGAGCTTGACGCTTCTGTGCACCCAAAATCCAGTAGAAGAGCAGGGTTCACTCATTAACTCGGAGTTTTCCGCATCTCCCGCATCGTCACTATTTGGCGGCTCACAATCGCCGTCCCCAAATGCGGATTTGTGGACCCAAGAGAGGAGATTTGATCGACTTTTCAAAGCTCTCATCAAGTCTTTAGATCCCCGAAAGGTCAGCTCAGGCCGCAATGCCGCTGGACTGGTGTAAGCAATTTATCACTGACCTCGCCTATTCAGAAGTCAGAGATCCTCGAGTACGGCTTGATCGTACTATGGGAGATGCTGTCCAATCAGGGCCCTCTGCTTGAGGGTAAGGAGGCTGACATCTTCACGATGCTGTTGGAGATCAGGTATTCCGCTCTCGCAATCGTAAGTGGCAAAGCACCGCCCGAGATCCATATCGATTAATGAGGCTAACTTTATTTCCGCAGGTGATGCAGGCAACCAACATGTTTCGGGATGCTTTGACGAGCCAAATCGAACCCGTGTATGGGCTGACCACTCTCCATGCGAGCCTGCGTGCGTTTAGGGACGCAGCTATACCTGAAATGGCAAACATAGATGTCAGAGACGGAACGTATGCGTTCGGTCTTATCTCGATAGGCAAATTTCTCCTTCGTTTGCCAGCTGAAGTGTTGGAGGAGGAACTACCCCGTCTCCGGACAACTCTAATAACTGTAAGTGCCTCTCTACTTTAGTTGAGCATCGTCATGAACATGGATTCATCATCTTGTAGGCCCTCACAGACGTGTCATCAAGGTCTTCGCTTATGGTGCGCGAGGCCGCGGCAGCTGCCATCATCGCTGCACAACTGGTCCTTCGTGATGAGGCCCATCTGTTTGTCTTGCTGGATGGTCTTCCGGATGACAAGAAGAACCTCTTGACGTACTTGTTTGATAAGCATGGCTCCCGGAGCTCGCACGAATTCAGCGCTCCTTCTGGGATCGAGAAGCTTGAGCGCGAGATGCGGCGTCTAGACAATCGGACAAATACACCGCCGCGTTCGCAGACCGCTTTCGTGATTTGATATGACCCTGTTACGACACCTAGTATTAATTGGCATTAACCTGTATATGTCGAGCTTTCCTGTTGTCGCTTGTCCTCGCAGTTCCGACCAATCATATTCTCACGTGCATTGTCTCCCGATCTCAATTGCGGTACCCTGCAGTTTCTTTCCTACCCTGACCTTCTTAGCCATTCCGTTTGAGAGAGGCCGGCCCTACGGGATGTGATGGTTTTTACGCGTGCATCAGCTGGTCAAATGAATTCAAGCTCATCTGTGCTAATGGCAGTTAATGCTACATCCGCTTGCCCTTGTATCAGTTGATATTCGGTTTGTTTGTTCCCATCAATCGACTTGCAAAAGCTGCCAAGCGTTGTTGAAGTTTACACACATACCATTTCATATTTGCTCTCTGGATCTGCGGGCTCGCGGTGTTTGCACTGCAGACGCGAAAACCCCGAGCACGTGACCGCGTTCTCAAGTGAGCCTGCAAGTTTGACGTCAGGTATAACCTGTAATACCCTCTGGCTAAAGCTTGTGGTTGTACAAGTCGCACACGGAACTATCTATCAAATCTACGACGTGAGCTTCTGGCGGACAATCACACGCGCTAGCACTCTATAGATGTCCAGGCTGTTCTCGCGATCAGGGACTTCCTCTATGATTTCCGCCCAGCAATGGCCGAGCCGCACGGTGCTCAGCACTAGCTCAGCACACGCAAGAAACGGGCAGTCTTGCCTCTCGCGGCTACCCAAGAATTGGGAACGGAAATGTGACTACCAAGCTGCTACGCTTCTCAAGTGATGGCCCAGTTCTCCTCGTCAGCCGAAGGTTTCCCATTGATCCATCAATGATACCTGTGCGCTGGCATAGATAATGCTCACACAATCGCGGAATCTATGGCGGTGGGTGAAAGGTCGATCGCCAGAGTCTTCGGGTTCAGCGTAGATGCAATCAGTAAGGCACCATATCCCTATGATGGATGGTTCACACTACAGACTCCGTAAAGGTTGTTGGCCCGGGCCGTAGTGATCCGCACCTGGGCACAAGAAGTCGACCGCTGCTAGGTAGATCTATTTCTCTGGACGTCAGAAGGTGCTCAGAAGGTGCTCAGAAGGTGGCGACGCTCATACCGTATCCCATGCAGTGACTTCGTTCTGCCTCTTTCATACACCACCGTCGACGCTCCCTTGAACCGGCGAACACACAATGAGCTTCCTTCAAATATCCTCGCCGCGTTTTTCCCCGCCCATGGGCCGTGCTTTCTCCAACGGGCTGCCGTAGCCGGATCTGACCGGGCATACCCAGAATGTTCACCGCTAAGGACGCTGGGTTGTTGGGCGTCCACGCTGGCTGATAGTCATACGGGGATCTCACTGCAAAAGGTATGTAGTTACCAAGCAAGCTCGCGACGCCTTATATGCTGACCAGACCAGTGTGCTCCATGATGATCTCTGTCTAGCAAATTGCGCTAGCATGCCCGATTTCTCCTCGGGTCTATTCGGCGGTAGTTCGAACGTTATATCGCTGATGCTGCCACCAGCATTGTCCACTGAGGGCGTTCAAGGATCTAAGGTTGCCGTTACTTCCAAGTCATGCGGTTTCCAAGTGGTTTCAGCATCCTCCCATGAGCACGTTGCCCAACTTGACGTTGCCGCTATCTCAGACAAGAGCACGACCGGAAGCAGGCTTCATCCGATCGCGAACGTACTTCCGACGATCGAGACATCCCTGAAGCTTCCCTGCATCCTACTCGAGCATTTGAATAGAGAAGTGTTTTGTCCCCTTCTGTGGTCCGTCCTCTGCCAGCACTTGTATTCCGATCATCCACGAGTAAGTGTGCGATTGGATAATGCCAGTGGTATCGATGCACGTTGACTCAAGGGGTGCCTAGGCCTCGAATGGAGTTCGCGCCAGCTTCAGCCATACACGCCTCTTCCGACGCTCGTTTTCAGCCGTAATAAGCCTTGAAGAAATCTAGGCGAGTGAGCACAGATCTATCAATCATTGACAGTATCACCTTGATCATCATCCTCTGACCTGGCTAGGCCTGATTCTTACGTATCTTTTCTCAATGTCCTCGATGAACTGAGCGGCATTCGTAAGGACGTCAAGGACAAGATGTCAAACGTTTGTGACTGTATCAATCACCAGCGTCTCGATTCTAGGGTGCCCACGATGTGAAGGACAGTGCCTCCGTGTTCTGCACCGGATCGCCTTGCAGCGGCTCGACGGTATCTCGCGGCAAGTGCCCTCCTGCTCGGACACTCGTGGGATCCTACCACATTTTCGTGTGAACGTTCCATACCCCCAGGGTAGGCTTGCTATTACGGGTGCTGTGCTGTTCGAGGTCAGAGTTCTAGAAGATACTGTGGTAGTTTCCCCGGAAAGCCAGCTTATGAAGCATTGGGCATTGTTTCCTTTTGCTCGGGCGTGTCTGTGTTCGCTGATAGTGAGGTCCAATATCACGATCTTCTGTGTCCCATTCTACATGCTAACCGACCAACGTTCCGCGGCATGGCTATGGCGTGAAGCTCGCAATGTCCCGGCTCTCTTAGGTAACCCCACACCATGATGCTATCAGCCTTCATAGAACGACCAGCCGATGCCAAGAATGCCATGTCCCCATTTTCCAGATGTTCTGATACGTCCTCTACCTACAAATCTATCATCCATTGAAGGTTACATCACGTTTAGTAAGCGTCGTTGAAGATAAGTCGCGCAGTATCCATGCACACACTGACATGTTCGTTCTCTGTCCAGTTAATACGAGGCACCACGAGGCGTTCCAAGGGCAATCGACGGCGACGGTTCACTTTTCATAGCGTTTCACGTCACCGCAGCCGCGGCGATGGGTTACCGGTACAATGCACGAGGAGACCGCCAGAAATACGCTGCTGGCATCTGTCAGAGCACGTCATCGCGGTTCGCTTAGCGGTAGACCATCCAGATAGAAATGCGTATTTTTACGGTGCCCTGAAGATGCATAACCGGTATTTGCACGCCCCGCGAATATCCGTTCCGAACAAATCAGCATGGTCTCGACAACCTGGACGGATGGGGCTCTCGACTTTGGGAGAGGCCGTCCAACAAGCTCGCGACTAATGGGGCTCTGCCGCGGCAGATCTGCAAAAGCTGCATCAGCGTGGGTGCTTCGCAGCGCCACAAAGGTCTTGCATTTTCCTAATCGAGATGCAGAAAATGATATTGCCGAAGGTGTCAGAGGTCTCTGGTCCGCGCTTCGGGAGCATGCGTATCTGTATCGGCGGACTTCTCTCACTCAGCGGAACAAAGTTAGTGAACCATGAGCGACATATGCGCGCGGCTCTCATCATTTGACCATTTGATCTTAGTGCTGATGAAACTTTTTTTCGTGCCGGCATGGTATGTATTGTCCTTTATGGTTTGATTGCAGTGAATAAATGCACGTACCCGTTTTGGCATGGTTAGATCACTGCATTCATCTGATGAAAGGACCGGGGTACAGCAGCGATGATTCAAGGGCAGTGAATGACCTCGCACAGCTGAGCACAAGACTTTGGAGTTGAGGATGGCGCCATTTCGGAAAGTCACGGTACACGCGTACGACGGATGTCCGCAGGTGGCCGGTTTGCACATTTACAGCAAGAAAGGTCCACCCTTGCGGAAAATTCGCGCAGCGGCGACGAAGCTCTCAATTCATGAAATCGCCATTCATATGGAATTTCATAGGTCGTTCCAGGCAGTGCATTCTTGCTCAAGTAAACGTGCTGACCGGGTCGCAGCTTCTGACTGGTGAGAAGCGCATCTAGTAAGTTTCAAAGCTCGCGAAGGAAGGCTGCGATCTGATTGCATGTTCGCTAAGGCTAACGCATGGCCGGTGAATTTCTCTGTAGTTCCATGATGACCCACATCCACTAGTGAGGAATGCATAGCACTCGAACCATAAGGGAGTAAAAACTGAATGGAATGATCCGTCAAGCTTACATCCATAAGGAGGATAGACTGGATAGGGGCCCAGAGCTGATAGGTGTGAAGGGCAGCCAATAGAAGATAGCGGAGATTGCGTGAAATTATCGTCTAATCCATCCGACATCGTCTGGGACAGAAGCGCTGAACTTCGCGAACTCTACCCTGAGCATAGGGACCGTGAATGCGTGAGTGGCGATACGTGATTGCATCACTGCGACACACCTCTCGGCTATCGGCGCATGACCTCACGGGCTACTTCTCCCGCTAGAGGGGCTGAGAAGCACGAGGTCGATCACTCGACCATAAGTTGGCAGCTGGCGGACGGTGGTATCACGGCCGTGGCACTATCTGAATATGCAATAGCAATGTGTGGTTGGGTATCACCGAAGTACAGTCGCACGTATGCGGGGTATGGGGACGGAGGCAGCCCAGTAACGACATTGATAGTCAGATTGTCCGCACGGCGAACGCAACACATATGCAGATGATGGAATTCTGGGATTTACATGTGGACGTGAAGCGACGCATCTATTGATACAGAAGTAAGAAGCACTCACATTCGCATACATCTCTTGCGCCACGGCATCACTATCTTCCCAATGACACACCATGTCCGCACTGCAGGATGATGCTGTCAAGATTCGCCTGGCGGTCTCACGGCATTCGTACTCACCGGCCACCTTGTCCTAAATTTTCATTAATTTGCGTCATGACGATATACTTGCTGCATCAAGCGCTATATATCAATGGCGAGGCACCGTCTACATGGTGACGTCCACTCACAAGCCTCTCGGCTGAATCTCTACATGCAAGACGAAGATCGTGAGATCGAGGATGCCAGAGTTCGGTACATCACGCACCTATCATCCTCTCCTTGACTCGTTCACCAATCTCCTTCATCCAGCCTTTCACACGATCTCGTTCTCGTGGTTCCGGCCAAGTGGCATTCTGCAGCGTGGTCTGCAGGAGCTTCTTCATATACGCCCGCAGCAGCTCCGAGTCGAACTTCTGACGCGGCGACGGTGCATCCGAGCGAGGAGTGGAGGGAGAGCGCAGGCCTGACATTATGTTCGGGGACGGGAGCGAAGTGGCAGAGGAACCGCTGAACGCGCTGCCAACCACACGCTTCCCGTTCGGGATGTGGCCGTGACCTGCTATAATTCGGGCACGTGGCATGCTACAATGAGGATGCGTAGACGCGCGCCGGGCTATGCTATTACTCGAACACACACCCTAATACTACCTACGCCGACGCGTTGCCCGCCATGTCGTCCATCACGTTCTCCAGCCAACATACCTCAGGCTTCGGGTCGTCTGCGTCCTCCATATCAGATCGCGAACTGCATGACTACTCGTCATCGTTCGATGTCGTCCCCGATGTCTCCTTCCAAACCAACCCTCTGTCCGCCCACCCTCCTCGCTCGTCGCACCACGCCACCGGGAGTACGTCCAGCGTGTATGGAAGGGAGGTGTACAGCAATGCAGAGGAAGTTGTAGAGAAGACGCTTCCGTATGACGCGGACTCTGACTATGGGGACGACAAGGCGCGCGCGGAAGCAGAGAGTAAGGTCAGGAAGGAGGAGGTCTGGAGAGAGTTGCTCAAGACAACTAATGGTCGCGACAAAGCCCTAGTACGTCTGTTGCACGCTATCATACGCACTGCATGTCATACCACGCTTGCAGAAAGCCATGCAATACTCACTCCGGATGTATCTGCTGTTCCACTCTTCGTTCATGATGACTTCTCTGCTTAGAAGTAAGACACGGCGGCCATGGGACATTGAACTAGTGAAACGCTGTGAGTCGACGATAGGTGGCCTATCATTGACCAGGTCGGTGAAACTGCCTACGTTGCGTTTCCTTCGTTCATACTTCCGTCCAGAAAATGCCTTATTCTCTTCAACTGGCTCACTCCTTTGACATCAATATTGGCGCAGCATGATAGCGTGCCATATTCCATAGATTCCTCTGGTGCCAAGTCTAAGAGCAAACCCTTGCTGCATACATTCCTGCACACCCAGCCACCAGTCCTCCTCGAGCTGGTGAACGGCCTTTCAGATGATGTATATACCTTCGCGCGCCTGGGTCTGATCGGAAAGCGGCTAGGAGAGCGTGCAGGGCGGTTCTCCGACTGGTGCTGGTTCGTGGGCACCCTCATCGACCTCGTGGAGAATACTTTGCAGAGAAACGTAGTTAGCGGCCAGCAGCACGAAGGTCTGATACTCTTGAATCTTGATTGCAATCCTTGCGCTGTTTCTGACGGACGAGGGCATTGGGCGATGCATGAACAGTCGAGTCGCGGCTCTATACGGATTCGATGACGGGTGCGACGACCAAGTCAAATCCGAAAGCTTCGAAGATCGATGAGCAGGAGCTCGCGCGGCTTCACAGAGAAGCGTACTGGATACGCGTTTCATTCTTGAAGCTGGTAATGGACTTGATATTTGTCTGTAGGTGCCAGCGTGATGTTCGGTTCTAGCTTTCCGCTCATTGATCGATTGACAGCATACAACGTGTTCAATATGAAACGCGCCAAAAATCAGGTCCAGACATTCACCGGCCTGGCGGCCGCACTGCTCAGGTAACAGATATCTTCGCTCAACTGTTCAGGTGTTCTGACACGCCGAATCATGCAGTACCTCCAAGCTGTACGAGCGGCATAAGATGGCGTTGTTCAAAGCACCTTAGTGACATATGTGCTGCGCATCCTCTGCTTCGCTGCTATCTAGGATTTGCGATTCATCTTTCTCAGCTTCTAGAGCCTGATGTCGGTAATGTAGACTTGCTTAATATACCCACCTCCTTGGCCGGAAGACGCGTGTGAAAGCCAGCTTCATGACTGAAACGCGTTGGGACGGATCTCACTCCGTGCATGAGTGCATCACATCGTGTTCACACAGCACCCCAACCGGGATACTATCAACCGGCCTGTTGAAGCAACATTGCAGCATGTAGCAGTACCGTGTTCTGCACGTTTAGCGCTTGATGAGAAGAAAACAAGGGTGTACGTACATGTATCAGCGCTTTCACAGGGATCAAGAGATAACGCGCGGTACATCAACCCAAAAGCACCAGAATAGCCGCTCCGAAGTTCGACTCTATCGTCCCCAACGGAGCAAACTCCTCTCCGATGACTTGCCGGCGATCTCTGCGCCTTCTTTTGCCTGCTGCGCTCGCTGTAGCGTCTCGACCTCTTCTTCTAGTTGCCTCACACGTTCTCTTGCCTCGTCGAGGTATTTTTCATGCGAAAGGCTCGCTCGCAGGAGGCGTAAACCCTGCCAATGGAATTCATTGCAACCGTGCAGACAAAGATCTGGAATCATACCAGATAGACGGCAGAACCGAGGAGGGCGACGGGGATCATGCCCGGAACAAGATCGGAGTAGAACTGAGCATGGCGCGACGGGCCTGGGTGGTCAGATGCGCCGCCACTAGTGCTGTAGGGGCGCGATTGAGCAGTAAAATGGGAGCGTGATCTAGGGGCGGATGCTCGTCGCCACATGTGCAGCTGTAGACGACACGACATTCTGAGTACAAGTAGCGGTAGGAACACCGTTCCGACGAAAGAGCGCAAACGCGGGAATTCAACGCACGTGCATATGCTGTTCAAATTGTACTTTTATTCCTTAACTTGTTTTGGACCTAACGCGCGTTACTGCCGGATCGTCTGCCACCAACTAGTGAATTCCGCCGTCGTGGGTGCCTCCCAAGTTCATCTGCAACACGGAGTTCACAACATCATGGTTTGTTGTCATGCAAAACGCGTTCTCACGGGCTGATTATGCTGAACGAGGTAGAGACGGAGGTGCGGCGCGACTTCCAAGTGTGACAGCCCGCACCCTGGCTCATGCTTTCCGTGACCCTGCCGCGGACTCCAGAACCAATATCAGTACATCATTCTTCCCTCTGCACACCTCGACGTCAATCCCACCTCTCAAGCCCATTCTCCATGCCGGTCTCAATCTGGTTGACCGCCTACTCCTTGCGCCTCGCGTACGTCGATGACTAGGTTCACATCTCCACGGGCAGCATCCGTGTATCCATTCAATGTTGAAATACTGTGGCAAGTTACACTCTCGAGGCCGGCGTATTCGATGCTTGAGCCATGGCATCTTATTCATGTAAGTCTCCGTCAGGATTCAATAATACGATTGATTGATTTCGTGGATCTATCACAGAGCATGTACAATCTTTCCCACGCAACGAGCTAACTTGTACGTGAAGTTTCTGCTATCCCATGGATCTTCAAAGTAAGAATAAGCGTCGAACGGACTGGGGAGTACCGGCGCCTCCGCCTTGCGTGGGAGGTGTCAATATTTACTGTAGATTAGGCACTGCAATGTACTATTAGCCTTCCATCCAGCGGCAGGCGGACTCAGCAAACGCAGACCACGTCCAATGAGCTCGTCGTCTGTACCATCGACTCCTTCCTTCATAAACGCCTCGTGCGCATCATTATGGTCATCACTGTCGCCGTGCTCTGGATGCTCATTGTCCTCTGAAGATATGTCTTGACTCGTTTATGTAGTATAATAATGATTGGCCGCACCCTCTTTCACAACCATTTTCTTCTTGCCTTTTTTGAATCAGCAGATGGAGCATCCTTGAGCATCTCAGCAGCCTCTCCAGCTGCCCACATCATGTGTACTTGTTGCTTGAGCCATGGCAGGTTTATCATGTAGGTTTCCGTCAGATGATTGAATAGTATGATCGATTGCTATTGCAAGCCTATCAGAGAGCATGTACAACAGTTCCTACATCAAGAGCTCAACCTGTACATGAAGTTCCTGCTATCCCATGGTCCATGGATCCGTAAAGTAAGAATAAGCATCGAATGGACTGGGGGTTCTGGCATCTTTGCCTTCAGTGTGACTGTGGGAGGTGTCAATGGCATGGGCATAACAAATTTGTTGCTGCCAGGCAGTGTCTTGTTCTTTGTCACTGTTGACATTCAAGTCGATCTTCAGTATGATGTTCATATCCTGCTTTCTTGCTTCGCACTCACTCGACAGCAGTTTTGCTGCCATTGTGTCTTTTACTTAATATCCTTAGACAAAATTTCAACTCGTTCATGGAAAAGGCACCAGAAAGTGCCAGAAAGGATTACAATCAGCGCAAAACCCGGAGATCCCCACGCTTTTCGGATATAGTACCTTTCTTGGACGGAAAAAAGCTCTAAAGGGCAGTATTTGAACTTTCCTGATGTGAATAAATTGTTAAGTCCTAAACGCGTTAAGGTCAACGCGCGCGTTAAGTCCGAAACGAGTTAAGATAACGCGTTAAGAATAAAAGTACACTTTGAACAGCATACGTGCATGCCCCGGACAGCTCAACGCGTTTCGCCACCGCCACCACCATCGTTTGGTGCCAGTTGGCGGGGCGCCCTTGCCCCGGCGTGATGTGTCGGACAGAGCCCACGGCATGCACGACAAATTGAGCAGTCGCTTGCGTCTGTCTCTCGGACAACCTGCAAGCGTCAGGAGCGCGCGATGAGTGTGCCAAGCGATAAACTCATTTATAGCGAAGAAGCAGAAGGAATGGCTGTCGTCGATCAGCCTACCAACGGACCCGGCGCAGTCGGGCCTCATCAAGTGCCACAGGGCGCTCATAGACTCACTCCTCCCGTGGGAACGCTGCATGTATATCTACTACTGATCCATTCCATATACCCCCTCTCTAGGCACCCTCTTCCGAGCGTCCTCATCCCCTTCGTTTCTCCCCGTCGGCCGCACATCGCGCCGCCCAGCACGCGCAACGAGACCTCCAATTGGGCTGGTATCCAATGGACGGACCGTACTCATCACAACCTCGCTCTGGGCAATCCTCGCGTGTCCTCAATCTCTCATCAGGCTCTGCGCAAGGCCTCTCTTCATCTCCTGCGCGGCTACCCCATCCTCCATCACGATACGTACCCCTACAAGTGGTCGTCGAGAAACTAGATGAGAAGAGACCGATCGACGTGGTTGGCGCGGCTCAGCCAGCCTGTGTGGAGTGTCTCTCCGCGCTACCGCCAGTCTCCTCGTCAACACCATCATTAACTGGCTACTCCTCCTCATCGCACCACGAGCAAGCGCGGCCAGCAACATCCTACGATGCGAATGCTCACCCTCTTGCTGTCTCCAGCTGGACTGCAATCACGCCTTCGTACACGCGGCCACGAGGATTACGGATAGCTAACCTACTCAGACCCTGGGTCCCAATAATTCTGTACGCATTAACGAGTCTTGGGTTTCTGGCTGCAGTAAGCTTCTGGAAGATCCAGGTGTTTGGAGGTGAGTGTCGACACGTCCATGATGTCAGGACTCAGAAGGCTCATCCACATTCTCTAGGTCTCGATGCTCTCTCGCATTGGCTGCAGTCAGACGTCTGTCTAGGTTACGCTGTAATATTCTTCCTAATCTTCGTCACCACATTCCGTAAGTGCACTTCTCCTGTTTCAATATCTGACGGATACTCACATATCGATCCAGCTCCCGTCCCACTGTATTCCACATTCGTTATCCTATCTGGCTACACTTTCGGTCCCTGGACCGGCGCCATAATCTCCTATTGGTCTTCATTAGCTGGCGCCCTCACTGTATTCGTGCTCTCCCGCGCATTCTTCCGCGGTCATATTACGCGGTGGCTGGCCTGCACGACCACTATCAAGCGTGTAGTCAGGGCGATCGAGAAGCGCCCAAAGCTGCTCTTCCTGATCCGCCTCGCGCCCTACCCGTACAATGTCATGAACTGCCTGCTCGCGGCATCGCCGAGCCTCAGCCTCCGTACATATACCATCTGTACGGCGCTTTCGCTCTTCAAGCTCATCATCCACACCATGATCGGCAGTTCGATACATTCGTTTGCGGAATATCATGTGAAGCCCGGCGCGCAGCAGGAGGAGGAGAACATGCTCGGGCGGTACTCGACCATTGCGGGCATCGCCCTCTGCGTGGCCATCTTTGTTTACATCTCGTACATCACACGCAGAGCGGTCAACGGCGAGCTGGAGGACGAGGATGTGCTTGAATCTGCCAGCAGCGAGGAGCGCGTCGCGTTCCTCGGTGCTCAGGACAGTGAAGACATAGAGGCGCAAATGGTCGAGGTCTCAGGATTGCGCCAGCCAGAGAGCCGATAGGCTCACGGACACCCGAACTCTGGACAGTTGTGTATGATCTGTATTACGGTACATTGCGCCGCTCGTTGCTCGGCGAGCAGGCGGAGATCGGACTTGAGTAATAGCTGAAGTGCGCGGACACTTGTCGCTCTTGTACGTATAAAAGTAGGTATTTTTGTTCCCTTCTGGAAACAGGAGGCTCTTCGTCTCTCGTATGTGTACGCGGTAGATACGGTGACGATACGGGACTTCCATTCTGCACTACCGCCGTTTCTGGCGTTTCTAGGGACTTGCATGCTGCTGTAGCGTCGCAGCTTCAAAATGGAGGGCACCTTTTTTGCTGTCGAACTCTCCGGCCGAGTGAGTGGTAGTTGCCTAGTGTGGTTTAATCATAGATAAGTGAGTACGTCAGGACGAGGAGTCGGCTGCGGAGTCGATAGAATGGTTGTGCGTCTCATGACTTTCGGTGGGAATGCTGAGAACAGCTGAAGTCAGGTGTGCGTAGGGCCAGAAATCTATAGAGGCAAGCTGACCGTCTGTATACATTGGCACCCCCACTAACTCGTATTAGGACATCGAGTTACGTGCGATGACGAGGCGATAATCATCACAAATTACATCGCATTATCGCACAATATGTGATTGAGTTCAGGCCTGTCGCAGAGCAGAGCCGAACAACAGGAAGGCTGTGACAGACGATAAATATGCACGATATGGCACATACTAGGGCCAAACGAGGAAGAGTGGGCAGCGAAGGAGCGGAACAACCGCTGAAAATGTGGTCAATGGAAAACGCGAATCAGAAAGAACCGGCATGGCAGTGAAATAGCCTGATCAAGCCTCTCGGATTGACGCTTCGCGAGAAGACGACTGATTTGCGCTAACACCATGACCGTCGCTGAGAACACCGGAGAAGATGGGACGGGGTTTCTCGGTGTTACAGACTAGGCATGACTCTGTGTTGCAGAACATCTGCGACCGTAGCGCTGGTGCGTCCAACACTAACGATCGGAACGCTGGAGATGTCTTGATGATGAATAGATAGGAAGCAGAGCGGCCACACGTTGACGGAAAGATCGCGCCAAGGAAACATCAATTCCCGGTCGAGCGTTCGCGATCTCAATTCACATCTACAGGGAAGGATATATTAGCACTTCCGATATGCACCCTCGCGCTCACCACACAGCCTTCAGGATGCATCCGATAGGAACGATGGAAATCACCGCCGCGGCGTCTTGGTGGATGATAGAACTTCACAATAAACGCCGCGAGCAATCCAGTCACGAATGTCTTAATGAGAGATACACGGTAGGGATACAACGGTCTTCCACGGGCAATAGCACCAACGCACTCTACTTGTGATCGGAATGTCCCAACGACTTGCCTGGCTGGATCCGGTCGCGAATGCGCTGCTTCTAAAAGACACAACAGCGTTCGTGCGGTCAGTATCGACATTATTCCTCGGGAATCACAGCACTGAAGCGCGGAGACGCACTAGAACCTTCAACTCTGGGAACCCGCCCTCGTCTTTCCTGTCCCATACTAGGATCGGCGGTTGGTCATCCAATATAAGCCACACGCGGAATCGGCCTCCCGTCTCTTCTGAATTCAAAGGGACGAGTGTTATCGCTTTGAGCGCTGGTGTTGGGAATGTCAAGAATAACTCGGTGGAAACCCAAGTGGCTCGGTGAAGCCTATTATGAGTCCGTTCTAAGCATCGCAAACTCCCGAGCCTATGAAGAGCGCCGCTCACCAGCGACACTGTGAGCAAGGCGTGTGATTGCAGCTCAGTACGAAATCTAGGGTCGAGAAGTTGAAAGCATACTCTGTCGCAGAACTCGATAGTGACGTTCGGAGTCGACGGATCCACTGGCAACTTGGGATCCTGCACTTTCGTTGGGGGCGCCTGAGTTGGTTTTGTGGTGCTGTCTACAGGAGCGCAATCTGTGCAGGTCTCCTGGGTAGCCATTCCGCTTGCTAGAGCTTCACCTGCGGACTGGTAGCTTCGTGCAGAAACATATGTCATCTGGATGGAGAGTTGCAAGTGTGGCGCAATAGTTCGCCCTAGGCGCTCGTCGCATTATGGACACGCCCACGTGATCAAAGCGAAAAGCGCGCTCGCATGTGCGATACGCGTCGTTTCCTCCCCCCAGCCGCATCTCCCCTTCAGCTTGCGGCGCGGACGTGTGGCCATCCGTTCTTGACCAACACTCAGGATTTGCATTTTACAATGCTCGCTGTGGGTCCCGGTCAAGAGCAAGACTTCCAAATGGCAACGGATTCGCCCGGTCCTGCAAAGAGTACCATACAATGGCCTGTACACAGTACGTCCGAGCCACCTTTGCTCCGGACTCATCTAACGTGAATTCTATACCGGAAGTCGAAGTACGGGTCTCCCCAACTGCTACGTCGCGCTTTGACACGATCCGTAACACCGTGCATGACTACCTCACCTCCTCCCTCACGCATATCTACTTACCTTCTACCATCCAAGGATGGGAGGATGTGCCCCTCCTTGCATCTTCCGTGACCCGCATTGCTGCCTCAGAGTCTCCGTGTCCTTCACCATCTCTGCCCATAGAAGAGACATCCCTGCAAATTCACGTCTATCAGCCGTCCGATGCCGATGCTTTCGAGGAGTTCGCTAGTGGAAGTAGGGGTGACGGTGAAGAAGTCATGGCGGCTAGTGTATGCGAGCTACCAAGCATGGCGTGGGAAGGCCTGTGGGAGAGCCTGATATATACTGACGACATCAAGTCCAAGCTGCTCGACTACATCTATGCGACAGTCGTCTTCAGTGACGCCGATGTCGACTGTGAGTTAAAGTTTCGTTGCAGCTCAGGTCCAAAAGGTTAACTTTTCATTTTGCAGTCAACGTTGTCTCATGGAACAGAGTGGTTCTGCTACACGGTCCCCCAGGTACCGGCAAAACATCCCTTTGCCGCGCCCTCGCACAAAAGCTCTCAATCCGCTTATCGCATAGGTACATACCTCCAACTGCAAATGCCGGCTACACTAACCTTGCTTCCTACGTTGCGCTCCTCCCAGATACCCGCACTCACGTTTACTCGAAATCAACTCTCATTCACTCTTCTCGCGCTGGTTCTCAGAGTCTGGCAAGCTCGTACAGAGACTATTTAGCAGTGTGATGGAGATGGTTGAAGATGAGGATGCCTTCGTCGTCGTGCTGATTGGTACGTGTTCTGCTTGTGAATGAAGTGTACATCTTATTAACATGCATACTAGACGAAGTAGAATCTTTGACAGCAGCCCGAGCGGGTGCAATGGCTGGAACAGAACCGTCCGATGCTCTTCGTGTGGGTATCCTTCTTCGTCATGAGCACGACATCCATGATATCGAGACGAACACTAATGTCCATATACAATCAGGTCGTCAATGCTTTGCTCACACAGTTGGACAAGCTCAAGCACAAGAAGAATGTCCTCGTCATGTCAACCAGTAATTTAGCGAAGGCAATCGGTACGTATAGATAGTACTGTCCACATAACCCAGCTTGCTCATCAGCACATCGCATACAACAGACTCGGCATTTGTTGACCGGGCAGACATCATCCAATACGTCGACCTTCCACCTAGAGAGGCAATCTACGAGATCCTTAGAACATGCTTGGTGGAATTGACCCGAAAGCATATCGTGTCAAACATCGTGCGCATAATCTCTGCAACTGTTCTCATCTTAGCTCACAGTCTTTGGATGATGGTCATGTTCCTCAGGATGTCCCGAGCTTGGCACAAGCACAGCTCTATGAACGGACAGTTGACTTTCCCCGGACATCAATGCTTGCAGCGGCTCTGCCTCCACATCCATCGGGCAGCCAGTCGAATGCCAAGGCGAACTTTACCCCATCATCTCAGCTTTCGCAGCATCTTTCACAAAGCAGTGGGGCCTTCCAAACATCTGATCCCAGAGAGCGATCACGAAATGTAGCACTACGGCTTCTCGCTTTGTCGGAACGATGTCGGGTGCGTGAATCACAGTAGCGCATATATTAGTTTTCCGACGCTCACGCTGATTCTTCATGCAGATCCAGGGTATGTCAGGTCGCTCTCTCAGACGCCTTCCGGTGCTCGCGCATGCGCGGTATATCGGGGCTCTCCCCATGCTAGCTCCGAAACGTCCAGACCCTCAGGCGAACGGAGCTTCGTCTAAGATAAAGAAAGGCTTAGCGGACGAACGCCAGGCTACAAGCACAGAGGTTGAGGTCTGGCTGGATGCGATGGAGCGTGTCATCGAAACACAGGGTGCAGAGAAGGATCGGTTTCATCATTGACACGCCATAGGCGGAATGATTATGGTGTTAACTTATTTGGGGCCTTTTCTACTGCTCTTGGTCCATTGTACGCTACAGAAAACGGGGTAAATGCGATGCATGTGAGCCATGAAAAGTATGATATGATTGATGGTGGTGGCCCTCGGATACGACACGAGCGCTTAAGACGTGCTTCAGCTTCTCTCCTCAGCCACCACACTAACTGTTGCGCTTGCTGCAGTAATGGCCTACGTCTCGATTGAATCCGATGATGTGAGCTATACCCCGAACTTTTGTTAGTCTAGGTCCTCATTGTATTGACGGTAGTCTCCTCCATAGCGCATGGAAGAGGGTCCGGAAGGACTCCAGTTCCAATGTGTGTTACGACATTGAATTGTGAATGCACGCTTGTGAACTCATATGCGTGCTCGATGTTTTCTGCCAGCGTTTCTTGACTCAGATAATCATGCTGCAAATGAGGGTGGTAGCGGAGGGACCAACACCGGTAGAGGTACGACGTCCTGTAGTCTCATGCACACCGTCGGATGAACGCATACAGGATACATACCAGACCGCGGTTCGTCTGGACGTTCTGGATTTTGGACATTAGAGGCCTACCAGCATCATTTCGATGTGGACACCAAAACTGTTCGTGCGATCCGTCCTCAGCTTTGCAAACCGCCTTGCTGATCTCTATCCGCCATTACAGGTCCTTCAACGCTGTTACATGACGATGTTCCCGCCCGCCGCGCCGTCCTACCTCTCAACATACCTTTCACCCAGCGCAGACCTCTACGGTCCTTTCTGGACGCTAACGACGCTCATCTTCTCCCTTTTCGTGTGCTCATCCCTAGCATCCGCCATCGCTGCATGGCTCTCCAATCCCGACGCGGCCGCATCCATCGCGTACGACTTTGGCCTGATATTCACAGCGACGGCGCTGGTATACGCGTACGGCATTGCCTTGCCGGTGCTGCTATGGTTCGCGCTGAGGTATCTTGGGGTCGGTGAGTGGGGCATTACGGAGGCGGTAGCGGTATGGGGATACGGGCAGTTTGTGTGGATACCCGTGACGGTGGGCTATTATGATGGCAGACGGTGAGCTCGTGCTGAAGTGTTCTTATTGATTATCAGGTGCTGTGTGTCATCCCTGTACCGCTCGTGCGTTGGGTTCTCGTCGGGATTGCATTCCTCCTTTCAGGATACTTCCTAGTGGCGAATGTATACCCAGTACTAGCATCAGTACGTCGGTTGATGCTGTGGTTTTGTTTCAATACTGACACGATTGTTGTGCTCTGCAGGCGGATGCCAAGCCAGTGCGCCTCATAATCATTCTACTCGTCATTCTGCACGCGGGGCTTGCGCTGAGCTTCAAGGTCTTGTTCTTCAGCTACTACGCTGTAAAAGAGATCGGTGTGCCGGATCCCATCCCCGCGTAGAATACACATCTTGTGCCAGTGAGAGGGTGTCAATTACTGTCCATCCTTGCTAAGTTCAAGAGTCCTTCGCACGTTGCTTGTTGACATAGGCATATTGTATTTCAATGGATTGGCATATGTTCAATACTGCGAATTATTCTAAGATATGCCCCCGGTAACTAGACGACCCCTACTCTGTGCCCAGAAGTGCATAGGTATTGTGCACACCAGCAATACAGGATTATGCATAAGTGGCTGCGCATCGATATCATGGGGTAGACAATGCAAACACTGCAGACAATCGCCCACTGTACCCAGATCACCTCCGGAGCATCATCCAGCAATAGTATGCAATCCCACTGAGGATCCCACCCACATGGCCGGCGGTATCCATTTGTCCACCCTGCATTGCATTAGCAGCAGGATATCAGCGAGTGGACGGCCGCATCCACGCTTGAACTCACCGTATGTGTAAGAGTACTGGAGCCATCCCAGAGGAAGATCCCTGTGACGAATAGCCATGCGGGTAAGGGAATCATGCCAAACAAGTAAAGTGTTGCCTTCGGAGCAACACAGGCGAAAAAAGCTATAATGGCGTATATTGCGCCTGCGTAGCAGCAGTAAGTCAAGAGTACCACTGTGGGAAGCCGTGGGATGTACGTACCGCTCGCGCCACGTGAAGCATAATGAGACGGCTTCTTCTCAATGGCATGGTTCCATTGCAGGCTTATAAGACTTGCTAACATACCAGCTATGAAGTGGGGCACATCAGTATTAATCCAGTAAGGTTGGCCGAGATTTACGACCTACCACCCAGGTAGAACACCAGGAATTTGCCGTTGTGAAGTATCCGCAGAACCGCAGGTGCCATGAAGTAGAGCGAGAAGGCGTTCACAAACAAGTGTGTGATGTCTCCATGCGAGAAGCACGCTGTCACTAGCGTCCATCTTGAATGAAGTATCAGCAGAACGGTCATCGATAGCATTACGTAAGACCACGAACAGACGACCGGCACTGAAATTCTCGTAGCTAACGAGAAAGTTCCTAGCCATGTACAAATATTGTCGAGGGTCTCCGGTTGCTTTCTAACGACAGGATGATTTGGTCAGCGATTGAGCACAGCATAAGCGCAAAGAATGAGCGGACACGCACATACTGAGCCACAGCTGCGTTCCACATGACAAAAACAATGCCGTTCAGCCCTAGAATCCCCCACAGGATCCATCGGTGTGGCACGGAGTCTACCATTCGACAGAAGCGCTGCCATGCACTCTCGCGACCTGATGGCCGGCGCGGTCCGCGCGGTTTGCTTCGGCTGAGGAGTTTCGAGTCTCGATGTGTTGCATTCCATGCTCGATTGGCCATGAATTGCAGGACAGATGAAAATGGTTTCCTAAACTCCGGGACAGGGATACGTTGCGCCGTTGCGGGATGCCATGCGCGCGGGGGAAAGCATGCCAATGTTGTTAGATTCACCGACGAGGAAAAAACGCGTGCACTGCAGTTGCGACTGACACCAGCCCTTATTGTGAATGGAGGTGAACGGAAGGCGGCAGAAATGTTTCTCAAAAATAAGCCTGCGTTCATCTCAGAAGGATGGTGGCGGAGCTTGGGAAACAAATTTGTGGCCTCTGACACCACGTGCGGATCGATCACCGAAACGCATCTCGTGGATGTGGCTGAGCCTGCTTGCATTCCTCGCCACCAACCAAGACTCGATACTGCACTTTCTCGGCAACGCACGCGACAATGTCGCACCATCTGTTCCTGCTTTCTCCATCAGATACCCCTCTCTACAGCCTGACACATTATTCATCGAAGCCCGCGCAATCGTCACTGAGTTCACCTTTGGCATCCAATCTACCCAGTTGGTCAACGTCTGCTTTCGCGGGCACCTTGACCGCTCTATCAGGAGCAACTAGTGCGACACAAGCACATCATGCTCAAGGAAGCACTGTCAGAATTGGTGGTGGACAAGATAGGCACGTCATACAAATGATCGCCAACGCGAGCCTAGATGTTATTGAGGAGGTGGTGCGCAAGGAAAACGTGATGTTGGTATCCACCTCGCCTATGCCCATCTGCCTGATTATCACAACACTTGATTCATGGGCAGACGAATCACAGGTACCTGAAGTCCGTGGACAAGTTCAATGAATGGACCGTGTCCGCGTTCGTGACACCAGGAAGTGAGAACTCGCCGTCGCCGGCTTCGAGATGATTCGATGTTGATTTGAGCAGACATGAAGTTTGTGTTGCTGCACGAAGGACGCAACGACGACGGCATCAAAGCATTATTTATCGAGGTCTGGGAGCTGTACGTGAAAGTGAGCATCGCGTGTCATCTAACGGTGTCCGAGGTCGATGTCTTTCGTTGTCAGACCATGCTCAATCCCTTCCATACTGCTCACACACCTATCCGGAGCCCTGTTTTCGACGCAAAGGTCAGAGCCAGCGCGAAGAAATATCTGTGAGCTCGGCGAGGATGGGCTCTGAGGAAAGGCCGTATCTGGACCGCCGGAGACTGTAGCTGACGATAGCGCGAGCGCCTCTGCTCCAATTGTCCTCGGGACCGTCAACGCCAGACGCCAGGAATGCTGCGGCCGTCGCGTTGTGTCTTACAGATCATGGAGGTGTACGGAGTAGATACCTGTTTTCTAGTCAGTGTAATAGATCCACCACGACCATGATGTATGAGCAATAGCGTCTCGAAAATCGAAAAGAGAGTCCGAGGAACGATCAGGCTCTCATGATCTGGAACAGTGTCCGGGGTCTCTGTCAGCCGATGGCGATACTTGGGCGTGGACTCGCTCTTTTGATCTTCGTCGTCTCTCTCTTTATTACCTCTCGGTGGTCCTTTTCCCCTTTGTCTCGGTCTGTCTCTCTCTGTCTGTGTTCGTCTTAGGATATATAGCTCTCTACATCTTATACTCGCAAAATTCCAATCCTCCTCACTTCTTTCCTAATTGCCATCTCGGCATTCCACTTCGCAGACCTCCCCCGCAGCCTTGACAATCATCTCCACCGGTGGCATACCGCTCTAGAGAGGGATTGACGCATCCATTCTACCTCTGATAGTTGCAAGCTCCGTTCTGAGTCCTCATCAGGTGAGAATACCTCATTGTCCATGAGCCGACAGGAGTTGCCTATCTGACACAATCGGAACCACCTTGGTCCCATCTCTACCACTATCTGCAGTTGTATTCATTTTCCCTCCTCTGGATCGACCCGCATCTCGCCCGTAATTTCTTCTCATTCGATACCACCATTCCTGCTTGCTCCGACTGGCATAACCATGGCTACCGCACCTGCTCCCAACCCTCGTGCTTCCCTCCTCTCTGGTCTTCGCACGGGAGGCGTTCGCTCGTCATCAGGCAATGTGCCGCTGACTGCCGCCCCCGGTGCTACGTTCAACGTTCCCCGCGTTATGTCTCCGCCTACCAATCAAGCATACTACCCATCGGAAGAAGAAGACGAATTGACCAACATGATGGCGCAGAACCTGTACATTAGGAACAACGCTGCCCGTGTCCAACGACATCCGATGACCGCTGCCGTGGACGGCGTTGCTGGCAGGTTTGCCCAGCAGCAGGCAATGGGCGTGAACATTGGCATGAACTACCCGATGGCGGCAATTCCGGCCCAGGCTCAGTTGCAAGCTCTGCAGCTGCAGATGGTACAAATGGAGATAGCTAGGCTTCAGGTCAGATAAACATCAAACCTGCCATGTCATTCGTAATACTGATCACAATGCGTAGACTCTACAAGCTCAGCAGACTTTACAGGCGCAGCAGCAGTATCAAGCTGAGCTGCTCGCGCAGGCACAGGCGCAGGCTTTTCGTCAACGCCAGGCTCAGCAACCGTTGCGCCGCAGCACTGCCGGCTTTGTGACACCAGCCTCTGCCGCCCCTGCACAGACTTCTTTTGACTTGCGGGCTGCAACAGCAAGTGCGCAGACGCGTCGTTCCAACCAGGCGGAACAACTGCGTGCTAGGCTCGGAGTTGGGGCTGACAATCATATGCCCATGACTGCTGCTATTGGCGGGAAGTTTGGTAGTAGGATGACGCCTGCTCGTTACGAGTCGGACGAGGACGACTTCGCACCGACCAGCGTGAAGGCACAATCTTCAAATTTCACAACGGTCATCAGTGGTGGAACCCCCCTGGGCAGTCCTGCGCTTAGCAGCCCCAACCCGAACGCCCATGGTTCCGTTCCGTCAAAATCCGACGCTGCTGTGTCATGGAGGCGTGGTGCTGTTAACAACTCGGTCCTAAGCGGCGCCCGTGCAACGTCCTCTCCGTTGGTCAAGATTACTCCTCCCCCAGCTGAGCCGTCGTCTCCTCCCTCGGGACCTGCCACGGCGAGAGCGCGACCGCTCCCCCTGCAGCTGAAGGTTGCTTCACAGCCATTGCCTGGCACCGTCGCCGTCGATAGCTCTGATGGTGTAGATGGTGAAGATTCCTCGTCGGTCTCGTCCAAATCGAATTCGTCTCCTAGCACTCCCCACACCGCCACGTCCAGCGACGGGGTTCCGCTGTCGCCCCGCGAGGAAGCCGTCAAGAAGCTCTACGAGGGCCTTGGTATTGGACGAGGCGGACCTGCTATTGCCGTTGCTGAACCTCAGGACTCTCCAGCCGTCATGCAGAGGCTTGTCAGCCAGCCGACGCGCCAGCCACGCGGACCGCCGTCGAGCCATGACGAGCTACTTCCAAAGAACTTTGCCACTCGGAACAGGAGGAAGGCCATCGGAGCCCTCGGAGCCCTGATGGACGCTCGCGAGAAACGCGAGCTCGTCGAATGCTTTTGAAATGCGCTGCTAGCTAGCGCCATGCGAAACTGTACGATAAGCCTGTTGACGAATACCAGCCCACTTTCCTTTCCGCTCGGCCGTCAATAGCTCAACACCTTCCACACCTTCCACTGCTGCGTCTCAGCCGTTATATATTATTTACGTGCGTATGCTGAATCGGACACATCGTGCTCGCGCAGATACGCCGTATCGTCTCCTTCCTTAACCATCTTCCCCTTTTTCCAGTCCGCTCGCCGTGATTGGCATTCGCTCCTCATACGCCAGGCGCCAATGGCGATCCCATTCACCACTTCTCGTGATACATTACGAGCGAGGTGCAAGACTGTTGCATGATCCTGCGCGGGATCAGCGTAGGGAAGCGGCGCTTCCCCTGGTCGAGAAAAATCCAGGTTGATAATTGCTGAGGAGGGGACATTCTCTCAGTGACAGGAGCTCTACCTCATCAGGATTTGGCGTTGCGTTTGTATCCTGTACACATTCATGCAATTAAGTCGCCTTTGCCCAGGTCAGAACCATTTCACGGTTAAGCGATAAAATCTGATCGGTGATCAATATATCATGGTCTGATCCAAGTTGATCACGCCCTATGTCAGGGAGTTAGGATACGTGATTCTGCTGGCCAGATCAACAGACACGGCCATGATGAGGCTGTCCGTGACGCTGTTTCAGATCTTGCGGCGACCCGTAGTAACCTGGTGCTCTTCGAAGCAAACGCAGACTGCACAACTGCATGTGCAGCAAGAGATAGTTTTCTTATTTGCAACGTTGCCCGACAATAGCCTTGCCGTGTTCCTGTTGGTGCGATGATTATGAGCGTGCTCACTGCAGGAACCAGCATCGAGACCTACCTGCCACTCCTCCTTGCTGATCCATAATTGATGGAACGTGCCCAGACTAGCAAGGATACTGCCGCCCAGCCAGCCGCCGAACCGCCGTTCTGTAGGGTTTCCGGGGGCATGTATCTTGGCCTGAAAATGAAAAAAGAGCAGCGAATAGTTCAGCAAGTTTCAAAAATGCATGCGTGAATGTGGCTTACATGAGGGAATTGTCTTGTCAGCTCGTTCTGTAAGCGATCTACAATACCGGAGAACAAGCTTCCTCCGCCTGTCAGGACAACATTGCCCATGAGCACCTGCCGAATTTCCACGTCGCAAGCGTTGAGGGAGCTGGCTATTAGGGCAGGAATGGTTTTGGGAAGGTTCGGATTTGTGGCCTGAAGATGGATGAGCAATTCCCTGATAGCGAGATGTCAAGACGAGATAGTCAACGCACCATGAGTTGGGGAGAATGCGTGAAGAAATATTCGCCGACACTGTAGCGTTCAATGCCCGTGAAGGAAAAATTGTACCCTGTCGGAAATTCGTAGTGTCTTGCTCCTCGTAGATTCGCCGCTCTGCAGGTTCAGCTGTATCGCATCCTTTTCCTGTAGACGAATAATGAGTAACTCACTGTTCGTTCCAACCCTGGTCGAGCACGCCTGCTACACTCTGCATCCATTCGTCCACTTCCTTCGCTTCGCTCCAGAGCCTCCAGCTTTCCGTCGTGCCTGCTATGCGATCTTGACGAAGCTCGAACTTTGGTGGCAACCCAACGTCCACAGGCTTCGCGCAAACGTTATTGAACTGAACTGAACGATGAAGAACAAATTAATGACTTGCCTGTCTGTTGGCGATGAGTTGATGTGAATATAGTTGAATGGCAGGACGTCCGACTCTGGGGCTCGACGTGGTCAGCAAATGTTTCGCATGCGCGTGGACGAACTGTGGTAATGCTGAATGTGTTAGGCCTGACGTTGCGTGTCAGCATGCACCCGAGGTTAGACATTTGGAAAGGGTACCTCGTCTCATGACGAAACCGTCGATCACAGGTGCCACACTCGCTGTTGAACTGCCTATGTCGATAACAAACGCAGAACCTTTGCCTGCGGCAAAGCTGTAAAACATCTCAATGTTCGCTGGTATGCTGTAAAAGACATTGAGGACACGCACGCATTCAACACGCCCGTGTTTGAGATGTAGAACGCGGGGACGTTGAATTCCTCGAACATGATCTCAGCCATTCGTTCCCGGTTTGCTGGAGTATTCCATGCAGGCTCGGTAACAAGAATCGGGTGTTCGGAAGGGCTACAACGCATCACAACTTCAAGCGCATGGGAAATCAGAGCGGGTATAGGCTCGAAGTCCGTGACTAGCAGCGTGGGGTTAGCAGTACTGCACGGAGTAAGGCTGGTAGTCGAGGCGTACTGAGTCCATTCTGCACGGGATTCGCAACTTGCATATTCTCGCGCCACATAGATGGGCCATTCTGTCCGATATAAAGCTTCGCCTTTTTCTTGGCAGGGTTTCTGTTTGCTGCTTCGCCATTCTCCCCTGCACCGGCTTCTCCCATTGCGACGTCACCGTCTCCAGTCGTACCCTCGGGTTGGGTTTCGCTTGACTCTTCAATGAAGCCATACGCCGTGGGGATTATTGCTTTGGGTGTGTCGTCACCTGCATATCCCGCGCGTACGGAGGACGTTCCGATGTCCACTACGAGTGCAGAGACCTCGTCTACATGCGAAGTTGTCAGGACGCATTAGATACCAGCGGCGATTCCACCAACCTCCACCGTATTGCACCATTTTGCAGGAGGAAGGATACACGTAGGTGAGACTGTTCCGACAGGCAATTGAAGTCGAGCGCGACGCGTCGCTGAGAGTGAAACGCGCGACGTTCAGTACCGATCTGATCTCGCACCACGTGGTCCTTGATCAGGAAATTTCGCCCATGCACATTGCACAAGTCCATTTTCAGTGCCTCTCAGTGCTCACTGCTCTCCAGGTTCCGCTCTGTCTACGGTCTGCTAAGTTGGCCTAGCCTACTTCTCTCTTCCTGCTCTGTTCCATGGGTCCCGCGGAACTGAACAAGAAAAACAAAAAGCGCAAAGCAGCCGAAGACGAGGCTCCGGCGCCGTCCTCATTCCTTCATGACGTTGGTTTGGACATGCACAGTGAGGACGAGGGTGAAGGTGGGGAAGAAGGTAGCACAGATGATGACGAAGCGGATGAGTTTCCAGAGATTGACACCAGAAGCGACAGCGAAGAAGACGCTGACAGTGTTGGGGAGGACGAGGCGGATAGTGAAGACGAGGAGAAAGGTGACGACGATGAGGACGACGACGAGGAAGAGGATGAAGAGGAAGAGCAGTCAGAAATTGATACGGAGGATGATGACTTGCATATATACCCCAAGCCAAAGACTATCATTTCAGACATTACTGGCCAGCCTAAGCGAGTCTACCCCGAGATCGAGCCGGACTACGATTCAGACTCATCCACGGAAGATGTACGTATGCAGTTCACGACATATTGCTTTTACGCTAATATCAACTTTTTTTGCGTGGGCTTATCAGACTCCAAACCGCGTCGGCAACATACCCATGCATTGGTACGACGATCTACCACATGTAGGCTACGATATTAACGGCAAGAAGGTCCTACATCCCGCCCGTGGTGATGAGCTGGACAAGTTCCTCGAGACAGTAGAAGACCCCTCGGCCTGGTATGTTCATTTGCATTCATATCCAAGGCGGCACCTAATGCTCGGGCTCAGGACCACCGCATTTGACAAGAATACTCAGATGGACAAGCCTCTCACACCTGAGGAGTTGGACCTGATCAGGAGACTTCAACAGCACGAGGTGCCAGATGCTGGGTATGATCCGTACGAACCGACCGTGGAATGGTTCACTGGCAAGGGCAAGGAAGAGGTGATGCCGCTCTCAGGTGCCCCAGAACCCAAGCGCAGATGGGTACCCAGTAAATGGGAGAAACAGAAAGTAACTCTATTGTCCCAGAGCATTGATGATCGCTCTGAACTCCACTATGTAGATCATGAAAATTGTTCGTGCCATTCGTCAAGGCCGGATCGTCCCCAACAAGCCCAAGACAGCCTCCAACCAGCCCCAGGTTTACGCAATCTGGGACGACGAGCCGTCGAACCAGCCTGCACCTCTCCCTGCACCCAAGCCCCGTCTTCCCACTCACGCCGAGTCCTATAACCCGCCGGAAGAGTACCTGCCTACCGAAGACGAGCGGAAGCAATGGGAGGAGACTGACAAGGAGGATCGTGAACGCGACTTCCTACCGCAGAAGTACAAGGCTCTGCGCTTGGTCCCGGCCTACGACCAATTCATCCAGGAGCGCTTCAGCCGGCAACTGGATTTGTACTTGGCACCTCGCATTCAGCGAGTGAAGCTGCAGATTGACCCGAACAGCCTCATCCCGAAGCTGCCCAGCCCCAGCAGCCTCAAACCATTCCCGATGTACAAGTCACTGCAGGTGCCGCATGAAAGGCATCGTGTGAGAGCGATCAGTGTCAGCCCGGATGGTGCTTGGGTCGTGAGCGGTGATGAGAGTGGAATCATTCGGCTGTGGGAAATTATCGTTGGCAAGGAGGTCAAGCGATGGAAGTTCCAAGGCAAGGTCGGTGCTGTGGAGTGGTGCCCAAGAACGGACGTCAGCTTCTTCATTGTATCAATGTGAGTTGGGCCGTTTCAGATGTTTGTTGGCATGGTGCTTAATGTATTGTGTCCTGTATGCAGCGAAGAGCAACTGCACTTCCTCATACCGCCCAATCTCCCCGCCACCATTCTCACCGCCACCCAGTCACTGCTTGCCCCCGCCACTCTTCCTCCGGCACCAGTGACACCATCACCTGTCAAATGGACGTCGACTGCGGCCACCGCTTCTTCCTCCGATTCGCCCATCCTCATTATCAGCCTGCCGTCCAACTCGGGAATACCAAAACAAATCGCATTCCACCGCAAGGGAGACTACATGTCTACCGTTGGTGAGTAGACTCATCTATCGTATTTAATTCTTACATCACGTCTAATTGTTCTCCCAGCGAGCGGCGAAGGTGCTGGTGGAGTATGGATACACCAGCTTTCTCGCAGGCACTCGCAAGCGCCCTTCCGAAAAGTCAAAGGTTCTATTCAGCTGGTGCTCTTCCACCCAACGAAGCCGCATTTCTTCGTTGCCGTAAGTCACTGCGAGCACATCAAATTCTAGATAGCCTAACCGAGCGTCTTATCTCTCACAGACCCAGCGTTATGTACGGATGTACAACCTTGCGGAGCAGAAGCTGCTCAAGACGCTATCTCCCGGGATTCAGTGGATCTCTTCGATAGATGTGCACCCATCGGGAGACCACTTGATCGTGGGCGGCTACGATCGAAAACTGTGCTGGTTCGACCTCGAGCTCAGCGACAAGCCGTACAAAATCCTCCGGTAAGTGCAACTGCCTTGCCATTGTCGTCGGAATCAACCGTATCCCCATTGGGCATTGTGCTTTCTGGGATTCCTTTACTCCGTTCTGATGCGCTCATCACATAACTGTCGCCAGGTACCACACGCGGGCGATTCGCTCTGTGCACTTCCATCCGACGTATCCATTGTTCGCTTCCTCCTCGGACGACGGGTCGATACAGGTGTTCCATGCGCGCGTGTACAACGACCTCATGACGAATCCTCTGATTGTGCCCCTGAAAATTCTCCGCGGACACGATGTCAAGGAGGGGCTGGGAGTGCTGCAGGTGAGGTGGTGCCCCCGGCAGCCATGGCTGGTAAGTGCGGGTGCGGATGGGCAGGCTGCAGTCTGGTGCAGTTGATAGGTATGGGTCGTTCTGTGGATGTATGTCGTGTGTGTTTCCACTATACAACCCGTGGCGACGCTGCTGCTTTCTTGAAGACCTCACAGTTTAGTCGTCTGCGAACGTTTGACATGTCAAACGGATCGGTGTGATCATTTCCGCAGCAAATGGAGACAGGCTTCAAGAACTTGCGCTCAAATGGAAGACAATTAAGCGCCACAACTTCTGCGGTTGATTTTCGACCGAGTCACTTCAACCACAGCGCTTACGGTCGGTGCTGTTGACGCTATGCGGCCCGTCGGAAAAAGCATGCGTACGACAGCCGTGCGGAGACAGGGTCGCCGAAACGGGTGCACGTATGGCTTGTTTGGCAGCAACGCGATTAATGCGGCGCAGCACAGCTCGCAAATTGTTTTTATTTCGACCAATAGAGAGAAGCTATTGGCACGGGACAGTTTCAAAGAGTGCAACTATTGCCAACGAGGTGGCGCTTGGTTGTGGCGACTTAGAGTTGTTCGGGTACGCCTTGATGAAACGACGGCGGATCGTGTTCGTGCTCGTGGTTAAGACTCGATCTTTGCTGTGAGTAGTCTGTTCCGTGATCTCTCTGCGCCCACTTACGTACTTGGTAGATAATAAGCTGAATGGGTGCAGATTTCTGCCATGTGCCTGTGTACCCCGGATGAAGATGGCTTCCGTACCAAGGCGCTATATAATACCACACAGCTTATCGCACTGAATGAGCTTCCATGTTCTCGGAACCTTGGCTGCACGGAAAGCGAGCGCATCCGACAGTGGCGGAGGAAGAGTGCGTAGGCGCTGGGTGTATAAGCTTCCGTCACAGCACATGCCCGGCAGCTTAATCGCAGATGAGTCGCGGGCCAAAATCGACGATCAACGTGTTCTGACCCTTAACGCGGCTATTTGTCTCGAGCAGCTGCGCACTCGAACCTACGCAACTCAATCGCGATAGTGGTGAATGCTTCGGGTTCGCATGATGAAAATGCAATAAACATTGCTTCGGCGACATCAGCAGCTGCTCCGACAGGGGCGGAATAGAAGGGAGAAGCAGTGGCGTGTCTCTGCAATTCGTAGGGATGTAACGTAACTAGAGCCTTCTTCTCTCCTCGGCGCCGTCCATATTGGCGGCTTCCACGTGCCGTCTGCCATTAACGCCCTCTTCCAGACATTTATCATTTCACGCTCACGTCTGGTCCGGATGTATTGCTTGTCGTCCTCCCTCTCCCTCGTTGCCATCTTCCGGTCGGCGACGGTTCGCCAATATGGTTTCCTGGAGTTCCCCATCGGTGATCCTGCGCGACGATGGTAAATCCGAGACGATTCATAGTTTGCGTGAATCTCATAGCGACCGCGCAGATGTGTACGGGAACTTGGTGTTCACTCTTTTTGGCCTCTACGTCTGGGAGGTATTCCAGACGAGTGGCTTCGAATGGTCGCTCATTACCAGACAGAGAAAGTTCACATGGCCGTTAGTGAGTAGACGGGTAGCATTTATTTGGATTGCCATCATCCTGACGTGCAATGTCACAGAGTGGGTGACTTTGCGCGCTGCCTCTCTGCGAGGATGATATTTGACGCCCTGGCCTCTAGTTGTCTTCTTCCTCTGCAGATATTGCTTGCTGTTTGCTCTTTGCGGATTGTAAGTCGCCAGCCCACGTTGCGAACTCGGACTCACAATTGCAAAGAATTATGTCTTTGTCAATTCGACACCTGGTATGATCTTCACTTGTTCAGTGTTCGTTCGGCGCTCTCATGGATATCCAGATCAGTTGTCAGGCGCTGTACACGTTCAACTCGGTGAGAAATCGCTCAACCATTTTTTTTGCGCCCGCATTAACCGTAGGTCTGCTCCAGTGGTCAGGAAACATGGCCATTCTGTGTGCATCGACATCGCTGATGCTTAGAACGTAAGAGACGCCAATCATCCCTCCATTGAATCATCGGATGACTTATGCATGCATCAGCATTGCTCTGTGGGAACGCAAAAAGAAAATTGTCCTGCCGCTCGGCATCCTTTGCCTTGCGCATTGGGCTCTTCTGTGGCGGGGGATGTTTGTTCTCAAAGCAGATTACGATCCCACACAAGGCGCCTGCATCCTGACATGGTCAAACCATGTCTTCCTGAATGTATCCTTCTTCATGAGTACGTCTTCCTATGTGAATCTTGTACGTCTTACAGCCTCGATGCTGAACGAATGGTCGTGCGCAGCAATGGGCTTCGACCTGGCTATTCTGCTATTAACACTTGCTGCGCTAATTCCGCATAAATCGCGCTCGGATCTCTGGACACTACTCTTCAGAGATGGCCTTGTGTACTTTGTTATTGCGTTCTGCTTCAACGCCTTGCCTGCGGTATGTACCAGCACATTCCTGACGTATCATATGTGGCTGAAGGATGTGTCGGGCCTCAATCCCGCCAGATACTTAACGTAATGGACCTGAATGGTGAGAGCTTCCCTCATGACAGCTTCGTTCATGTCATTGACAGTTCATTCTATTCCAGTTTCAATGAACGTGTACGTATCCGCCACGATCTGCATTCTTGATGCCTCATCGCCTCACATTAAATCCCACATCTGACAGAATCGCTACAGTACGTCCCATATCTAGCTCAGTCGAGGCCGATTGCTCACTGTTCACTTCCCACAGGTTCCCGCAGCAACGTTCTCGTACGTCTATCTATCATCCACTCACGTTTCCATGTCCTTGAGCAATGTGTCTCTAACGTTCTGCCTGCCAACAGCGCCATTGCAGCATGCCGTTCGGTCATCCGGCTGCAAGAATTCACACACGCGGATGCATATGTACACAGCGCATCGCAGGTCAGTCCAGCCGGCGCCTCAAGGCGATACACTGGCATCCTGCCGACAGGACGCCGTCGATCACTACTGTTCGCCCGTCCGGAGGTGCATGTTACGACGGATCAATTCATCATGGAGGACTTCGTGTACGTGGTTGCTCGTTTTCCAGCCTTCGTGTCGTGGCAGTCAATGACGGATGCTCTCTGTTCAGTGCCTCTCCGCCATCGGCCGTGAGTAAAAGCTCGACGAAAGTCAACCTACAGCGGACGGACATGATGGAAATGGACGACAAAGAGTTCGATGATGCGTCGAAGATGGGGGCGTACTCGGTTGCCACTGCCGTGTAGGGAGTGTCCGTGAGCAACGACTGATCTAAATTGGTGGATGGGCGGAGCGGAGATGCTCGGTGCTTGCAATGTCTAGAACGAGGGTTCTAGCGCTGTACATTAGTCGGTCACGATACTAATGTCCAGGATTGCGGTCATGCTTAATTTTTAAGTCGCGATATTGGTTACACCAACGTCAGAAAGCCTGTGCAGACGCTGCTGAAGACAACGGGCAGGCCAAAAGAACATATCACGTTTACTGATGCTGCATAGCTCGGCGGCTTCGCATCCTCCGTTGCTATTTCAATGATTAAGCAAGGTCGGGGCCTTCAACAGGTCTTCTTATCATGGTCATGCTTCCCCTTCGGCAAGAAGGTCTACACATTAAGCACAAGGGAAGTTTGACTATTCCTAAGCAGGATGATAGAAATGCAGCAGCTCACACTCCAGGCTACTAAGGGGACCAGAGTAGATTACTGCGCCTTTTCTCCTTTCGTGGGCATCCGAACAGGGCCTCTTATCATGACCGTGCTCTCATCCTTCGGCGAGAAGGCCTATGGTTTAAGCACGAGGAAAATTTCACTAATCCTATGCAGGATGACAGGAATGCAGCTGCTCACACGAGTCCTAGGCTACTAAGGGGACCAGAGTAGGTTACTGCGCCTTTTTGCTCCTTTCGTGAGCATCATCCCTTCATCGCTCACCTATCACCTAGCCAAGACAATGCCACAGCAGCTATTCGAACGTTCAATATGTGTGGACCAAGGGACCGTCATCTTGCGGTACGTTCCTGACCAATGCCCATTATGTCGTGAATCAGACATCCGCGTCGTGAACCGCAAAGAAAGTTGCAGATTGCCAAGTACGATTGTTATCGCTAGTCCTGAGGTAGATAGAACATGACAGCTGATACACTACGGGCATAACATAACAATATCTTACACAACAATTATCGTCTGCGATGCGCTCGCCCCGACTTATGCCTTGCGGCAATCCCTCCCTGCCTATTTATGCTTTACGTGACGGACGAGCAGACATGCCCTTCGATGTCCGCCACTCTTCTCGTCGTGATCTACGGAGTCCATGCGTCGAGATTCTTTTAGAGTCCGTGTCAATCTCCATGGCGTCTGGCGGTGTAAGGCGAATGGTGGGGGGTTGCGAGTCGATTGATGAGTGGATGAAGGAATAGGGGTGTATGGTGAAGAATATGATAGGGAAAGAGTCGAACATGAGATGCTGGGCACAATGCTAACGGCACTGGGGAATATACGGACCTGCGCCACCTGCCGCGGATTTCTCCATAGATGTGCCATCTAGAGGGGAAAAAACTCATACGTCAATCATCACTTTCTTGACCAACTTCAGGATGAGGAAGGCCTAGGAAACAGATGATTAAACAGGACGCTGCCGTCGTCTTCCTCGTCGCTCGAGCCCACGCTCGCTGCTCCATTCCTCCGAATGCGCTGCCTCAGCGCACTGCTTCCACTTGATACCGTCCTGCGAACGACATGTTCCAGGGCCTGCATGCTCTCGGGCGTGACATCTGTGGGGTCGAAAAGCCCAAAGTTTGTGAACCAGCACCAACCTGGTTGCGCCGCAGCCTCGTCGCTGAACGAGTCCACAACCTTTTCTGGGACCTCCGCGTCTCCGTTCTTGTCCTTAGTCGTGAGGACCTTGAGTTTTTGGTGCAGACGGTTGAGCCGTGCTGCTTCTGCGGCGGCGTACACGCCCTCTGTCCGCTTCTTTGCACGGAACTGGCGCTTGACCTTCGAGCGCATTGACTTGGCCATGATGAATAGACTGAGATGATCTGGTGGATCGAAGTTGATGATTTATAGTTGAGATGGGGATTCGTGGTGAGAGGCAAATGATTCTGTTAAAGGCGGCAGACGGAAATGCGTGACAAAGAAAAGCGATGCATCGAGAATTGCCAGGAGCACACGTGGAATGTGGCGCAAAGTATTCCTTCCCGTGGCACTGTGGCTTCTTGGGCGCTCGCCCGACGGACGCAGCGGATTGCATGTTCAAACACGAGGACAATGGCGGAATGGAGGACGCCTGTATGCGCTCGGAATGGTCGGGAACCTCGTCATCGGTGTCGTCGTCGCTCGTGAACTCGAACGACGCATTCCCAGCGGCTTCCTCGGCGTCCAGTGCGAGAATGAGCGTGACGGAAGAGTCAAAGCCATACATTGGGGAGTCCCGCCCAGAGATGAAGGAGTCTGAGCTCCTGGCCGAGGAAAATGATCGCTCACCCCAGAACAGCCTGTTCTGGGGCGAGCGGTCATTTTCTGCATGGTTATTCTTTGCCAATCGGATGCTCGTGAATTTCTGTTTGGTCCGTCACGAAATTTTATACAGCAATGGTACGCTATTTAAGATCACCTCGATTTGATACGTCTTCGATTAATTGATATTATAGAGGTGATTTCAAGTTTTCCCCGTTGCTATATCTATCCGTGTCGGACTGTGATGATCTCGTAGTTGTATGGCAAACGTCGTGGCGAGCAATCTGGTCATCACACTCATTGTGGTCATCTCAAACGGTAGGTTCGTATGCTTCATGACGACTCATCACAGCTCAAAATGTAGCAATGGTGCACTTCCTCCCGATCGGGACACATTTTTGATTGACTCACGACAAACTTATTCCGAGAATTCAAACAAGCACCATATTCTGTGGTCACATCGAATAGGACAGCCATATGCAGTAAGTCCGTCACTTCAAGTTCTGCGCAAGATATCACTATTGAAAGTGTGTAAGCCAGTATCATCGATAAATCCGTACTAGCTGATATGTTTCTCAATTGATGTGAGTTTGAACTCAAGAATGCTATCCTCCACACTTCTTTGACAATCCCGCTGCAGTGGGAACAGCCAGTAAAGCCTTTTCTATAGCCACCGGCGTCGTGGTGCTCGCAATTCTCTGGCGCAAGCTATATGTTCACCATAGACCGACCACCGCGGACCTCCTGTCTACGAGGAATCCGTCGCTCGCAGCGCTATTACTCAGAGACGGTATGACTATTGGACAGTGACTATGGACTTCTGAGCTCAAATAGCATTTGCGTCCACCATTTCATAGGTACAATTCAACTGATGTGAGAAATAGAATCGGAAACAGTTTAACAACATCTGAAGCATATTATCTAGAGCACTACTACTACTGAACTTATTACAGACCGCATTGGGTTTCGTGATCTCCGTAAGTGCACGTTCTTTCCGCCCACGCCACATCTTCTGCAAGATGTGCGGTATGCATGTGGCAGACTGCGCAATATGTCATCGGATATTTGTAATAATCGTGAAGCAATCCTCTTACATTTTCTCTACCAATGACACACTGACAATTGCACAGACTCACTTCCATTCTGATCTCTCGTGTCCTCCTCAACGTCCGAGCCGCAGTGCGGTCCACGCGCGGAGAGCAGTCCCAAACGCCCTTTTTCTCCCGGTCGCGGCGTGGAGTCCGGACACAAGCTGATGTCGAAAACATGTCGTTCGAATTAAACGTCCTCAGCTGCACCGAACAAGCCCCGGAGAGCGATCGCTCTCACTCGCAAGACTCTATGTGTTGCTGAACTGCGAAGCATGGCAAACCGTGTCGTTACTGCCGGCGATAAGGCTCACCAGGATGTGAATGAGGAAGAGAGCATGCACGAAGTCGAGGAAGAGATGCTATCGGATTGGGAGAACGATGTTTGAGGGGAGAGAATGGGTGTTCGAGCCGTGCTGTCACACTCACGGTGATTGTACTTTTGCTTGCTATTTGTGAGTGCGGCGTCAGCGTTCGTACACTCCATCTGATACAGCTGCATCTCGCAGATCTTCTATGCAAGCTTTTTTCTCTCTTTGCTCCGTACGATATGGCCGTTGGCGTTTCAAGTTTTGTGACAGGGCTTCACAGCCAACCTCAACAGATACAGTCGCATTATACTAGATCTCGTGTAATATCCTTCTTTTTCACTGAGGGAAGCACTCGAATCGGTAAATTGCACGACACGCAGACGGTGTATCTCTATTGTGCAACGGGTCCATATGCTATGAACCAATTTCTCATGCATGATACACAGCTGAAGAATACTGTTGGGGCGAGCATCCCCGTGCTGAGGCCAGAGGGAGCGCTCTCACGGTGAGAGCCATTTCCACAGCATCACCATGCAATTCAATTTATTACGGGGAAGCGGCGTACACAGGACGCCTCAACTTGCTCAGCATATTACATTGACTGGACAGTCCGAACGTCGAAGAGACTGCGGGATGTAAAAATGATGCCCTCACCCATGACGCAGGAAATGACCGGCTCTTCGCGACCATGCAAGTTTCACCTAGAGCATCATGTTCTGACGATGGCGATGTGACTGGATAATCAAGGTACAACGGGGAGATGCGAGGTTTCATCGAAGTGAGCTCCCTGCACCATTCGCCTGTGGTGCTGGTCTCCACCAAACCAGCGCAGATATACAGAGAAGGTGAGATCGTGTAGGAATCAAAGGCGCAATCGAGTAGGGTGGAATCGAATACGAAATGCAGCTTGAGAGATATAATTAAATAGTCACATCCTGGCGCCTAGGACCTGTCTGTCTGACACGAATATGTCAGCATCAAGCGGTCTGTGGCCAAAAAAACATTACTTACATTTCTGGAAGAGGCTTGAATTGAATACGCTCTTCGTGTCAGTGGTCAAATGGAGTTGGATGTTCTGGTAGAGTCCTTGCTACTATTCATGAGGAGGCCGCATTTCACGGACTCATACTTCGATAGTTGAACGTTGATTCATTGCCCGAACGCGACAGTGACTCATCGCCGCCTAAAATGCAGTATTCGCTGTTCGTGTTCCAATGCAGATTGTCGTTGGCGTGTGGATATGTGGATGGTCACCGAGTCGCAGTGTGCGTGGCGGCCCGGGCGAGCCCATTCGCGGTCACTTGACCGCGATGGCCAACCCCGCATTGCTGCATCCCCACACTCTTCAGCTCAGTCTATCATCTCTTGCAGCCAGCACGACTCCCCGGACAGACGTCTTGAACGATGGCATATACTCTCTCTTTCCCATCTGACAGACCGTTGGTCACTGTAACACATCGTATGCGAGTATCGTTCAGATTGTGTGGCCAGCTCATTCACTGTGTCACTCTGTATCAGCGACGACTACTGCATGGGTCATTGAAATGCATCACGGCGAGGACAACCGCTTCACCGAGGCATTCGTAAGCAACGCGCTTATGCCTGCGCTGGATGCCGTAGAGCGTGACTGGCGCGAAGGGTGGCGCTCGGCCAGGGCGGCCAAAGACAAGGAGGGCGGCAAGGGCTTCCTCGTCATCACAGGAAAGCGTAACCAGAACAAGTTCTTCAGCAATGGTGCGCCACCCTCTTACCATGGCACCTCGCCATTTTTATCACAATATTACTGACAGGACTGGACTTCGACAATCTCGCCAAGGATCCCAATTTTCCTATCAATTTCTTCCCTCGTAAGTATAAGTATACCATGATCACTGAATTGACAGTTTCAATAAAATTATGGATCAGTTGTGATGAATCCATTCTACCGCCGAGTCTTGACATTCCCCAGTAAGCTGCATAATTGACTCAGCAGTTCAATGACAAGCAAACGAAGCTCGCAGTTCCAACGGTGGCCGCCATCAATGGACATTGCTTCGCAGCTGCAATGATCCTCTCATTGTGCTGTGACTACCGCGTCATGACAGATGGCAGCAGTCGGAATGCGTGGGTCTGCATGAATGAGGTCTGTCCGTATCACCTCATGCTCAGCAAGCACTGAGTGAGCAACCCTTCTTAGGTGCACTTTGGCGCTGGTTGGCCTTTAGCTATTGCCGCAGTCGTGCGCGCCAAGGTGTCTGATGCGCGCACACACCGCAAGATCGCTCTGGAAGGATATCGGTTCACTCCACAGGAAGCTGTCGAAGCAGGTTTCATTGACCACTTGGTCAAGGGCGATAGTGAGGCCATTATTGCTAAGGCAATGGAGGTAGGCGACTCCGCTAGCGGTATGGCCAGGATGGGCGCATGGGGTGTCATCAAGGTGAGTGTTCTAGCGACGCTCTATTTGTGGTTGATGTTAAGACGCACCGGCTCATCAGCGGGACTTGTATCGGGATGTGCTGGAGGCGAGTGCTCGGGACATACTCCAAGCCAATGTTTTGTCAGAGGATGCTGCAGCGAAGGCGAAGCTGTAACGCTACGATCTCCTTGATGGAGCTATACAAACGTATGCCGTGATTGACGCGAACTATATCCCTGGATGCTCACTGGCTTGCGGAGCCTGACTTCGTGGCGCAAGTTGGCCATGTTCTGCATGCAGTACAATACCGAACATCCTCAACAAAGCGCGTCCACACATTCAATCTGCATAATCACGCCGCGAATGATCATCGCGCACCTTGAGCGCGCGAGCGGTGTTGCTGATATTTGCACCGAAAGAGTATCCGGAGTAAAGCTCGCACTTGTGAGATCTCTCATTGTTCCGGGAAGCATGACCAGACCATTTCGACTCTGCCGGTGATGGAGACTCTGTTTGTATTAAATAAATGCACATATCAGTGTACAATCGTGACTGATTCGTCGAGAGCTTCGGCTTCATTCAAGTGCTTAAGGCGAGCCGTATGAGTATCACAGTGGATTGCAGATAAAGGATTGCACCAGGCTGTAATGCAGCATAAAATCTGTTGAAAGAACGGATGGTTTAACATAACACTGACAACATCATGGTGGAATAGCAGCACTCACCTCTACGCCTTAGACTCTTTATCCTTCTTCAGCATCTCCCGTATCCTATCGCCTTCTTCCTCCAAAACCTCCAGCCCAGGGTCCTGCCCCTGCTCCGTCCCATACAGCGCCCTCCTAACCATATGTTCCCGGGCCGTCCTCGTCGAGCTCCACTGCTCCCCCTCGTCCGCTTCCGCAAGCACCGTGCTCGTATCCCCAATCTTCGACCGCTGCCGTCGCGCGTTCACCCGGTCATCCAGCGTCCAGTAGCTGTCCTCGTCGCTCTTGATGAGGTTCCGCGTCAGCGGTGCGGTAGCGAACTCGTAGTCGATCACCTCGGAGAGCTTCTCTGGGGTTATGAATTTGCTCGATTCATGGTAGAGAGATACGAGCGCGCGCATTTTCTCCCGGGGAACGGAGGTGCCGGCCTGCGACGAGCTAGCGCGCGCGTTGGTTGGGGCGAGTCGCCTTGAGCTAAGGAGACGGCGAAGAGGCGTATGGAGGGCGGCAGGGTGCATGGCGGAGACTTCGAGAGTTTCACTTGTTCGAGGAGGCGCATGAAACACAAACGAGCGCCTGGTGTGGCTTGAGCAGGATTCCTTTTTAGGGTTAGGATTTCAATTGGAGGAACTCTCAGCGTCGGACTCGGTCCTCGGATCCTTTCCTTTTGCTCTCTGTAGAGGTGGACAACCATCCTGTACATTGAGAGGCTATAGTGGGTGATTGCTTAGGAGAAGCTCCCTTGATGTTGTACAAAAATCCGAGTCCAAACTTGATGGCAGGTTGGCCGCACTACGCATACTAGCACGATGCACAACATCGCAAACAACCTGACATCGCACAACCTCACAGTGAAGCTTTCAATCCATGCTTCTCGAACAACGCCTTTTCCCTCTTCTTCACCTCAGCCATCTGCTTAGCAATATCGGGAGCACGCTTCAGCTCTCTTTGTCCGATTTGCTGAATATGTACCTGGAAAGAGCGGAAGTTAGCACGCCATTCAGCTGGATGAAATCGAGACGTACCGCGTCAGGGCCCTGGAGGCACCTAGTCAGCATCTGGATGGGCAGTGAAGAGACGTGGCACGTACATCGGCGATGCGCAGCGTGCGCAAATTTGCATACATCAACGCCAGCGGCGTGTCTTGACTTAGACCTTCCGCGCCATATGCTTGTATGGCGCGATCCACTACTCGGAGCGCCATAGACGGGACGACGAACTATGTTATATGAGCGTCAGTCCTGACTCAGGTGAGTCAAGGTGAAACACTCACTTTAGCGATGCCAATCTCCTTGAGCGCACCTTTCGCCTTGGCTTTGTCAATCTATATCCCATAAGAAACATTTCATATAAGAAGCTTTCCATTTATGCTCATAGGCTTACCTGCAGAGCCGCACTCAATACAAGGAGTCTAGCCGACTCGATCTCGGCACGGGAATGTGCAATCTCGGAAATCACAGTTCCTACATGACCCATAAAAGCTTGCGCCTGCTGCGTTGCGTGAATTCACTTACCATGCTCGTACAAATACTTGCCGAAGGTCTTCTTGGCCGGATTTGTCACGCGCTCAATCATTAAATCAAGCGCGTATTGAGCGGCTCCGATGGACCGCATGCAATGATGGATACGACCGGGTCTGGTGTCCAGTCAGTGACACTACATGCGGGCTAGTGAACGGCCCAGCATACCCCAGACGGCCTTGAATGATCTGTGCTACTATTAGATACGTCCTGTACTGTGCCGGTGAGCGAACCACGCACCTCAAAGCCCCTGCCCCATCCCAAGACCAGGTTCTCCAGCGGGACGCGGACATTCTCGTATATGATCTCACAATGCCCTTCCGGCGCGTCATCGTACCCCAACACATGCATCGCGCGAACGACCTTGACACCAGGAGCATTGGCTGGGACGATGACGATACTTTGCTGGCGATAGCGGTCTTTGTTGTCAGGGTCGCTCTTACCCAGCACAAGATGCAGAGCACATCTGGGGTCACCAGCGCCACTGATGTACCTGCAGCCACATTAGCCAGGAGTGCATGCGTGGCCGCGAAGGAGAGAACGTACCATTTGTGTCCATCGATAACAATCTCGTCGCCCTCTTGACGTATTGTTGTGCGAATATTAGTGGCGTCCGACGATGCGACTACCTAGCGCATCAGGGAAGGATCACTCGTCCCGAACAACGGATTTGCGCACCGAAGCGTTCTGTCATGGAAAAGGCTGACCGCGTCTCCCCATTCAAAATAGGCAAGAGCCACTTCTTCTGCTGTTCCGGTGAGCCGTAGCGGGCCAAGACCTCTGTAATGGGGCGTTCATACATTAAAAGAGGGCTTTAGAGCACCGCAACAGCGCCCGCTCACCCATGTTACCGGTATCAGGCGCAGAACAGTTCACGGCTTCCGACGCCATCTGACCCCCACGCCCCAATATTTCCGCCATGAGGGCATACTAGAAGTAATATTGGTCACGTCGTGGCAGCCGTAGCAAAGCTGCGCACCTCGAGGTTCGTGAGGGGCACCCCAAATGCAGGGTAGTGCTGGCTGCTAAGAAAGAGGTTCCACAAGCCGAGCTGGCGCGCCTTGGCTTTCAGTTCTGCGACAGTGGGGATGACCGTCTTCCATCGCTTCTCCGGGTCAGCGGGTAGCTGGGCGTGCGCAACTTTCGTAGCTGGTATCACATCCTCCTGCAGCAGACAGATATGGGGGACTTAGCGCTGGTGGAGGTGGAGTGTGACTTACGTGGACGAAGGTGATAAGCTTCGCGAGAACCTCCTTCGCATAGGGCGAGAACTTGTCCTCGACCTATTCTCGGGTGAACACAGCAGTCATACGGGGTTCGAGATGCGCACCATGGCCCATGCCGACGGCGAAGTCAATTCAGCGACAGGATGAGACGCCATGGTTGAGAGTCAAGGAAGACACCCGCATCTTTGGGGCCTGTTCCTGATATACATGCAGGATGTGAGCTGATCAGTTGACCAGGCCTTCTGCGACGATATCACCGGCCGCTGGGCAGCTGATTTCTCCGTCTCGATGATTCCGTAACCCGGCCAAAGCGGAGGTTGTGGCTGAGACGTTCAAGCGAGCATGAATGCATTGAGGAAAGCGGACAGTACTAATATAATGATAGCGAATATAACAGTGGTAGGACAGCATACAGATAGAGTACGAGCACACATGGCTAGTGATACAGGGTCGTAATACAAGAGCAACGGACTTTCCAGGACGTACGCAACAATGTCTTTACGTCGGTCATTAGTAATGTAGCACGTAAAACGGCATTCATATCCACGACACAAGCAGGCGTACGCCGCGAACTATTGTCCATTCTGCCACTGCTGCCCATCCATCGCAGGCTCGCCTAGCGTGAAGGGAATTTCAGGGTCATATCCGAACGCAGTAGGGTCGAACGTGTGCCATTCCTGGTCGCCGCCGACGGGGAAGCCAGACGGATTGTAATTCCTGATGAAGTCAAGACCTCGGAAAGGAAGCCCCGGCGCAACGAACCCATTCGTGGAGGGTGGCGACGAGCCCGGCAGGCCAAACATTGACGGGTCTGTCCCGACACCGTCGTAACCGATATACGCATGCTCGAGGCCGGAGGATTGCTGAGGGCCAAAGCTAGTCGGAGAATATGGTGGCTGGGACTGGCCCTGTTGAGATTGCGAGCCGGAAGGGAAGAGCCTCAGACCGTTGCTCTGCCCTTCCAGAGCAGCCCACTTCTCCGACGGACTCTGCGACAATCCAAAGTCGTAATCAAATCGTGAAGAGGGGATCGCCATAGCAGGCGACTGGGGAATGTTCATTTGCGCGTACGTGGAAGCCGGCATCATGCGGGGGCTCCTTTCGGTGGGGAAATCCAATGTAGGCTGACTCGGAGAGGGCTGACTGTTCACAGACACGGGAGAGCTGTGGGTGCTGAGCGGGGATCGCCCGGGGTACGAACTCGACAAGATCCCGAACGACTGGCTGCCTGCGTCTTGGAAAGTATCATCATCGTGGGGACGTTTCCGGGACGTAGATCGCGCTCTTTGGGCTACAGAGGAAATAGAGTTATATCAGAGATTATCAACTCCGGATCAGATATACTCACAGTCAGGGCGGAACTGCATGCCAGCGACCGCCTGGTGTGGTGAGAAACGCGGATCACGCGAACTGTTCCGTCTTGGCTTAGACTTGATGAGACGTTCGGACATAGGCATGGGTATCGCGGAAGACACGCGTCCTTCAGGAAGCGCAGAAGCCGGAGAATCGAACCTCACAGGGGACGAATTCGCACCGCCTCTCCGCTGGCCGCTCACGGACGCCCTGATCGCCTCCCGTGCAGTTGCCATGAGGTCCTCCAACAGTTCCTTACACTTGCGCGCTCCGGGCCAGTGCCCCTCCCACGACTCGAGCACGGATAGGCAGCTGGTCGCTTCGTCCATTGCCGCCTGGGATGCGCTCGGGTCACGTGCATGCATCGCGTATAGGAGGATGATCACGGCAGAGCTGAAGAGATTCTGGATGAAAAACGCGAGGTGGTGGCAAGGAGGAACCACGTCTTTGATAGCCGGGGCGAGGCGAATGCATGCATGTGCAGTTTGGACAGCCTTTGCTGTCGACCGCGGGGAAACCGGCTGGTCATATTTGAGCGGGAGGAAGTTCCGATGAAGTGTGGTGAGAATTGAATAGTAATGACTGCAGAGCACGGCGCCCATCGACGCCTGCTGGTCGGTGATGGGGCGAGACTTGAATACCGCGGGAAGATCGTCGCACCACTTCGTAAGTGCCTGATCAAGCGACTCCACCGCATGCCGCAGCTCAGCACGCTTTTCGGGCTCGAGATGATCTCGGCACTTGTCAAGTGCATATACCTGCCGCAAGACATGACCAGCGATCTTGTATAGGAGCGTGAGCTCGACGAAGCCTTTCATGAGCGACGGACTCTGCTGAGGTACCGTGGCACCGCCGAAGTAAGCCTGCAGGTACTCGTCGTCCACGTCAACCGGAAGCTCAACATCGCAGTCCGCATCCTCAGTTGCGAGCGGGCGTCCAAGGGCAAGAGCAAGCATCCGGTCTAGCGTGTAGACGCCCCACCAGACCTTGCGCCGAGTCTCCTTTTCGATTGCTGTAATGAGCAACCGTCGAGGTGATCGCTATTGGCCGGATAAGCGACTACGTGGGATGGAAAAGGAGATTCCTACTCACGTGGAGCCCGATATCCTGCGCAGTCCGTACGGCTTGGCCGACAAGCAACCAGGCTTGTGGCAGACAGTTCACAGAACACAAGAATGAAGACATCAGCAGGAAACACTGTACATGTTCCAGCTGGGTGGAAGCATGACTGATGTAGTGCAGTATCAATGCTCTGCAGTTGGGAACCAATCAATGAGGATAGATCATGAAATGCCGCAGAATCTTACCGCTCGTAAAAGACCATGCCCATCCCTCCATCATCCAAGTTCTCAGCCTTGGATAGGCGGATGTCGTTGACGAACCTCGAGGCAACGGCGAACACTGCGCATACAAGCGCGATAAAAGCAGTCTGGTTTCTGGCCAGGTCGACGTCATGAGTATGATCCATTAAATATGCGTATCGTCGTAGAAATGACGGCTTGTCGAGCACGGGCATGAGGAAATGAAACTTGGTGAAGTATGCATCGACCTTTGACCACCATCAGCTACATGTCGCCTATCAGCAACATGGCAGACTCACCAGCTTGTCTGCAAGATCACGATCGGGGTATTCTACCTCCTCCGGGCGAGGCAAGGCATGAACCTTTCCAAAGAATACGGACGCAGGGAAGTACAGTTTGTCGACGCTCGGTCCAGGCACGGAAGGATCCTCATCCACCGGTGAAATACGGTGAAGAGGGGAGGTAGTCATAGCGCGGAACGATTGTATGAGGGACATCGTGGATGAACCACCGATCCAGTGCATATGCCCATGCTCGTCAAGTGCCAACTGTCCGAACGATTCCGAAACGTCATCCTCCACCTTGATTGGAGTGCCTCCATCCGTCCTAGAGCCGTCGGAGCTGCTCGATCTTGAGGCATTCTTGATCTGAGGCAGCACTGTCTGAAGGACGTTTGCAGGGCTGGCGCCTGGCAGTGGTGGCGCAGAAGATGTGACACCAGGCATATCGACAGCGTTGACACCAACTTGTTCGAGAATGGGAGCGACCTGCTGGAAGAGAGCCTCCATATGCAAAAGACGTGCCTCGAGCTCTTGAACATAGCTGGCGAGCTGAGTCAGCGGGAAGAGGGCAGTGAACAAGCAGGCGCTGCTTACTGTCTGCTGAGCGCCGCCCTGTCTTTAGTCTGGAGCCACGTACACTGCGACTTGGAGGCAGCGCATTGAGAGCAGGTTGGCTCGTTGCCGTCGCACTTGATCTTCTTGCGTCTGGATACAATAGCGGTGAGGTCACGATCAAGCACGGCGGCATTCGAACGAACCTGCAAGATTCACATGCTCTCCATACCCGTCTTCTTTGTAACTGGACAGGCTTGAGGCCGATGTCGGCGGGGAGCTGGTCCTCAACGCGTTTCTTCTTAGACTGGTGAGGATGGGTAACCATGGCTGATGGATCGTCTGTGGAGG
>NW_024468510.1:1246206-1301739 GCF_001632365.1 Laetiporus sulphureus 93-53 | reverse complement strand
CGCCGAGTTATACACAGCCTCGTCTACGTGGAGTCCGCGGTCGAGCGCGGACAGTGGGGTTGGCTCGTTACGTGACGCAGCCTCTGTGCCGGTGCTTCCACGCCATCGCTTAAGGGCGCAGCTCTCGGTGCAGTCGGGACGAGTTGTGTTCTCCATCTAATCCGATACACACCATATCCTCAGCCTACGGGTGCGTAGACCTGCTGGCGAAGCAGCTGAGCGGAGCAGTCCTCGTCCAGTTGACCACCTCGTTCCCAACTCTATCATTCATTCGGGCGGACTGGAGTCAATGTGCGTGATTCTTCATTCAGCTAATGGACACGATCCCTGCCTCCCGCAGCGTGCCTAATCTCCGACAGCGCTTCACGTCTGTTTACTTGCTTTATGCGGAAAACGTTCCCAGCAATCCCGTCCATCGTGCCTTCGAAGCCGCAGTTCTAGCGGACAATTCAGTTTGAAAGAAGCAAAACCTTGTTTTCTTGCCTTATGCGGATGCCCCTCTTTCATCGATCAAACTGCAGGAAGTTCATAGGGCTGCCAGCTAAGGTCTTGAGACCAGCGTTTACGTGAAAACACCTGGGGCAGTCGTGGTCAGTTGACAGTGCCTCGCTGACACTCGGATCGGTTGCCTGACGGTCACTTGTGCCGACCGCACTTGGTATCGCGTCCGAACTGTCCGGTCTCTAAAACATGCTTACACCCTCAGGTGGCCCAGCAGGATATAGTTAGCTGCTATGAAAAAGGTGGCGCGTGCTGTACGTATTCAGAAGAAAGGGGGATCTTCCGGAAGGGGTAGAACATAGGAACGTGTTAGCAGTCCTCATCGATGATAACGCAACCTGTCGGTAACATGATCTGCTTTTGAAACAACAGATTGCCCTGATGCATGCTGAACCGGTCATGTCTATGAGATAACACGTTTTCGGGACGCGCTGAGCCTTCCCCGTAGTTCCGCATCTCCTTCCACCTCTCAGCCCTTAGTGATGCTGAGGGTGCCGCAGTTCTCCCGACCTGTCGGCTTCTCTCACGCGACGCCTCCAACGCGACGCTGCACCAATCGCTTCGTAAGCACCACATGTGAACATCAAACCAGTATACCACGTACCATGCCCACGCCATCGCCTACCGTCGCATACCCGCCGAGATAGCGGACATCTTCTCAGGTGAATCCCTGAGGTAGTGCAGTTTCGCACGGCGCGTCCGTCTCCCAGCCTTCCCGGCTCCACCGTCAGCCCGCTTGAGGACCTTGATGCTCTTGAGGTGAGGAGAGGCCACATCGAACCCCATCTCCACGCCCGTGCGATTGATTACATTGCGGAGGACAAACGTTATGTTCAAGGACCGCCGGCGCACAGATATGAGGACGCCAGTGAACGTTGCTGGTGCCTGGCTCAGCGCGACGGTCAAGACTGATCCAGGTAGGAGGCGTTCAGGGGACTTTCGAGAAAAGTACTTGAACATCATTTCTCGCTTCTCTGGGCTGGGGATAGTCTGCGCGAGATGGAGCATGAGGCCCTTGCCTTGCAGTAGCGGTGCTGGAGGCGGGACGGCAGGACTAGGTGGGATTTTGGCGACGCTAGAGAATGGATATGGTTGGGTGGCCGTCGACAGCGCTCGAGCGCATCTTCGTAAAGTGTTGAGTAACATGCTGAACGACGAAGGCGAAGCTGGACACTTCAAGCTTTGTCGTCGAGTCGACGAACGATCTATGTCCGCTTCGCGCAGTCCCTCACGTGACACGCTCGGTCAATGGCCGCAGTGCCGGTGAGCCTTTTCTCTCTGTATGCCATGGAATGGCTCCTACTCTGATCCTGATCATGACTTATGAACGGCGCTGTTGCATCCCAACAAAATGCGCGGTCGTGGCCACGAAACACGCGAAGTCTAACACATTTCCGACACCCTTGCGCCTTTAATCTTTCTCTCCGCGCACATAGATGTGATGTTGAATGGTCCTGAAACCCTTGGAGTCTGAACGATTAACTACATCAGGGAGTCAATTGGCAAATTCTCATGCTGATAATATCTCTATCATGGGCTCCTGTGTAGCAACCCTACGCAACTGAGTCACTTGTGCCACGGTGTCCAATTAGCTCTCCTCATGTTGATGCTCCAGAAAGCTCTGCGTGAGCATTCATGCATCTCCCAGTCTCTCATACCGCCTCATAAGTACTAGAGCAGAGTGTCGTAGGCGGACAAGGTTTGTTTCATTGTGACCGACAACTGACGCCAATACATTCAAAGCTACAACATCTGGACGAGTGGATCCACCTTACGGAGCGAGCAGTCGCGACGAGTGACCATAAGCATGTTAGAGATTTCTCAACGCTTGTCGACCAAGGCATGCGGAACCGGACAGTCTGTCCGCTGCAGTCAATTCAGATGTACAAGCGTTTATTACTCTGGAACTTGATGATAGATGAACCTGCAGACTGATGGAGAAGACACAGCCTCAGAGCCCGCGTGTGATGACGAGCACTCATCGCCACGTGGATCAGACTTGAGAGCAGTATAGCAGATATCACTGGTCGAAATCGATGGATATGCCCAACCTCTCACGAGCAGCGCACAGCAGATGAAGACAAAGTGTGGACGCCATGCAAAGCGGCGGTGTGTTACGGCATACGTTCCGTATGAGCCTGAATAAGATGATTCAACGGGTTGCGGCAAGAAAGACATGCCATACAGTACGTACGTACAGGATGCTGGCGTTTTTATTGAAACTTGACCGTGCAATTGTGCATAGAAACGCCTGCGATCACGTGGTCAATCAGCGCGCTGTGCGAGGGCGTTCTCCGAGTCTCTCGTCCATATAAAGAGGCCCAGGACGTCTCTCTGCCTCGAGCCCGCCCTCGTCGTGCCCGGCCTTCCTCATGTCGTTGTCTTCTTCTGAGGTGCAGCTGTAAGACTACCTCCGTGGCAGGTTTATCTCATCAGGCAAGGCTGGAATCTATTGGCCAATCTTGTTTGACCCGTTCCTCCCCAGGATTTGGCCCGTCCCACCCTCTTTAATGATCATCGGTCTTCCTCTTTCGCTTGTTGGCCATTGATATCCCACTTATATACCCTGTCACCCAGCTTCCTATTCCCTGGTCGCACAACATGTCTCTCACGTCGCTCCCGGCCGAGTTGCTGGATTCTATTTGCGAGCCACTCTCCTCATACCCATCCACGCTCTCAAGCCTTGCACTAACCTGTTCTTCTGTCAATCAAAGCGCGACTCGAGTTCTTTACCATTCGGTGTCTGTATCGGCATATACCCGCAACCTACCCATCGTCTGTACGCTGGCCAATCGACCCGAACTGGCACGTTTATTGCGCAGATTTTCGATCACCATCGATGAATCCAACCACACTCCTCGAGCGTATTATGAGCAACTACACGCAGCGCTTCGGGAGATGCCGCAGCTCGAATCGCTGGAACTCTTGGTGGATTCAAATGCCAGCTGGGTCGTATCGGGACTCGATTTCGAGTGGCCTCGCCTAGAACACTTGACGTGCTCCTTTCCACTTGAAACGCATCTTCTCGGCTTCCTCGCACATACGCCTCTACTACGGACGTTGCACCTCTCGGAGTGTGCACTTCCAAGCGGTCAAGCTCTGCCTCTCACCCACGTGCCACTGCTGGAATCGTATAGCGGACCAGCGTCGTTACTTCCATTTCTAGCTCCTCGCCCGCTCACCACGATCCACCTGTCGGGTGACCTGCAACTCGAAAATATACCTGCGCCCGCGAGCGCTCCGAGTGCGGGAGAACCTGAACCAAAATTCTATTCATATCTGGGTCCGAGAGATTCGGAAAACGGGCACAACTCGGAGGTTCAAGTATTCAGCGCAATCACCAGTGCGCCGCCTGCAGAAGTACTCGCGGCGGTCGCGCTGGCGTTTCCCAAGTTAGTCTACCTGAGGCTCATGACGACCGGTGTGTTCTGGGAAGCGCCTGATATGGTATGTCTGAACCAATGCTTGTGCAATGCAACTCTCTCACCATCGCGTTCAATTGCCACTCAGACATTGCAGACGCATATTGCCGCTACGTTGGCCTCGTTGCCTGCACTGACTGTGTTCGAGCTGTCAGGGATGCATTGGGTGGCACGTCTTAAGACACCCGGCACCGCTTCATCCTGGTATAAAGGCGATGCTGCTGCGAAGGAGTGGATATCCCCTCCAGTGACACCTCGAATGCTCGCGATTCCCGTGGAAGGAGATGTTGACCCAGAGCATTCAAACAACGAATTGAACTTTGGTTGGGCTACTCCGCACTGGGTTTATTAGGCGCCACAGGTAGATACGGCTTTCATTCGTCTATCTATCAATCTGCTAACTAATGCAAGGCGCATTCGCTACCTTTGTATGAGTCCGCTTTCGCATGTGTTTCTTCTTATTTTCCCGTTTCCCCTTCAAATTATTCTTACCTCTCGATAGCCATCACCATCAGCTCTTACTATTGCTGTCCACGCACTATATCCTTGCTCTCCCGGCTTTGTTTGCTTGCACCGTTACCTTATGAACCCCGTATTGCGCATGACTTGGCTTCGGTTTGCGGAAATGCAATGATATTCATACGTAGATATAATGATGACACTTGTAATATTATGATCCATATATCCATAGCAGGCAGTCAGATACATGCAATGAAAGAAATCAACATCTGGTCAGGCGGCGAACGCAAGTAATTGTGATATTATCATCCTATCACTTACTCCCTCTGATTGAAAGAAGCTCGTTGCACTAATGCCTTCTGAGGTGAAGCCGGCTGCAGCGTCAAGGTGATCGTCCCCGGGAATGCTTGGTAGAGCCTTTCATTGTGTCATAGCTCGCATTATCTCTTCCTCTAAACGGTAATTCAGGGACAGAATTTGGGAATTTTCATTGAACAAAGAGCACGACGTGCTACGAAAACCGCGATGAGAGGAACGTGCTCGGCTTCGCGCAGAGCGCACTCTTCCCATGTGTTAAGAATGAAGCTCTTGGCCTCGGCATTACTATCCGCCAGTGGCTAGATGTCTGGTCCCGTCCCTAAATCCTAGGTGAGCCACAAATAACTGTGCGCACTGCCCCGGGCCGTTGAGAGTGCGAGGCATCATGTTCATTTTCTCTGCGAGGACAGCATATAAATTTGCAGGATAGCAAGCGTCGCGATCACACTCACTTCGCTGTGCAGCTTTGGCCAAACTATTTCGGAACACGTTTGGGTGAACTCTCTCTCAGACACACAAAGTGTTGCCTCGCGGGCTCGCGATCGCCCCGCATTCGGAACGATGCTAGCGCGCTCGTGTATGCCAATTTCGCACTGTAACACTTGAGCTCTTCAATCTACTTGTTTTGTTTGCGAAGCCCGCAAGGGCAACGAGAACGTGGACACTTCGAGTAGAGGAGGTTCGCCCGCTCGAGCAAAGGAGAGCGCATCAGCATACCGTTCAGCTTTCATGAACACTAACCCCGTCAACCGCGCTAGCCCATATTGCTGCCAGGGCAGAGACGCAGCATCTCGATTATGGTATTGTCCATGATTGTGAGCTCCATGAGCCAGTTCGTTACTGGGAAGGGACTTACGCGGATTTGGTGACATCTCCATTCTCAAAGGCAAGACGGACAACGGCCTGAAAGGACACGTATATATGACTCGGTCGGGTTTCAATGATACCCAAGAAATGGCCGTCATCGTGGCCGTCATCGTCAAAGGCGTGTGGGCCGGTCTCGCGCAGTATATGCGCGCGGCCTATAAACTGTGGCTAACTTGCTAGGAGAAAATACTGACGTATATGGCAGGTTTTGACCCTTTTCATCCATGCAATCTCTAGGACTCGCTGGGCCATATCTACCGTGGGCATGATGAATGCTATCTGAATCGCGACATTGAGATTAATTGGATCCTCTAGTGCCTTGATGAAAAAAGGTAACACCTCTTTCCTGTGACACAGATGCTCTACCTTGTCGAGACTAGGTGTTGCATTCGCACAATCACTTGAAAGTTCATCAAGCTATTTCGGGAATGTTCACTATTTTTGAGCTTCTCTAGAAACCATGCCACCGCCAACCACAAAGAAGGCTTCCATCTCCATTCATCTTCCCAAACGATGTAAGGGAAGAAGCTTTCTCTAATTTGCGAAAGCAGAGGATAGTTCCGTATAGAAAGCAAGGGTTCTTTGCACAAACTGCTCAAGCAGCGCTCCAGTCATCGCGCGTCGGTGGCTGCGAAAAAGAGAGGTGCACGGTGTCACGTGGAAGAACTTGTCACGGATCTAACATCACACGTAAATATTGGTCACACGGCTACTTCAATCTCTTTCCTTCACTTAAATTGTTACTGGCTCTGAAGCAAGGTCTCACCATGTCCGACGTTTCAGTCACAGAACCATCGAATCCCGCTTCGGAACCCATTGTTGATGATGGAGAAGAGGAGGAGACTAAGGTTTGTCATAAATTGTTGTACCCTGATGAAGAATGCTCACAATGTCAGCGCCCTTCCACAACGTAGGAGATCATGATCATGAAGCAGCGAGTGGAAGAGATGGAAAGGGAAGCCAATATGCTACGGGAAATGCAGGCTGCTGCAGAAAAGGCAGAGCGTGCCTCCACTGAGGCGGAAACATCCACACCGATGGAGATGGACGAAGACCAGGTCGCGGCGGACAGTAGAAGCATTTACATCGGCAATGTTAGTGGCGCACTTTGATGGTCCTCAGCATTGTCACCCATCTGACATTCCTATTGTTAAGGTTGATTATTCCGCGACACCGGAAGAGATACAGGCGCACTTCCAAGCATGCGGTGTGATCAATCGAGTTACCATCCTATGTGACAAATTCACTGGTCATCCTAAGGGGTTCGTGTACAGTCAATGCACGTTTGTTTCGTTCTGACGTTACGCCTGCTGCAGATATGCGTACGTAGAGTTTGCAGAAGCCGACCATATCGACGCCGCTCTCGCCTTGGACAACTCTCTTTTCAAGGGCCGTCTACTCAAGGTCGGTGCTACTTGCTCATGGTGCAGCAGGCACATATTAATTGACACTTTGTTCAGGTCACAGCAAAGCGAACTAACCTACCAGGTTGGATGCGTGGACGTGGACGTGGGAGAGGAGGCTATCGTGGTGGCTTCAGGGGCGGTTATAGAGGCTCTTCCGGCTACAGTCCGTACCGTGCTCGTGGCAGGTAAGGAATTCAAAGTATTTTGTCTCAGTTCACTGCTTATCCGAGTCTACAGAGGCAGAGGTCGAGGCCATTGATTCAAAAGGACGATTGTCCATCTTGCTTGCTCTGTTTGTATGCTGTCACATCGTATTTAGTGTACTAGTTGGTCTCCTTGCCATTTGCGCTTCCGACCCTTTTGTGCGAGCTACTAGCTTGCTTGATACCTATAGTCATGCGGACGAATGCCAGACTCGACGTCTGCGTTATGTGGGTTCAAACTCGGGTTGCGTCATCGTATCAACGAATGGATGAAGCTAAGTAGTCTGCTCCTATATAGTGGCAACTGCCCAATTTCTTGCATGGACAGGATATATGGCAGCTGACAGGGATGACGGGATGCTCGGTCTTGAGCGTCGTGCATGCTCATAGCAATCTCATGTGTTGTCTCTGTTCAATACACTAGTACTCGGAGCGACATGCGACGCGTTGAAGGTTAACGCGTATTGATCACGTGGGGCGCGACAGCTCTTTTTCATTAAATGCCAATTAAATGCGCAACTCAAGCGCCCACCAGTACTGTCCGGCTTTTCTAGGTTCTCAGTCCTCGGTGCAGCACAGCTGGAGTCTGACCATGCGAGTTGTGCTGCGAGACATTCTCAGTCGCTGTTCGATAAGACACCTCGCTCGTGCTCGTTGGATCGCTTGTCAATCGCGTAGGAACGTAACAAGTTCTTGCAATTTACAAGTATCATCGTCGGCCGTAGATGCTATTGCGCTAGTATCAGCACATGTGGCCCACTGCAGTGCGTCGCTATTAATATGTGTTCATCTCTCATACTTCATCCCGGTTTACAGGGCCGTTTCCGAAGCGCACTCACACCTGTAAATCACTATCGTCTAATGAAGTTGACCGCCGGGTCGTGTTGACCGGCTGGCTTCTCCCAGAAAGGTCCGTGTCAGTAGAGAAATTGCTTGATCGGGAATGCCTACCCATCGTTTAGAAAAGTCAATAAGGAACTGTCGTTCTTCAACTTGAGGGATCCATACGGTACATTACAACTCGTTGTAGCTGCAAATACATGCGGAGAAGCTCTATCAAGAATGCGTGACATACCCACCGAGTCGACAGTGCTGCTGCAGGGATTAGTTAAGGCGCGAACGGAGGATCATCGGCGGCCTGTCGGTTACATCTCAATACGTTGTGTTCTGTGATTGACCAGTACGAACACAGTATCCTGGTGGTGACATCGAGATTCTGGTCGAATCGTTCATGTTACTGAACCCCGCTGATCGAAGCCTACCTTTCATGCCAAACGACACCCAAAATCTGGTACGCACGCTCTAATTGTAGGACTCTTTTGCTGTGTTGTTGCGCGCTCGAACCTCACTCAGCATTCCTCAGGCGAATGAACACCTCAGATTGCGTTATCGCTACCTCGACCTCCGCCGAGACGCTCTTTCCAGCAACTTGAAGAAGCGCAGCGAAGTAGCTCATATAATAAGAACGGTCCTTCATGAACAAGGCAAGTCGAGTGTCCATCGCGTCTGTCGTGCATTTAGCTTATCTGATCGCCGCCACCTCTCATAGACTTCACTGAGGTTGAGACCCCCGTTTTGCTGAAATCTACACCGGAAGGCGCCAGGGAGTTCCTGGTACCCACCCGCGTGACGACTAACCCCGCCGAGGATGGTTCACCTGAATCGCATCAACCCACGTCGCAGCCGCTCTTCTACGCTCTTCCGCAATCCCCGCAGCAGCCCAAACAGCTGTTGATCGCTTCCGGGGCTATCGATCGGTATTACCAGCTCGCCCGCTGCTTCCGTGATGAAGACGGAAGAAAGGACCGGCAGCCTGAATTCACACAAGTTGATCTTGAGATGGCATGGGTCAGCTGGGGAGAACATACGAACGCGAAGGGCCACCAAGTTGATACTAAAGTCTCGACCAGCGTTGATGAGGATAACGGGACTGACCTTTCCCGCTCACCGGACAGTTGGAGAATCGGCGGACATGAGGTTCGGGATATTGTCGAGAGACTTGTCCGCAGAGTCTGGTTGGAAGTCGAGGGAGTCGAGCTACCCGCCAAGTTCAACGTCACGACATATGACACGGCGATGGGTCGCTACGGTAGTGACAAGCCTGATTTGCGCTTCAAATTAGAGGCGAGGCATTGTTTCTCATCATAGAACATGTGCTCATATCATCGCTCAACAGATTGAGGATATCACTCCGTATTTACCTCTTTCCATGCGTCAATTGCTGGCTTCCACAGGAGAAATTATTGAAGCTCTTGTGGTGCGAAGATCGCGGTCGACTGACGTCCCATTTCTTGGAGCTGTTGAAGAACTTCATGCAAAAGGAATAACTGGCACGGTGAGCGCCTCCAGGACAACCCTTCGCATCTTGTCTGACTTCGACTGTCCACCAAGGAATCCGTAGATGTGCCAACTGGTGCTGATACAACATGGGTCAAGCAGTCAAAAACACTGCAAGAGGTCTTGACGAAGTTGGAAGAGGGCACTGAGAATCAAGAGCTCCCACATCTAACTGAAGCACTTGATTTAAACATGGGAGGGACAGTTTGGCTCACGAGACGCCGTCGCAGACCAGAGGTCAATTCAAATCGGATGTAATTCTCAGCATAGCCTGACCATTAATAGGGAGGTTCCACTGCTCTTGGCCGTGTTCGTCTTGAGCTAGCGAGTCTCGCACAAAGTAGAGGGGATCTCACGCTTCCGTGCGATCCTCACTTTCTCTGGGTCACCGAGTTTCCGCTGTTTACTCATGCGGACACCGACAAGGAGTTCTTAGCCCATGGGAGGTGGAGTAGCTCTCACCATCCGTTCACGGCTCCAATGTGGCAAGATATCGAAAAGATGTACGGTGGCGATGTGGCTGAGGTACTGTTATTCATGTCTCTCTCGACGATAGTGAATGATTGACGTCGTTGCAATTATATCAGGTGCGAGGACAGCACTACGATCTCGTCCTGAACGGCGTAGAAATCGGCGGCGGGTCGGTCAGGGTCCACGATGCAGCTATGCAAGGATACATTTTCGCACAGATTCTGCAGGTAAGCTTTTTTTAATCATCTACTTGAAAGTGGAAATGACTTCTCTCAATGATTAGCTGGACGATCATGAGACCAACTCATTTGAGCACCTCCTGCATGCTCTGCGATGTGGAGCTCCTCCTCATGGGGGATTCGCTTTCGGTACGTTGCATGCCCTCTATAAGAAGTGCATCGCCTCATTTATGCTAGGGTTCGACCGCCTCATGGCTATTCTATGCAAAACGGAGAGCATCCGCGATGTCATCGCTTTCCCGAAGACTGGCGCCGGTACAGATCTGCTGTTCAGGAGCCCCGCCCCCGCTAGTGCATCTGTGCTAGCACAATATGGCATTCGCCCGCGGTAGCCTGCTTCGTGTGGATACTCTGGATGCATAATCAATCCCAATGCTATTGATATATGGACCATATATATAAGACATTTTCGAGAGGCAGGCGAAGAGGTAGCGGATGCCCAAGGTAACGTTATAGTACATGGAGAGTACGTAACACACAAGCGTTGCGGAGTCCATAAGTTACCGGTATGTGCATGTATATGCAAAATATGAGAGTATACAAAACAAGAGAAGCAAGAGATCATGTGGTGATAGGAATCGCAGTGTCATCTGATTGTGGACTACGACTGCGTTCTGCGCGAGGAGTCAGACTGTCCCGTGGTGACATCGGCGGCGATTGCACCTGGGACAGGGTGATATTTTGCTGACCAGCCTCACTATCGCCATTGCTAGGGCGTGCACTAGGGAAGCTGAAAAAGGCCCACTGCCCAGAGTGAGCCGGGGATGTTTCCTTTCCGTTGATAGGAGGAGTATCGACAGGTGGGGATATAGATTGCCGCTCTTGCAGCTCTGGGCTGTCGGCTGTGTCAGGCACATTGTTGGCTTCGCCATTCTGCCGCGAATGACTTTCATCGATGACAGAAAGAACGCTGCGTAGCTTGGACTCTGACCTCCGAGGCTGGTGGTTTATAGTCGGAGGTGAGCCAGAAGCAGGAGGAAGCGAGTGTCGTCGGTTCAGAGATGATGGAGGAGGAGCAGCGATAGTCGCATCCACCGTTTGTGGAGAGGCGGAGCGAGCGGGAGCGACAGGAGAGGTTGCCGACCTTATGCGAGGAGGCGACGACATCGGCACATCCGCCCATGCGGCACTTGTATCAGGGAAAAAGCCGCCTGTGCTAGGTGTCCACGAACTTTTGGCTGACGGGATACCGTCACTGCTGTCAAGTTCAGTCGCAGTGGAGGTAAGAGGACTGGGTGTTGAGGAGGGTGCATTCGCGATGACGGAAAGGGGAGGCAGGATGGTGAAGATCTGATCTTCCGAAGGCGGTGGCCCGTATGCATCGAACGGGTCAGGAACCGTCTGCAGCATAGGTTCAATGACGGGATCCGAACTGAATACCGCATGTTAGGAACTGAGGGACACGAAGCACACCATGCTAGCTGTGACTCACGCTTTGCTAGTGAACCTATCGAATATATCCAGCGTCGAACGCACGACATAGCAGACCTTTCCTTGCACAAAGTCCCAGACTCGCTCTTCATGCTCGATGATCTCTTGATAGTGTTGCTCTTTCAAATCATCTAGCTCGTCTACCTGTCTCTGCAGGATAGCCAACGCTTCTCGGAATGTCTGCAAACCTGATTTGCGATCAGACCGATAGCAATACTGTCAAACTGTTGGGGATGGACTCACTTCGGCCCTTTCTATGGTAATTACCCATCTCGGTCTGTCTTATGAGATTGCTCTTCTCACGTAGTGCCTTCTCATATGCATTGGACCGTTCCTGTGAGAAAGTCGAGCTTCGGTTGAGTACGATCGTATATGACGCGTAAGAGAGTCTCACATTAACGACCCTGCGGTAGTCCTCAAAGTGTTGCCTCAGGGGCTTCTCGAACTGCATGTCGAGCGTTTCTGCCTATCTCAGCGTTAGCAAAGGGACATATCCTGAAATCGACAACTCTTTAATTCTTACAAGAACATGAAAGTGGTTGCTCATTAGATGGTGCAAACCAGATGCAACCTGTAGCCGCGTCCCAGACTCGTAGTTCGGACCCTTCAAACTGGCACGAGAAGATGACATGAATGAGAAGGCATTCGATCATACAAGAAGCGGCATACCCAGCGCATACACCCATAGCATCTGCAAATCCGGCAGTTGCTCGAGACATAGCCAAGAGCGCGCCGCGATAAGCTGCGGATTTATTCAGCAACTTGATCGCAGATGTAACAGGTCAGTGCGAGCTTCCAACGTGAACCATAGATGCACAACTCACGTCTTCGTAGGCCTGCATGCTCATCTTGAGGTGCGCGCGAGTGATAATCTTATGTGGGCCATCAGGCCCAAAATCAAGAACGGAAGCATTAGTTGTCTCGGAGAATGTGGGAGACGACGGCCGCGACGACGTGTCAAGCTTCGGAGAAACTGCTTGCGAGCGCAGAGAGCGTGTGCGCGTCATGTTCCCAAGCCGTGAAGGACGATAGGGAGGAGTAGAAATACAGTCGGCCAGATACCGAAGAAGAGAGAGTCAGGAAAGCTGTACCGCTCAGGCACTGAACGGTACTGGCGTAGGGCAGCATCACGTGGGACGATATCTTCCTGGGCGGCGGGCCCTATCACTGCGGCATCATCGGGAACAATGTATACGACAATGCGGTCAGAAGTTGGATCTTGCTGGTTTAGTATAAGATAACCAGTATAAGAAGTACAGAAGATTCAGCAGAATATTGACTACTGCAATTCCCGCAATGCTCGCTCGACGAACTCGATTGCATCCGATACCTTCAGCCACGATCCTGCATTTCTAAAATGAACCACGCATTCTTCCACAGGCAACACTGCTTCTCCGATATATCTCGCTGCCGCTCCCACATACTTCTCTTGGCAGCCATCATCAAGCGTATTCTCCAGCTGGAAGCGGATGAACTCCCAGCCTCGAGGTACAACACCATCAATCCGCACGATATCTCGAGGAACGTCATACTCGATGCGTTTGAAGTCGAACCCAAGGCCGAGCCCCAGCGCCTTGGTATATGCTTCCTTGAGCGTCCATATCAAGTAGAAGCGCCTAAACGCTTCCTCTTGAGACAAGGGCGGAGATGCCGTGGGTGGGAGAAGTATATCACGTTCTAGTGATGTGAGCTAGAAGAAAGTTGATCTAATTCAAGTCTGGACCAATTGCATCATTACTTACTTGATCATTGAAAACATCAACGAAAGCACGAAATGTCTCGTGCTTGGGTGGCTTCAATTTCATCACGTCTACACCGACGCGATAAGCTGGAGGGTCATGATAGAGGTCGTTTCCGCTAGCGAAAGCCATCGCAATCAATCCACTGTCGTGCGTGATGCTGTATCCGATGGGTTCGGCAAGGTGATCTGTTGTCTTTCTTTTGAAAAGAGGTCGAAATAGACCACTACTTAGCACCCGTGAAACGTGTTTTAGGGGAATGACTCGCTATGTATGGTTTGCCCGTTGCTGTCTTGCCAAACGACATGCGATCCGGAGGCACCCCTCGCTCTTTCAGAAGCATCCTGGGAAGAAGACGACCAACAAGGCCTCCTGGAATAGGTGTCTCGATGAACTCAGAGTTTGGACGTTCGCTTGGTACGCACTAAAACTATCCTTTCGATGATAGAATCTTTGAAGGCGCTGCCGAGACTCTGGATCTACAAGCTCCAGCCCTTTTTGATAGATCTGCGCGACGAGCGTTGAGCAAAATTCGAGTAAAGCTACAAACTGGAGCTCACCCCTTCCCAATCAGCCACAGCCTCATCGTTGAATGTAACAACCCACACTTGCATTGTGGCCAGGAGCAACCGACGCGTCGACGGTGATTAGCGCTGACCGACGCGTCAACGGTGATTAGCGCTTCAGCTGCGAAATCGCGATCGGATCTCGATCAGATCAGCGCGAGCTGGCCCGCCTTCAAACCGAACTCCATACACACTCTCGCATGGTCGGACCCGACAGCATCGACACAGATGGCAAAGTGCTTGTCACTCTGGGCATGTTCATAATAGACGACTTTGAGTTCAATGATGAGGACAATAAGCCCACTGGTCGCATTCTGCCCCCTCAGGTACGACTGATACGTAGCAGACCCTTTGCGAGACTAATCCCACTCTGGCTCGTACAGATTGGTGGAGGAGGAACATACGCCTCGATAGGAGCACGTATATGGTGAGCATGCGCATAAGGGGTGCTAGAGGGCTTGCTCTGATTGCGGCCGATGGCAGGCTTCCCGCTGAGAAAGTCGGCATGATCGTAGATAGAGGGAACGACTTCCCGCCAGACATCCAAGAGAAACTCGATTCATATGGGGACACGATGTGGCTGTACCGTGACAATCCCGCACGTCCCACTACACGAGCACTGAATTCGTACAGAGGAGATCATAGAGGGCGAGTCTCGCATACTGATGCCATCAACCGACCTAACTCTAATCGACATGTTAATAGCTTTCAATATACCACTCCACGAATCAGATTAACACCCCGTGATTTGGTCAACACGAAACTTTGGCGGCCGAATATGCTGCACTTCATATGCTCACCTACGAGGGCGACAGCAATCATGTCAGAAGTTCGAGAAGATCCAGCATGGAACCCAATCACGATATACGAGCCCATACCCGTTCGTAAACGCACCGATCATTGATAATAAATGACATGCGCTGATATCATGATGCTCCTTGCAAAGCAAGGACAGATGTGTCCCAGAGGAGTTAACCGCCCTCCTCGAGGTGCTCCCAGCTATATCTGTTCTCAGGTGCGTAAACTTTGCATGCACCGTGTGTCAAGTCCATCGTCCGTTAACAGACTATGAAATGCAGCCCGAACGCAGAGGAGGCGATGTCCCTTCTATCCATGCCGGGGACGCCAACAAAGTCCCTGGTAGAGGAAGCATGCAAGCATCTGCTCGAATTCGGGGTGAGTAGGGAGGGCCGCGGATGCGTGGTCATTCGTAGTGGCGCTTTGGGCGCATATGTGGCTACAAGGGAGAGAAAAGGACAGTGGGTTCCTGCCTTCTGGACCGAGGACGACGCTCAACGGCATATCGTCGATGTGACAGGTGCATCGTGATGCATTGCATACACTTAAGAATGTTTCTCATGTCATGCAGGTGCTGGTAACGCTTTCTTGGGAGGACTGGCGGCCGGCCTGCACTTGGCAGATGGAGATGTCTACAGAGGTACGTCAAGATCGTCCATTATATGCGCATATACAAAGCGGGACTCCTTCGCCAGCTGCGTTGTACGGCACAGTTTCTGCCTCGTTCATCATAGAGCAAGAAGGCCTTCCCCAACTCAGGAAAATCACGGACGATAACGGACGCACAGTCGAGCTCTGGAACGGAGACACACCTACCAGACGGTTGGAAAAACTAGCGAATCGATCGCGAAGGGCTACATAGAAATTAATAACTCAGAATATTACAACAGGCGATACATGTATGCATGCAGCTAGCGTAGTCGTACATGGTATACAGTAGCTGGTCCAATGTCCCTCGCGAGAACCAGGTCAGAGTGAGACGGTGAGAGAGGTCATTGCTGCGTTGATTGGAACTTCGCTCGACTCTGCGCAAAAAGCTCTTCTTGTGCCTTGAGAAGCTCTTCCTCGGTCATGCCAGACTGCTCAAACTTGGATACCTTTCTCTCGCGATCCTGAGGACCCGCGCTCAGTGAGGGGCATTACAAGAAGATAGTGGACAATCACAAACCTTCTGTTGCTGCTTATGATCTTTCAGGACGTCTTCGACCTCCTCAGTGAAAGACTCGAAGCCGAGATGCTAAGGAGAATTTGAGCGCATCAATGCGAGACGGACGGAAACGGATACGCACTTTCAGAGCAGCGATGATATGCTCCGGTGCTATCGTCTTCTTAGAGTCCTTCTCGCATATTTCATTCGCCTCCGAGGATATCAGGTGTATGAATTCTATGGTGCAGTGAATATGGGTCAAAATGGCAATGAACGCCGGCGAACAAAACACGTAGTACTTCACCTACGCAGCATTCAATAACTAGGTCTCGCGTCTCCTTCGCGCATGTCACGTCCTTAGGCAGTAGCTCTGCTTATATGTGAGCGAACAGCGCGTAAGGCTAAAGCGATCCGCGTACCCGTGATCATTTTGGCGACAGTGGCTTTCGGGAGCGATAAATCCTCATCAGAGCCCGGTACGCCTCCAGTCTCGCGGTCCGACATATTGTTCATAGATAATGGAGCTAGATTCACGTCAGGAGAGAGCAGCGGTGAGGAATCAGAGGGAGAGCGCGAAACGGAGGGCGAGCCCCCGCGCGAAGAGGGTCTTTATATCTGACAGCCGTCTTCAGTGCCATTTCGAAGTCCGCACGTGTCTCCTTGATCACAACCATGTCGGCCGTGCGTACGCTGCTGCCCGAATCCGTCTTCCTCGCTGATGTTCTATGTATTGCGCAGGTAAACCCCGTCAACCCTAAGCCGTTCATCCAGGAGCTCACGGGCAAGCCTGTCTACGTGAAGCTGAAGTGGGGGCTCGAGTACAAGGGCTTCCTCGTGAGCACGGATGGGTACATGAACCTGCAGGTACGTGCTATTCTACTCTTTTCCAGGTCGCTTTTCTCATCTCATGGCTGCTACCCACGATCGGCAGCTCGCCAACACAGAGGAGTTCCAGGACGGCAAGTCGAACGGCGCACTGGGCGAGGTATTCATCCGGTGAGCAAAATCGTCTCGCGGGGCTGTGCTTTGAGCTCACTTCTGATCGTTAGGTGTAACAATGTCTTGTACATTATAAGTATCTGTCTTTCATTGGGCCCGGGTTTAGGCTGATATGTTTTGTCAACACAGGGAGGCCCCACCAGCCCCACCAGAATGAGCTCTTCAATATCAGCTTGTGGCCCATGATACCGGACACATATGTGAAAAGGGCCTATTTCTAGGTGTTGATACTGCCGTACTACTTCTTGACTGTACTTCTAGAGCCACTGCTACACGATCAATGCTTTCGCTGAACGTCCATTGCTCTCCATACACATTGTTGGACAAGCTGCAGTGCCATCGTGCTGTCTCTTTCGTCAAGCTGATTGAATCTCCGCCGTGACGCACCATCACCAGCGGGTTGAGACGGCCTCGCAAGCAGCCGCAGATGGCAGGACAGCGAATTTGGGACGGTGGAGCTCCTTGGCATGACATGCTGGCAACGACCCCGAGGCCACTACGGCCACCTTCAATTGTCTTGATCGTCCGGTGCACGAGCCGGCATGTCCAATCCTACACGACGGGCAGTGGCTTTGACTCTTTCCTCGGTTGTCAAGTCATGCAACGGGTTATAGCGGTCGAGAAGTGTCTGATCAGTTCTACATCAGATTTCATGGCCGAGTAAGTTTCACGACCAACAGTGCTGACCTTGTACATTCTCTGTGATTGCAAAAATGTCACGGCATTTTGCATGTCATGGTGGAAATGTTGAGTTTGGCCACCTTTATTTTGCTGCTCGAAGACGGCACGGAAATTCGCAGGAATTGTCTTTGATCTCGTTACGCGTGATGAGATGGACTATGCGATGTCAATAATGAATTGGAGTCCATCAGATGTGAATGACGACGGACGGCTTTGTAGACCTCTCGCACGACGGCGCGATAGACCTTGGGGGTGTCCATGGCGTCGAGCGCACAGTTGATCGGACCGCGACCGCGAGGACGGATGCAAACTTGCCGCGGAGGCACGTGCCGCGGCATAAAGCGAGCGGAGATTGACTGGGACGTCTGAGGATCCCTGATGTGGCAAGTCTCATCAATCGTGGCGACTGGCCCGGACGTAAATAGCAGGCCACTTGCTAAACGACTGGCCACCACCATGGGTCGCATCTACGTTACACACTCATATAAACTTTGCACCACGTTCAATTCTCCGCTCGCGCACTCCTGCACCCAGCACGTCGAATCACTGTCAAGAACCACGTCACTCCCCCGCAAAGAACCATCCGCTTCAGACGACCATGGTTCGCTATAATAAGGCCCCCAGCCCTCCCGCAATCGACCGGGCTGACCCTGTTTCACGGGCAAGTCATTTCATCTATTGTGCAGAGGATTATCTTCACGCCACTCAGCAGCAGCTAGCCAATATGACTCTTGGCGTAGACTATAGTCCAGGGGCTAAACGAACCCAGGACAAGGGGAAGGGGAAACAGAGAGCATCTGCCGCCATGGGCATCGGCAAGAAACACAAGCTGGAGATGTCCAAGAAGAAGAAGTCTCAAGTCAGAGAAGTGCCGAAACATCAATGGCTCAGAAGACACGAATGGTCGTATATATTCGTTGGGAACGTGCGTACTTTCTCTCGTAATCGAACATACATGATTTTACTCTTTGGTATCGCTGCAGCTCAATTCTTCTGTCAGTGAAGAGATGCTAAAGACAGTTTTCGAGCCATACGGCGAGGTTTATCGCATACAAATTCGCGCAAGCGCGGGTGTCCCAAGCGCTGTACCCCTCCCGAATGTATCCAGTGCAGCTGATCAACAGTATGCATCAGTCGAATTCCGTGATATTACGGCGGCCAGACGGGCGCTGTGTGCCAATGGACAGATAATTCCCGGGACCAAGGTCAAGATGACGGTCAGTGGCGTTTGTTTTTGACGGTATAGTTCGTTAATGTCTGAACTCGATTGTGTAGGTCTCCCTTAGCATTGACGATTTGCCTGAGACGCAGAAAATCCTGGAGGAACGCATAGCAAGCAAAGCGCCGCCACGCGATATATTCGGACTGGGTGTCTCAAAGACGGTGGGCAAGGTCGTCGGGACGGTAAAGTAAGTGAGCCGTTTGCTCTGTCGAATCCTGTGTTGAAGTGCTGTGTTGCAGACGTCTAACGGTTGAGAGGACCGCTGTGGTGGATCTTGGTGTTCCTCCACCAGAGACTTCCGAGCATCCACCTGTGACCACTGGACCTGGCCGACCGCTACCTGGTCCTTCTAAGGATATAGAAGCACCTCGGACGAGCGAATTAACTAGACAGAAGGCATGGGACGTCATCTCCTTTGCTCGGACTATCATGTAGCCATTGCGTGTTGTTGCTGTTTTCCTGGACCGTCCTAGTGCTTGCCTGCCCTGCTCTTGTTGCTGAACATATTATTATCGTCCTATAATGTCGTTGCTGTCGTTGTATGTATTTGCAGAATCCAGTACAAACAAGTTTACATGAAAGGAGATGCATCCGCTTCGTAAGCTGCGCGACTGCCGATCAGTGCGTGCGATCAGGCGCGACTTGTTACAGCTGGCGACTTTGGTTCGTCCACTCCACCCGACCAGCTCAATCTGAGCTGATTCGGCGACACTCTTCGTCTCCCATCCGTCTATCTCTTTACTCAGTTGCATGGATTCAGTTTAGTAGTTGACTCGAATATTGCAGGTCAGTACTCATGCAGCTAGCATCGATATGTCTCCGTGTGGCAATTCACACACCGCCCTTCGCAGTTGTCTGATCGTTGCAAGCTGCAAGGACACAACCATGGACCCGATAGCTAGGAGCCCTGGTCTCAACCCCGCCTCGACACCGTTTTTTCCTGGGGGAATGCGCGTGAACGAGGAGAACGGGAGAGGTTCTGGACTCGGATTCAGGATGCCAACGAACAGAGATCAACAGTTCAGCACATCGACCTTCTCCCTCTCGCTGTCGCCGACAGACCATCGCTCCGTCAGGTCTTCTCCCAGTCCTCAGGCTCAGGATGACCGCGACCGGGGGCCGGAAACCAGGATGCAATTCAACCCATCGCGCGAAGATCTCCAACGCCGCTCGCCTGCTGGCGCGCCACCCGACATGGACAAGACGTTCTCGAACGAGAGGCCACTCTCAAGGAGTTTGTCAGAAGTAACAGAACCCGACGACACTCCTGGTCCATCATATAATGGCCAGCTGGCGTCTAACACTACCTCGGCGTTGGGAACCATCTTCGGACGCAGTCGGGAACTTCTTAACACGCAGTCCGCCATGTTGGAAAGTGGCACGGCCAATGCTAGGTCATCCTTGATTCATGCTTCCTTCCTCTCGTCGTCACCGGCTTCTTCGCTTGACTCCGGCAGTCATTTCGCATCCAGTACGGATCTCTCGACCAGCTTCGATGCTCAACTCAAGGCTTCTCCATTCATTCATGATATACTAGACCGGCTCGCGCGTTGCGAGTATGCGACGCGTGAGGTACAGCGGGAGCTCTCTGATGTGAACCGCAAGGTGGATCTACTCGTGGACCGTACAGTCAATGCAAATGCCCCGCCAGAGTTCAAGGATCCCTTCGCTCCTGCTTCTGCTCCTCCGCAGACGCTATTCTCATCCTCCAATGGACCGCGTGCGTCCATGAGTGCGGGAATCGCGCCTCATCAGGTGGCGCCATTTGACGACATCAGCCAGATCTCCAATAGGCTCAATACCCTTACATCCTCTGTCGGACAGCTGTTAGCGCTTCAGACACAACAGATGCAGGTGTCGCACTCTGGTCTACAGAATGCTCCTTCGCTTGGCGGAGGCATTCCGCCCGACTTGAACCCCACCTCGATGATGACTCCTCCCTTGCTGACTCCAGGCTCGAGTCTGGGCCACAGTCTCGCCAATCGTTTAGATATGAGAACAAATCAGCGCATCCCGAACCCACCGATGCGCACTTGGTCGGCCAGTCACCTGGATATCCCTTTGAGGACAACTGAATCGCCGCCAAGTGTCCTCAGTCGCCAAGATTCCATGTTTCGGGACAAGCGCCGTTCAGTGTCTGGACTATTGCGTCGTGAAAGCACTATCGTGAGTTATTAGAAGTGTGAATGACCTATTGACTGTCAATTAATTTTGGGGCGCATCAGGGCGAAAGTTTTTCGGGTAGCCTGGGCGCATCATCCAGAGAGAATGGACCTGTCATCACGAAATGGGAACAGCTCGCTCTTGCGTCGGATTTGTTACAATCGCTAAATACATTTGGGTATGTGAGACGCTGCAAGACTGTCGCTGGTACTGACTCGTCTGCAGTGTGGGACCGCCGAATAAGATTCAGCAGCGCGCATTGCCCTTCCTGCTGCGGGGATCCGACATTATCGCACAGGCGCCACCAACCCAAGAGCGTATCGCAGCCTATGTAATTCCAGCTATTCACATCGCACTGGTGAATTCCGCGCCCAGGACGCCTATTCGTGGCCCCTTGGTGGTCATGATCTCTACTACCGTTGATCAGGCTACTCAAGCTCAGCGGATGATTCGTGACATCGGAGGGCCTATAGGCATCAGGTCTGCTCTGGGCGTTGGCTCTACTTCTGGTAGCAGCGACTTGTCTCAGGAGCTGCGCCTACTTCAGCAGAATATGCCACACATTATATGCGGGACGCCACAAAAGCTGCATGCTCTGTTTACCTCTCCTGGTGGGCTGCTGGGCTCGGAAGTCCGCTTCCTTGTCTTGGACGAAGTAGATCAGCTGATCGCGCGCAACCTTCATGAATACGTATTCAACATCATCAAGCTGCTCCCCCCACCTCGCTCTCATCCAACTGCGCCTGGCACGCCTGCAGGGACGCCTGGTTCCTCACAGCCCGGTTTTCCAGGACTCGATGCGGGTGGATCCTCGTCGTTGGCTACGCCTCTCCAAAATGTTGCTCGCAGGTTCTCAGCGGTTAATCTCCGATCCTCGCCTCCCATCGATTTCTCAAACGGTGTATCGCAGACGATAGAACGTCAGACCGCTCTTTTCTCTAATACGGTTCCTCAGGATGTCTTGAACCTTGCCTCCGCCATTCAATTGCGTGAGCCTGTCAGAGTCCTCGTGCGTCGTGATGGCAACGTCACGCACGCTGACACGAGCCAAGGTGCTCGTGGTCTGCGGCAGTTCTACTTGTACCTAGCTTTCACTGCTGGTGGCCGGTCCGATGCGCCTCTGCCTTCAGGAGGGTTAGGGATTATCGGTTCTGGCCGCGGAGCTTCAAGCGCGGAAACAGCGCAGGCTCGGGAATGGAAATTAGATGCTCTTGCGGATCTGTTCGATGACTTGGATGTTCCTCATGCCATTGTTCACGTGGGAGGAATGAAGGCGTTGGACTCAGTAGTCTACAAGCTTGCCAGCCGCGGCCTCGAAGCAGTTCCTCTTGTGGGTATTATGTCTTAATTTGCGCGCGTAGGTTCTCACCATACAGATAGCACGGAGACATGAATGCTGGTGCAAAGTTAGCCGCCCTGAACAAGTTCCGCAGTCCCGCCTCTGGCATCATGCGACAGCCAACGAAGGTCCTGATAGTGTACGACGTGCAAGTCAAGACACCGGAAGTTTCGCAGATACCTTTGATTATAAACTACGGTAAGCCTAGATTTAGGCCAGTTCTCAGTTCACTCTTGACAGCGTGTCATATCAGATTTACCAAAAGCTGTTGAAGAATATGCCCATCGGTAGGTGGTTATCATCGAGCTGGGCGTCCCATTCTCATTCATGTCCTTTACAGCGTGGCTCCTGCAATTGCTCCTACTTATTCACGAGCAGGCGTTATTGTCAACTTTGTGACTGCTACTGGCGGCGATGTTGAGATGCTGCGCTCAATAGAGTGCTTCTATAAGTGAGTATCCATATTCATGTGATGAAGAATGAACAATACTTATTTGATTCTAGGATTAAATGCGTAAGTATGCTTGCTATTCCGTAAGACCCTTCGCTGATGTCGTGACAGCCGGAAGTCCCCATGAGTTTGCGCGACATCGTCTAATTGACCTCTACCACTGTTTGTTGTATCCCTATCACCGCTTTCCCCGACTCAAGCTATCTAGTCATCCATGCTGCTTGCTTGCTATTTATGTGCCAATACGCAATGCGCATTCTACTGTGTCATATCCTTTGCTACTACCACACGACTAGCCAGATTGTCTCGTTACTAGCTAGTTCTTGGGTCTATACCCAGTTGTCTTACACTGTATACTGCACAGCTTTCGGTCGGTTTCGCGTATTGTGGATGGATCTTCATTTCGATCTCGCAATACGGACGCTCAGTATCTTCAATGTATTATCTTCACTGCAGCTCGCTAGTTGTATCGTTGTGGGATCATCTGACGGACGGCACGACAAGTGATGTATGTGGTCGATGTGGGCAATCCTGCCTTGGGTATCAGCGTCACTTTAGGTGGATCTGAAGAATCTGCTCACCGTCGAGGTATGGTGAGATCCAGCGTCCATCGTGCACCGTCTGCATCTATGCAGGAATAGAGCAGTATTTCGCCGGATTCCAGTCCGACAGCCATGACACGCCTGAACATCGTTAAGACTGATGACCCAGCGATACTGCCATGAACTCACTTCACATCGCTTCCTGGAGGTATGAAGGTCACCGCTGTGGCGGCCTCGATGGTTTTTAATGTCGCAATTGCCGTCCATTTCGTCGAGCTTCCATCCTGTTGTCGCCATATTTTGACCTGTTTCACCCACATCAGTTCAGTACGGTGTGCATACGACGTATCTCTTACAGTCTTATCTCGAGATGCCGTTGCGAAAATGTCGCCTTCAGGTGCCCATGCACAGTCCCATATTATTCGAGCGTGCGTCCTATCCGCAGCTAAGGAGACATAGCCATCTGATACAAGTTCCGGATGAGCTCCTCGCAAGCAGTCACACGCGGATACGACTGGCCTTGTCCATCTCGTTCAAAAAGACGCCACGAACGATCTCGGGATACGGACAAGACATAACGGTCATCGGGACTAAAGGCGATCGCTGTGACGGTCAACGTATGGCCCGCAAGAGGTTCTCCGACAGGCTGGAATCTCTCCGTGTCGTAAATACGCACGACTGCGTGTTCAAGGCTTGTTGCCTTGCATGCGGTTGCGATGAGTTTCTTTGATGTTGAAGCGGCTAGACTGATGGACTGCCACACACACAATCGGTGACAGTTAATTGAGTGGCAGCATCAATCACTCACTTCGTACCCGTGGCCGAAGATCTTCTCGATCTCGGGCCAGAGGGTGATTGCGGCGAGTTCACCTTCGAATGGACGGCGTCTCCTCCGAAGGAGATCATATGAGCCATCACCGCCCATCGTATCTGCGACAACTGAAGCCAACCTCAGCACCTTATATCCTTTGATGAATGTGATGGACGTGCCTTCGCTGACAGCCTTGTTAGACAACCCAAGAGGAGGCACGGTGGCCGCCCGAGGTCGTTCTTCCTGCAACATCGCATGAGCACATTTCTCGGGAGAGCACTGCGTGATTGTACCTCAGATGTATCCAGCTTTGCGACTCCGAGGTTATTCACGACCTCGATGAATTCACGAGGAGCCTCGAACACCCGAGCGACTTTCTCATCTGCAATACTGACGAATTGTAATGGATCCAGGGACGATACTCCAACGAGGTCGTATCCATGGACCTGTGGACGACCGATCTCGTGCCATACCGTAGTCGAAGTTCCATCTGGCCCAGTTGTGGGGATGCCTCCGTGTATGCGGGTAGTCTGGTCCAAGCTACCATGATATCAGCTGCCATCCACGAAACATCAACCGTTATGGTACATACCTGGCGGAGAGAAGATACTCTCCATTCGGGCTCCAGGACAGGCCTTTCACAGGAGCGCTATGTCCCGTGATGGCCCCCACCTCAGTCCAATTTTCCATCTGCAAGTTCTGCGGAGCAGCCGCATCACCAACAGTACACCGCCAGCGCCTCCAGCCTCCGTTCCACCCCCAAGCACACGCCTCCATACCCCCGCGCGCCCACAAGCCGCCAACGAAACCGCCCAACCGTTGCCCGCCGACGTCGCCGAACCGCTGGCGGTTGATCCAGATGGACGTGGCGCCGTCTTTTAGCGAGGTGATGATGGTCGACGGAGACCAGAGGATGAGGGAAGAGTCCGTGGAGGATGATAGCAGGGTGGGGACGGAGATCGTGGACGTGGGAGGACGCCATGAGAGGGATGTGACTCCGGCCTCGTGGCCGACCAAGAGCGCGTCGAAAGCGACAGAGAATTGCTGCGTACTGGGTACTTGGTAATTCAGGCTATGATATGAAGCGAAAGCCGTCGGTAGTGATTTACCTGCTCTGACCAGCTTTGACTGTCAAGATGTGGCGCTTGAGGGAAATCTGCCGGCCACCTTCCTCCGCGTCCGTAAGTTCTGCCAGTGACGCCTCGAATGCGTCAAGGAGCTCGTCGCTCGTCGCGACATCTGAAATGCTCGACGATGCAGAGGCCTTTGCTTGGAAAGGTTCAACGTTCCATAGACGGATGGTGGCGTCCTGAGATCCCGACGCTAAGACTAAAGTGCTGCTGTTCTGCTGGGATTGTTGGAAAGCAAGACTCCGTACCCAGTCCTCGTGTCCTGATAGGGTTGCCGAGAATACGAACTGTCAATGGGATAATTAAGAAATAGCACAAGGTCCGAGGAAGCATGGAGATTTACGTTGTCCTCTGAACAAGTCCATATCTGAACGTCGCGAGATGTACTGCCGATGGCAAGAATCATTGCTGGTGCAGTTGGACTGCGTGAGTATTCGAGTCACTGCTTAGGTACTAGAGAGGCTACCTTGAGTACCCGGGAGCATGGAGAGCGCTAGCGACAATGCATATCTACCTCGTAGAGTGATCATTTGAACCTCTTGGAAGACATCTGAGAACAGCAGGAGTAAGCGATCTGTGCGGCCAACGCAAGAATTTCAGCGTACCTGACTGGTCGTTTCGCTGAACCCTCCACACCTTCACCAGAGAATCAGAGGCTCCAGTCACCATGAGATCGCCATACAGTGCTAGAGCAGAGATGGCCTTTTGGTGAGCCTGGTGCACACATGACTCGTTCCACTAGAAAGCAGCGTGTTATTGAGGATCGCAAGATGTACATGAGGCGTGCGTGCCTGTGTCCCGTCCCTCCTCCATGATCTCACGACACCCTGGTCATCCGCGCTGACGAAGTGTTGGTCGTCGAAGAAACGCACGCAAGTCACAAGCCCTTCATGACCGGGAAGCGTCTCGTGTACCCCTCGGTCGAATCCGTCCTGCAGATTGTCAGAAGCCAACAACTTTCATTTACTGGGAAATCTAAATCACCTCGGCATTCCACAATGCTACCAACTGATATGAGCCGAACGCTACCAAGGAAGAACTGGACACATCCGCCGCGTTGGACTGTCTATTGATGGATGCTGCCACATAGTCTACGGTCACCTGTGACTCCATCAGCGTTCCCAGAAGAACTGGTTTGTTTCTGCTGTCTGGCAGGTCGATGACTTTGTGGCCTGCAACTCAAGGGTGATGGCGAAAAGGAAGAAGCGTGCAGTGGATCGCGATCCGCCTCGCCCACGTGCTATAGCAGTATACGATCGTCGCATCTTGCAGAGCGCACCGTTATTCTTTCCCGAACGGTTTCAACTCTTTTTCACTCCAGCGTTTTGCTGAAATCAACTCGAATGCCAGCTGATGGGTATAATGGGCACAGGGGTTGATGTTCTGCACCTACCACGGATCGCTTCTCTCATCCAGCGGCGCGGTGCAGACCGCCTCGCGTCGCGTATACTCAGTGACCACGAGTTGAGCATATGGAATACCATGCCGGAGGCCGACAATTCACGACGCACTCGCTTTCTCGCAGTTCGGTAATTCACACCGTCGCACATCATTCTGACGAGTGATAACGTTGTCATTAGGTGGAGTGTGAAGGAGGCCGCATATAAAGCTCTATATCCTCTCGCTCATCCGACGTGGAAAGAATTCACCTTTCATGGCTTGCAAGAGGGAGAGTGTCGAAAACCTTTTCTGGAATACAACCCGGTGAAACAGAATGCTACCGTTGGGAGGATTCATACTTCAGTTAGTCATGACGGGGAATATGTTTTCGCCACTGTGACTATGGAAGAGGCAACGAATCCATGAGAATAACGTTTGCATGCAGCGGATGATGAGCGACAGGATAATTTGCTAGTTGGAGACAGCGGCAATCGAAAGGACGACGGAGCTCTTATTTATTCAACCGAGGAGCGCGTCGAGAAAGACATTCACTGAGGTGCACGCCATCAACGGGAGTATCCTGACTTCAGGGTGTTCTCTACCACTGAACATGTCAAGGCGCAGCACGCTGCCTTATCGTCGTATACTCCGTCTCTCCGTTCTCCGCGAGAACAAAACTGTCCATGTTCCTGCGGCCTGTTTAGGTCGTGGCCGGACGATGAAGCAAGGACGCATTGTCACGTACCTGCACGGCCCCCTTTCCCTGTGAATGACCCAAGGGAAATTCGACAACATGCCCAATATCATGCCAGCGAAAGTAGCCCAATAAAAGAATGCTCGAACTCCGTGCGGACAACACTAGTGCTAGGATAGACGGCGCCTTCTAGCTTTCCGAAGCCTGTGCTGCAGTCTGCTTGCCAGCAGCCTGAGGCGGAAGGCCCACGTTGTTTCCACGGAATCGCTTCCTCATGTCCAACTGTACATTGCGCGTGTTAAGCCGGGACGAGTAAACTGGAACGAGCACATACCATCCCCCTCTTGCACTCGAAAGTGGCTAGCCGCAGCGCCTGGCACTTCTCCGGCAACTCGTCCCTATGGTCTCGGACACATTCTGAAGGCAGGTGTCCTTGTTTGACGACACAGTCCGAGTACAAAATGCACTCGTGGAATGCGGAGATCAGATGTTTGCACGACGAGGACATGGAGGAACGGAACAGGGTGTGCCGCCGGGCGATCGGTCAGGTCGCTGATCTCTAGCTATAGCTTCCCCGCGTGGAGGGGAGATCGACAAGTGATCCTTTCTCATGCCACTACCTTCCAGCGTCCGAACTCTCGTGCGCAATGCACCAACGGTTGCGCCCGTGCCAAACAGACAGCTGCTCTCCGTAACAGGTTCCCAGGCGGCAGAGTTCCTGCATGGCATCGTCGCCAGCTCCGTCCCAGAACAGCCTCAAAGTCACTTCTACACGGCATTCCTGAACGCACAGGCAAGTCAATGCACTGGCTTTCGCCCGTCTCACTGCGCAAACGTCTCAATCTGAAGGGCAGAGTCCTGTATGATGCGTTTTGCTACGCTACTCCAAGTCCCAAGGGCACGCGGGGTTACATCATCGAGTACGATGCCGGATCGCCCGAGGCGCCACCAATGCTGTCCATGCTCAAGCGGTATGTGCTGCGTGCGAAGGTAAAGTTGCGCGACGTGTCTCACGAGTACGACGTTTGGGCGGCATGGGGATCGGAGCGGGAGAAAAGCTGGGAGACGGAGCGATCATGGTCCTTTGCAGCCAGTGGTGCGGTGGAGCCCAGCTGGGACGTCGCCCGTGATGGTCCACCGTGGGGCACGGAACCCGGAGTTTTGCGAGACAGAAGGGCGATAGGGATGGGTCACCGGTTGCTTATCAGGAAGGGGGACCGTCGTATGTTTTCGCAAATGTTATTCGAGAGCAAACAGCCTGAATGCTATTACTTTGACAGCACAAGAGGCGTCGACGCATGACGTCGCAACGGCATCAGATTATCTATTACATCGAATATTGAACGGTGTACCGGAAGGCTCAGTGGATATCCCTCCCATGGATGCTCTGCCTATGGACTCCAATTTGGATATCATGGGCGCGCGTAAGGATCTTTCTCTTGTCCGCTTGTTATGCCAGACATTTGACGGCCTGAGACTACAGTTGACTTTAGGAAAGGATGCTACGTCGGACAGGAGTTGACTGTCCGAACATATCATACCGGCCAGATCAGAAAGCGAATGCTTCCTGTAGTAATTTACCCACAAAACGGGAGGTATGTTATTTCGGCTAGTTGCATTCCTTGATTCTCACTTCATGTTTGGCGCATTGCACGTCTAGCTCCGATACTCTCACCGATTCATCACCGCTTCCGTCGTTCCCTCCTGGTGTCAACATTCGCATGAAGCACACAACTACTCCAACAGACGACACTCCAAGGCCGCGTCCTCGAACAACCGGGAAACTTCACAGTTCCATCAACGGTGTTGGTCTCGCGCTCCTCCGTTCGGAGCACGTCGCGGCCGTAGAAAAGGAGGATGCCGCGTTGGAGTTCGAGATAGGAGAGAATGAGAAGACGAAGTGGACTGTCACACCTTGGTGGCCGGACTGGTGGCCCGTAAGCCACGACTGAGGTTGTCGTAGTCTCGTAATTTACTGTAACACTAGTACTCGAGAACTTGTCGCCTTGATGACTATTCAGCGGTCTTCAATTCGCGGCCACTAGCAATACTGTAAGCGGTAAGTGTACGATCGGAGTCACATGACGGACTACCGTCCGCGAAGTGCGTATGACTCGGACCATGTCACCTCTGAATAAGCCACTGCGCCTGAGACATAGGACTTTTAAGATTGTCATCCTCCAGGCAATCTGGCACAAGATAAACTTGGTCCGGCCTCATCAATAACTCAAAAGACGATTGGGCGCTAATTAGCGGCGAACGCGTAACGCTTATGAAATACGCGTGACGTCACGCGTTCTATGGTCTGGAGTCCCTTCGTACTAAATATACAAAGACTGCTGCCTTCACATAATTGCGCCAACCTGTAGGCCACGCAGTACAGTCGCAACCAGTGCCTTTGAGTCAATGTTCATCCAAAGTTTTCTCTACGAGAGCCTGCCAAATGCGTCAATGAGACTGTGCAGCGTACAGTCAAGCTTGCTTTCAGTGGTACGCACGTCGACAAACTGTACCTTCGATCATTCAGTACACACACACTACACTCATACCGCACTCCTGTCCATCACACTGTCATCTATTTGAGACAACAGCTGGCACGAACTGCTTGGGGCGCCTGAATGCATTACGAGCACACCAGCGGTCTCTCACCCAGCCTGCATCATACCTGATAGCTGCGGGCGCGAACGATTCTACGGGATCTATCTCGTCTCCAGACGAGGTGCGACCCTTTGAAATATCTGTTGCGGCTACCATACTTGCGGCCACTAACCAACAGCTCGAATCAGCAAGGAGACGGCCAGGGCAGATCCTATCGCGCAGTCAAGAAGTGCAAGTACATCAGACCCACAAATGATTCATACCTTCGTCCGAGACCGAATATATATTTGCGCGGATCGGTCAAATCATCTGTGTCTGGGAGACTATGAGAGAAGCGATCAGGGTCGAAAACATCAGCTTCAGTATAGATCTCTGGATCTCGCGACATAGCCCTATAGGATCATGAAGGCATAAACACATTTATTGGTGTGAAAACTCCTACCAGATGTTTGGGATAACTGTAGATTTCCCAGGTATGAGATAATTGTGGTATTGGTCATCTATCAAGATCGCATGCGGCGCGCCTGAGGTCTCGGAGTCGAGGACCTGAACCGGGTGACGAATGCTTTGACTTACCGAGAGGCACGGGGCAACACCATCTGCATTTAAGATAAGTTCAGGACTGGCAAACCGAGCAGGCGGGGGAACATACCGATACACTTCTTTCAGAACACACTCCAAGTAGGGCAGCGCGAGCCTATCGTCCAAATTCGGCAACCGCGAGCGTCCGACGACGGCGTCCATTTCTACCTGAGCTTTCCGATACACATCTGGGTGCACGACCATCGCTAAGATGAATGAAATCATGACAGCAGGCATCTGCCAACTCATGATCACTATATCCGTGTACCAATTACTAGCAGCTCACCGTATTCATACCAGCTGGAGGCGGACGATGTTATTCTCATAACTTGGTGTGATGACTACTCTTACCTGCGTGCATCATGGCGGCACTAGCTTTGATTCTGCGCTCGTCCTCGGCGTTCGTTGCTAGCTCAGAAGTCTCCTCTAGGATCCGCCGTACGAATGAAGTCTTAGCAGTGCCAGACGACTGCAGATGTGTTAAGTGTGATCAAAATTTCACGGAGCGTTGACGTACCATTGCAGTCTTGACATGCTCGAAAGGCATGTTCGTAACCTCTTCTACGGCACGTCTGAGTCGCAGGGCCTCGCGCTTGAATCCCGCTCCCGGCATCCAGCAGGGAATGTGCTGGACTACAATCCGCACAGCTCGATTATCAATCGCAACATATTTCAAAAGAACAAAAGCTCACAAATTGGGAAGAAGTCTGCCAACGAAGAGCCCACGCGGCCGAGATCTAGCGCAGCCTATATCGTCTCGTGCGACATCCGGATGAACGTGCCGTCCGAAGATGTTGCCGTTATTCCGCATAGAACTTCCATCGAGGTACCAGCTACGTATCTGTGCCGTGAAGATCAGCATCGCTGCAAGTCTTAGCAAGTCTACATACCTGTTGATGTGCTTTGCGAAGTTTTCCGGCGCTTGAATCAGGCTCGAAAGCATCGAACGAACTTCGCGTTGCTGCAGCGGACGATAAGTCTCAAGAGTACCTCGTGCTTGAAACGTTGTCTGTGCCCACTTGCGTTGTCGTCGCCATTCATCGCCATAAGGCATGAGGCCGTAGTTTGGGTGGAAGAGTCTCACTCTGCGAATGTCTGAGCAACTAGATTGTACGATCCGCAGATTTGCTTGGGGCTTATAACTCAGCGAGAACGACAAAACGAGGCCGATCTGAGTAGATGATGCCGCGCTTCTCCATCAGCTCTTGTGCAACTCGTAGTGTATTCACTATCACCACGTCTTGCTGAAAGAAGCGCGTGTAGACGATCTCCCCTGATTGTGCTTCAATACAAGCTGGCTGATGTGATAATGCAAGGAACGCACCATATTCACGAGCCCACTGGGTGAACGTATAGTACTGATATTGAAAAGGAACCTGGTGTATATTCCCTAGCAGAGGAAGTCGTGTAGGACCCGGAGGCAGTAGGAGAGTGCGCTTTCGCTTATTGATGACGGTTATGCCGAAGTACACAAGCGCTAAGCAGAAGAAGATGGCGATGCAGGTACTTTGCTCGCGACCTGCAGCCATATCTTTCGCAGGAGATAGAGACGGACGAGATCCCGCTGTCTTTCAATATATAGTGAGAGAGTTGGACATGCCTGACTGCTCGTGCGGCGAATCATCATGGTGCAATGGGTGGCTTGTTGCGGGTAGGGTCCTGCCGCAGGAACTTGTGACTTAAACATGGTAAGAGCATTGGGGTAAGACGAACGTCGGATAGCCTGACCAATTTGAAAGATATAGAATTAGAAATTAGATTCTTCGTCCTTCGAATGTAAGAAGAACTGCTGGTTAATTCGATGGAAGCGAAGGCACTTTAGAAAAGGACTAGGAAGTTCCCCTTGGAGTCTAAGCTCCAGATTACCTGCGGGCTATGTAAGCAACTTGGAACATCGATTGCTTTGAGTGGAAGTGTGTGCTCGAAGCGATGCCACCTGGGCCGATTTTCACTTATCAGTCGTGCTATTGTAGTAAGAAGGGCAGAAACCGCAATCAAGTAGAGAGCGGAGAACCTATGATCACCTGCCAGTGACGTGAGCGAACACTTGCGCAGATTGAGACGTTGCTCGCTAGAGGACGTATTATTCTGAATTGGCAATAGCACGTCGCAGCAGCGCTCGACACTGACGAATCACGATCAAGCACTTGAGCCCCATAGTCCGTTCGATAATCATCGAAGCCGACATTGCCACCCTCGGTGCCACATTATCAGTCACGCTCGATAGCCCGGGGTCGGAGTTTTTCGCAAATTGATTTTGCTTGACTGTCACTGTGTGTTTATGCTCAGATCTAGAGTCCTGAATACCGTCGGACAGCGTGCCAGAGCTCAAACGACCAACTAGGTCACTTTGCCTGCCGACGGAATCAAGTGGGCGACCAAAATCCGGACTTTTACATATGATACACACTGAAGTAAGTGTTACATCTTAAGGAAATACTGAGCTACCGACATGAGTTCAGAAAGGCGAGTATTTAGGCTGATCTGGCTTCAGCGAGGATCAAGTTAGCAGCACGCGGAGTTCTAGGATGGATATCACACTTGAACGGCTTCGGGTGCCTGAACATTGTTCAGAGGACCTCGACGAAGAAATCAAAAGAACGAATACATACTTTACCGCCCCTGGCACGAAGTCAGCTGGTGGCATGATCTCCCTTCCGGACGAGTCGTGAGCCCTGTGGATACTTAATGTCGCTAGCATACTTGCGAATGCCAACCAGACACTCGCGTCTGCAAGGAGACGACCAGGGCAGACTCTATAAGAATGGCATATAAGTATCAGGTAACAAACACCTTCCATCTAGATTACTTACCGGCGTCCGAAACCGAAAATGATCACGCGTGGGTCGACAGGGTCGTTCTCATCTCCGCGGGGTTTCTCAAATCTCTCGGGACGGAAGGATTCAGGATCAGGGAACATCTCCTCATCCCGTGTCATAGCCCTGGGTTCGCATTAACATGATATATTCTCGTAGTTGTGTCATTGAATAACGTACCATATGTTCGGCACAACCATAGCGCCACCTGGCATGTGATAGCCGTGGTATTCATCATCTTCCATAAGCCGGTGAGGGAGCGCTGGAGTCGCATGAGTATGTCCGTCCATCCAGTAATATCAGACCTTATTAGACTCACATAGGGGTACAGCGGCACTCCACCTGATGCACGCCTGAGTCATCGCTGTTCGCTACTAGAGTAAACGGATGTAATTACCGATAAACCTCTTTCAAGACACATTCTAGGTATGGTAGCGATGCTCGGTCGCCGAAGTTGGGAAGCCGTGTGTTGCCGACGACAGCGTCCATCTCAGCTTGCGCTTTCGCCAAAACTTCTGGATTGCGAACCATGGCCAGCACGAATGCAGTTATGGTGGTAACTGTCTGCGCTGTGGATCAAAACTTGACTATTGAGGGACATCTTCGGATTTACCGTATCCGTGCCCCCTAAAAAGCGCATATACATTGTTAGTATTGTTCACAGCTCACCAGAACCTGAGCTTACCTCCGTACAGAAGCGATGCAGCACCCTTGAGTTCGAACTCATCATCTGCTGTGGGCTCAGCTATCTCTTCGAGGATGTTTTTAACGAAAGAAGGCTTGGCAGTGCCCGAAGCCTGTGTGGCTAATTGAGTGCCTGAAGTATATGACTCCCCAAAAAACGGCTGCCTGCGCACCATATCCTCCTTGACCTTCGAGAAGGCGACGTTCCTCACATGCTCACCCATGGCCTGAATCTTTAAAGCGTTGCGCTTGAAGCCTGCGCCCGGCATCCACGTCGGTAGATATTTGACTATCGAGAATAGTTTGAACATGCTACGCTGTCAGGGAAGTTATGCTTACGGATCGGGAAGAAATCCACTGTGGTGGAACCTGCCCCGCCAGTCTCAAAGATGCCTGCGCTCACTTCTGCTGCCATATCGACGTAGGCTTCGTCGAGGTAGCCATAGGCTATCTCGAGCAGCACAGCACCAGCAAATCTGCAGACGACTGGCATTAATAAGATCATATTTCGTGAACATAACATCGCATTGCATCGTACCGGTGGATATGGGCAATGAACTCCTCTGGCGTTTTGAGCATACTTTGGAGTAAAACCTTGGCCTCCCGTGCTTGCAGGGGCTGAAAGGAGTTGAGGGACGCTCTAGCTTGAAAAGAGCTCTGATACCACTTGCGATGGCGGCGCCATCGGTCCCCATATGACATAAGGGAAATATTCGGGTGGAAGGAATAGATACTGGATTGCATCTGAGATACAAGTACCGCGGGCCTCTTTCGAATACTCACAGCTCGCAGTACATCACAAAGCGTGGTCTGTCGGAGTATATGAAGCCCCGCTTCTCTAACAGATCGCGTGCCGCCCGAAGTGAGTTGAGGACAATGATCTCCTTCTGCAAGATGCGAAGGTAAAGTACGTCCCCTAAGACATGTTAGCATTGCATCCAATTGAAGATAATGGAAATAATCTTGCTCACCGTATTGCCGAGCCCACTGAGCGAATATCTCCTCCTGTAAATCGAAAGGCACCTGATGCGCGTTTCCAATGATGGGAAGGCGAGGTGGGCCAGGAGGAAGAGGTAGAGCATGCCTAGGGGACAGATAACCGGGATAAACGATAACGATGGCAATCAGCACGAGTGCTGCACAGAGAATGTAGAGCTGCGACTCCATGTCGCTCTCCCGTACGACTGGCGATTCAAAGTCTCGTTCCCTTTATATATCATTGTGATTCGGACTGCATCCGTCAACCAGTAAATCGGAGTGCCAATTGATGGAACAAATAACCTCTATACAAGGTACGACCGGTTACTTGAGGTACATTATCGGAATGACCCTAAGAATCAAGGCGCATGCATCTAGCAGAGAAGCTGTGGAACGCTTCAGCAAGCATCGGCGGTATTGGAGCTCTTCTGGAGCGTGTAAAATGGGGAGGTGAGGAGCAGCTGCCATGCTCTTCGGGAAAATTGGAACTCGCATTCGCTGTATCTTGAACTTCTTCGCATAGAGAATTTCAAGCGGACTGCGAAGCTTGACAGCGAAGGAGTAGTACAACCGAACAGTGTAACAATAGCTTCGCAATATCAATGGGAGCTTCCGATGCGGGCAGAAGGCAAGCAAACATCGTCACTGATTTCCCAAAGGCACAACTTGGGAGTCCGGGGAAATTTGCTTGATCACCCTGCGATGATGTTACCTTAGCCTTGGTACGCTGCAAGGATCGTGTTACCTACTGATTACTTTCTCGGCCCCTTTATTTGAGGTAAAAGTCTGATACCTGTGCAATTGCCGTCTCTCAGCATTAGCAATTGTGTGTACGCATTTTATGTAAGGATCACCATGAGGTCTGGAAACGCACTTGGTCCCGATAGCTCGAGTTTGACACCGACATCACGAATCTCACCTTTCGGGATGACCTTGAGCACATCAATAGTCGCACTACTAGTCACAAGCCTGATCAAAGATCGCTCACTGGTCAGTGCTTGTGCGATCACCGCATAGAATCTGACGCTCGATGTGCCGTATTGCGAACCTGACTCGCTCGAACATCAATACCTTGATCAATACAGCTTACATTCGGTTCATCAATATCGTTCTCGCAGCCCTTGGTCGAAGTTAGCAATAAATGAGTGTCAGAGCATTTTCTAGCGTCATGGTTAGTTGGCTGGGCTGGAGAAAGGCTTCATTACGCGTGACCGAGAAACGTGTGTGTTACGTGCAATCTGTGACAGCACGTATCGTCCGGTGAAATTCAACTCATTACCTCTCTCGACGCTCGAACCCGAATGCTGTGCTAGCACGCTGCGTCTATGCAGCTTCTCCGTCTCTTCGGATAACACAATCCGTCTTTGCTAGGCCCCTAGATTTCCCTGTCATGACTCGCCTTATCTGGGTCTCAAAATTTTGCGGCAGGGGCGTATGCTCAGCATCACTGTCCATTTAACTATCTGCTTCTCAGCTCTCCGTCTCTGTTCAATCACGGGTGTGGCAATTCAGCTTGCAGGCTGAAACGCGAATAAGTCCCCAGTTGACTGTTTTAGTGCCGCATAGAACCCACCCGCCATCCATTCTGCACCCGCGCTGCTGACGATTCACACGTCTCTAGGTGGTTAAATTGCGCGAAACGGCGTCAGCGACCCACTAGAGTCATCTTGCTTACCGCATAGACAGACTTCGGAAAGACAGGATGCCACGATGTATGTCCTGATACGAGCCACCATTATCTGTTTTGCAGCTCTTTCCCCACGACTCACTGACGTACGCATGCTCGCGAGACTCACGTCTTTTATGGTGCGCTCGCATCATCCCGAACAGGGGCAGCACTCTCAGCAACAGCTGTCATGCATCCCGATGTGCATACGTGCTCACCTCAGCAGCTCTCACCTGCTTCCATCTACAGCCGGGAATTGCCTATCCTCGGCCTTCCGATGTCCTGCAGATAGCTCAATCCGTATGCGTGAAGGTTATGATTGTGAAAGCATGGTTGAAATGTATGCAAGAAGCGACAATGCTTCGGTCCGCCACAGGGCTGCTTGTGCCTCATGGCCACGTAAATAATGTTATCGAATGGTCGCGGTGGTTTGAGTTAAAGGCAAAGACGGATACGCTATGTCCTTGAGTGTCTATTCGCAGACGTTGGGCATGCGATGCCTCAGGGAACAGCAAGGAAGTTGCACAATCGCCACGAGAGCTTTGACGGCTTGTTCAATGATGGCAGTCACCCGAAAAGGTGGGACGATGGTCCACGGTCTTGCGGTCAAATAATCTCGAAATGGGGTGTGTGCGTGCTCTGGTTTTTTCTGCCCGCGTTCAAGCAGCGAAGTTAACATGGACCGGCTCGCAAGATCCCAACAACGTGTTTCGTTCTAATCCTCGCTCTCTTGTTCGAATCTGCGGTACAATTCTCGCGTCAAGCACGGGCCTGCTGAGACTCCAGCTCTCCGATCTCCTCTGAACGGCTCTCCTGTATGGGATTGACTATTCCACATAATACATAAAAGCTTCACAATTCGGAGCACGCTGCGGATGTCATTGTGTCTTCAGTGTTGGAAAGAGAGGATTTATTGGCTGATTTGGCCAAATTGGTCTTACCTTCATGGGTTGTTCAAGAATAAAATCCTTTCACAATATTGAATATTTTGGAATAAACCTCTTGATTTTCACCGGAGATAGGATAAAGTATTTTTCCGTCCGCTCCGTGAGTCATGATCCGGCGCATGATCAGCGCGTTCGAACCTCGCCTCATTGGCACCCGCCCACCCTTCCTCGTGCCCTTGCTTTCCTCGTGCCCTTGCTGCAAACATTGATACTGTCGAGCCTTTCTTCTCCGTTCTTCACCCATGGCTAGGAACAGGGGCGGGTCGGCCCAGTTCGACGGACCAAGCAAACGACTGTCGTGTTTCCTCAAGCTGCCGAACGTCACATCCTCCACGGCATGCGACTCGATACTGGTGAAGCCTAACACTTCGCTTCTCAGTGTTCGGAAGGCAATTTGCAAGAAGCATCGTGATTACATGAAGCATCACCGTTCTTTCATGATGGAGATGGCGATGTACGCTGTACGTAGAAATGAAACATGTGATGAATAGACTGTTAACAATCAGAGGATTGCAGCCAGTTGATTTGAACACAAAGCCCGTAGAGCAACTTTCAGAACATATTGCGGCTGCACTCGAGGCCACGCCTCTGGTGGATGTTACCCAGCTTATCCGCCAGGCGTGCGATCTGGACAAGCAGGGGGTAATTCATCTCATTCTCGTTGCAGTGCCATTCACACCACGCGGTGATTCTTATTTAAGTTGCCCTTTATGATTGTTTCTGATGAGCTTTTTTGGATGATTTCGGTCCGGCAGGTGAAGAAATCGGAAGTAAGTTGCTGACGCGTGTCCTGTCCATTTGGATACTCATTCTACTCTGAACAGTTGCGAAGCGCAAGATGCAAGACCTAGCTTCCATTGGGGATGAAAACATGGCCAAGAGGATTAGGCTGATGAATTCCGTGCCGTTCATGTTGCCCTCTAACCTCAATCATGCTCCCACTTTCGATCGCACAGCCTTTGTAAGACGGACCTTCGACCTCAGCAGACCGCCCAGACCGGACAGCATTCCTATCACTCTTATTCACCCAGTGTTTGCTCAGTTCGAAGATGTCTATGCCAGTATCGTCCTGACTCAGGCGGACGATGAGTGTGCGAAGAACTTGCAAGCCATAATGTGTATGATTTACAGTGATGAGAAGGCACGCGCACTCAACGTCAGAAACTGTCTGAAACTGTACCTCGCAGTTTCGCTTGAAGCCGCGTTGGTGTCCGTGTCCTGGGCTAATTACATGATCGACGGCCATCTCAGAGTAGGGCCATACATGCCGACGATCGTCGAAGTGAAGAGCGAATCTAAAGGCGGGGCGGCCAAAGCTGACCTTCAGGTCGGCCTGTATTACCTGAACTTCACCCAGAACATTGACTGGAAGGACATGGTTGGTTCGGTTCTTCCGTGTATGGGCGTTGTGATTCGTGATGAGTTATTTCGCTGCGCATACGCCTGCATTGTTTTAATCAACGAACATTTAGGGCCACAGATTCACTTCCTTGGCATGGCATTCCCTACTCCGATAATCTGCTCAGATGTCCTCGTGCAGACACTATCTGTCCACTCCGAAACAGATATGGATTGGCTTCCGCATGCGCTGGGAGCATACAGGCAAGCAGTGCACAGCCTAGTGCATTACTATGGTACCAAACTGCCCCATATTCACCGTTCTGGTCGTATACCCGACATCACTTACCCCTACCCCGACACCTGTCATGACGAGAATGGGAACGTCGTCCGGGTCAAATATACCGGCACAATTACGAAAGGCCGATTGCTCTTCACAGGTACCACCGTGGAGGAAAACAGGCCGACAGTGATCAAGTTCAGCCACAGATATTCTGAGGACGTGCACAGGGTGTGTGCTAAGCACAATTGCGTGCCATCCATCATTGGGACGACACTTCTGCCAAGCAGGTGGAACATGACTGTCATGGAGCTCATCGCAGACCCATGGGTCAATATCGCCGACGCGTACAATACTCTTCGTGGTCGCAAATTTTCAATTGTCCGTGAGCAACTGAAAGCTTTGTTATCAATATTGCGAGAGGGTGGCTTCGTTCACGGCGACCTTCGAGATACCAACATCTTGGTGAACACGGACACAATGATAATCAAGGTAGTTGATTTCGAGTGGGCTGGCAAGGAAGGCGAAGCGCAGTACCCGGCTTTTCTCAATGTCCGCTCCGTTCATTGCCCCCAAGACGTCCAGAGTCGCAAATTGATCAAATATGAGCACGACGAGGAGATGATACGTTACATCATAGATGATCTGGATTATTATGAGTCGTTGACCCCCGATTAAGATTTTACTGCGTGACGATCATCTTACATGTTGTACTTCGATATTCCATGGCCATATAAATATTAATTTCGTAGGCTGTTCAGCGGGCCCACTCTCCTTGCGGCCCTATGATTGATCGCGCCATTTTGGTGAGGTATCCTTACGTGCCCGCTCACCCCCTTACTTTTCGGTCGTCTATTAGATTGATGAGCAGAGCAAGAATGGCATGTTCCCTGCCTCACTTAAGCCGTGAGATGTAGAGGCTGTCTTATCGTGTATCATGAAAATCGCGAAGGGAGGAAATGTTACGATTGTTTCAATCGTTGGCATGTGCGATTCGTGCCATGCAAAGGAACATATCGTGTTTTCGAGCCGACAAGAAGCATGAGCTGTGGTCTTTGAGTGAATATAGAGCATTCGTTCGCGCACAGGGCTTCAGAATGCATATAGGTACTCTAATTCAGTGCCTGATGGTCGAAGGGGATGTTCTATAGCTAATTTGACAACGTCGATGCAAGACAGGAGGATAGCTGTTCGATCCCTCCAGTACAACAAAGAAGTCAACATTAACTAGAAGACAAGACAAGCAAGGGATGTACATTGCATCTAATCAGAAGCTGTCGATCATTCTGGCAGCATTTAAGGCAAGTCCAATCTACGCCTTTCAGTGAGCATTCTGTCACGCACATCAGATCTTGACCTCCTCGATTTTCTCTGTTTCCTCATGTGTCCCATTCTCTGCGGTACTGTCACCAGCAGCATCTTTCTTGCCAGCGGCGGCACTGGCAAAGCTGAACAATGGCCGCACATTCGCAGCAAGCATAACTGGACTCTTGTGCGTATCAGACGTGGGAGAGGCCGGGCTGGCGACAGAAGAGGCGGAAGGCATGGGTCACGTACCCGGGTGGTCCCATCTGCGCTGAGACGCCGTCCGCGATGACGTTCTTGACATCGAGTGAGACGCCCTTTCTTTGAACTGTTCTTGTTCCTTTTCAAGACGTTCCTCGATGGCAGCTTCCCTTCCAGAAATGTCGACGGGCCTTGAAACTGGTTAGCAACGAGGATCGCCGCTCAGCACAGGAACACCGCTTACTTAGCCACACTGAACAGGTTAAGTTTGTGCGTACTGGGCGCTGCTGCGGACGAATTAGGCGACGCGAGAGGAGAAGGGACAGCGGAGGAGCCACTGGATCGGGGCAAGAGCTCGAGCTTCCACCGCCCCATCTGAGGAGTTGAAGGTGTAGAGTTGCTTGCTACATACCGTGACGAAAGGAACTCAGTGCCCACGAACTGAGAGCACATGTGAGAATATACGCACGCAATCGTGTGGGGCCTGCGCCGTTGTCCTCTTCGGCGGATTGGGCACGTTCCACGATAGTTCCATGTCACCGCAGCCACGCATGCTGCTGAACCGACTGCCAGGACCCTCCGACACGCTCGGCTTGTATTTGCCGCTGAAGGCCCACCTGTCTTTAGTATCGGTGGAGAAGATAGGACCTTCTCGGAAGGTGGACCGCAAGCTAGGCTCGCCCGCCTCACACTCGAAAGAGGATGCAATAGACGACTGGAGTGGGCGGCGGGAAGAGGCTCGCCAGTTGGAGCCGGTGCCAGAGACAGAGGGTGGAGGCAGCTCGCGGCCTGAGGGTCGTCATAGCGCCTGCGCCGGGGGGGTGTTTATGACAGGAGAAAGGGTCAGGCAAGGGCTTCTCACACCTCTAGTTCCAGGCAAATTTCTCATCGTCAAAGCCACCGTAGCTTCCACAAAAGCTTTCTTCGCTACATTCATGTTAACATGAATTCGTCTGGAAGCTGAGATGACGTAAGAGGACATACGAGGCTCAGCGACTCTCACATGAATAACGCGGCTTGCCAGATTCTAAGTAAACGGGAACTTAGCCCAGGGTACATGAGGGAGCATGCTGGAAGTTCACCGAGCCAGACTTTTCGAGTACATGTTTAGGACCCTGGAAGTCAGCAAACTCAATGTAACCAAATCCTTCCGGTTTGTCCTCCCGGTCTCAGATGACTTTGTCTAAGAAGTTGACTGTTTGACCGGGTTTTAACTGAGCTTAAGTAAAGCTTACCTGCAGTCTGACAAAAACGTCCTCGAGTTCGCTCTCAGTGAGGACGGATACAAAGTTACCAATGACAGCAGTGAAGAGAAATTTTGTAGGTAGGGGAAGATCTTCTCAAAATGAAGGTGCACGGTCGGCTAGGAACAAGTATCAGCAAAGACAATGCTGACAGCACATGGCTACGTACAGCGCGAGGAGAACTAATCATCCCTCCTGCGGTCGAATGGGCATCCAAGGTCACCCTCGGTCCTTAGTGCTGTCCATGGCGGTACCGATGTTGAAGATCTGGAAATGAGGGAGAGCTGGATCGCAAGCTTAAGGGGCATGCCATGGACACACAAGTACGACGCAAGTTACCAATGACCTCAGTCATTTCGGGTTTTGCTGGAGATCCACGAGTGATTCATCATATGAAGATAAAGTATTTGCTCTAATCTGAGTAAGAGCAAATGGCTGAGTGGTAGATGTTGATCATCTATAGGTTCGTTACACCTACGTTGGTCGTAGGTTCGGATCTGTGAGGCCCCAATAGTTTAGGTTATAGCTATTGCACGGGAAGTATTCCCATAAATTGCTGTTTTTGTCAAATAATTTTGTCCAGTCCAGTGTGATTCCCTACATTCCAATACTTGTGTGACAAAAGGGCACTTCATTATATTTTTTCAAGCTCAGTGAGATCTAATACATTTAAGCTCAATTTATGAATTCAAAAATGTTTTTAGAATTTCACAATCAAGCATGAAATATATTTTGATGACCTATATATATACTACAAAAATCACTGTTTCATGAAGTGGAAAATGCACGAATAGTCACTTAAAAATGTTAAAATTCTGATGCCCTTTTATACATTGAAAAGATAATAGAAGATTTGTCTCTTCTAAACATTAACCTCCTACATGATATAAACTTCAGTGACTCTCAGAATCCTTATAAAATGCTACAAACTTGGCAGCACTTTTTAAGATGAATAAGTGAAACTCATGAATGTCAAAAAGTGTTCAGAAATGGTAGTCATCTGCATGTGTGAATGCCTTGTGAAAGAGTAAAGTGTAACTGTGTAAAAGATATATATCGTCATGTAACCTTTCATGATGAAAAAAAGCACACAGCATGTTCTAACTTTTATATATGAAAATTAAAAATGTATGACTTTCTGAGAAGGAAAACATTATGCTATTGAATGATTGCATAGATAAGAAGGAATAACAAAAGCATACAATCATGCTTAACTACCTTACTATACCCTTTGCTTACTGCATATGTACGCCACTCTTCATACATTTTATAGGCTATACTTACACAGAAATTAGCTGTTTATAAAATGTTACATCCTTGTATGTATTAAAAATACACAGTCTTGTGGATTTTTAACAGATATAATTTTAAATTCTGAAAATGTGTCAAAAATAAATTTCAATTTTACTAAGGTGTGTTTGACCACAGCCACAATTAGCCTATTCAATTATAAAGCTAAGACAGGAAGTGTCAGACTATATCCTTCGTGAGAGCAGGATAAAGAAGGAAAGCACAAGAACAAACTCATTGTTATTCTCAGAAGAGCAAATTCTGTAGACCAATGTGATATCTGAAATGATAGTCTTCTCTGACTTGCTTGCATTGATTATAGAGGTTGAAGCACTCTAGCTGGAACATTATGTGAGCTTCTCTCCTGTTATCTCAACACTATTGTATATTGGATGCATTATTTCCTCTGTCTGGTATGCATCTTCCTTTCATCAAAATGTCATCACACTTCTTATAAATACTGAATAGAGCTCATTATTCAAGAGCCAATGAAGGTGATATTTGACATGATCTTAGAGACAGGCATGCAGGCTCTGAGGTATAGCCTGTTTGCACCTGAAGATTATCTTCTAACCATCCTGCCATAGCAATGGATTATAGAGTCATTAAGATAGTCCCAGAAAGCTGAATTGAAAAAAGTTTTCGATAACATGAATGTGCTCAAAAATCATGAATTGAGTGTAAGTCTATGTTGAAAGCTCACAAGCCTACTAGCAAAGAAGGTTATCCATATGAATGTTGTCTGCAGTGTTGTAAGTGCTGGCTAATCATACATGTCTGTTCCGTGAATAGTGGGGAGTCCTGAAGTCACCGTCTCCGAACACAGCATGCATGGTATGACCATCACTAATCCGTGAACCCAATAATCTTTCCGTCCCACGCCCACCATATCATCTCATCCTTGTCATCGTCTTCATCCTCCTCATCTTGATTCTCTCGTACATTGAGCTTTATGTCAGGGTTGACCTCACCTCCACGACAAGAGATCCAGATGCCTTTGGCCTTCATGCCCTTCCTCGCCTTAGCACGTTTATCTTCATGTGAGCCTTCCACGCAGCTCGCCTCTTCCAGGAATGTCTGAAGCATTACCTCAAGCGAGCGCGTCAGGTTCTGCCTCGGAACCCATGTGGGATGCACAAACCTCCGCGGCACACGTAGCAGGACATACGCATGCGTCGGCGCTGTTGCTGGATATTAGTGTCCCACCAACTATTTGACGGAAGATACACGCACCAAGCTCGCGAGACATGCCTCCGTCACCTTCAACACATGTGTTAGCTAGCGTTCGCGAGAGGAGATGCTCAGCTGCTCGTATCTTCTTCTGTTCCTCGGTTAACGTATCGAATTTAGCAGGTATGGCCGGTTGGCTCTGCAGGGCAGGCTGTGATGACAAGACTTTCAGGGGAGTCCGTCCTGGTGGTTTGCGGTTTTGCTCCTCCTCACGAAAGTCAGCTTGGATGGGGATGGTGAGATGATCCTGAAACGGAGTGATTGTCCGAACTCGAGGCTGGGAGAGTGGTGTAAGAGCTGGTGAGGACAAAGATAACTGCCGTAGGGATAATTCTGGTGGCAGCGTCAATACCTGCGCTTGAAAAGGATTGAATGTTCGAGGAGGCGATGGGGTAGCTGGCTCAGATAAGGCAGATAGACGACGGTGGAGGGTCTCGGTGGCTTCCTTTGGTACCGTGAAAGATGATGAAAGAAGTCCTGATGACAAAGTTAATGGCCATAAAGGTGTCTTTATGGGCGGCGGCATCGTAAGTTGGTCCTGGAACAGAACAAATGACCGAACCGGAGATTGGAAGGGTGAAGGAGATGGTGAGGGCAAACGAGACGCACGGGGCTTTGTAGCTGTCTCATAAATCACTTCCCTCATCGTCTGTTGCGTCAAAATTGTCTTCTTCGCTAATGCCCTCGTCATCACTTTCCGGACTCTGACTGTCAGTGGTCGCCATACTGTCCAGCCTGCTTGTCCTCTCATCCTTCTGCCCTATTACCTTAACATCCAGTCCATCCACTATGAGAACCACCTTGGCCCGTGCAGCTCCTATGCTTGGACCCAGGACAAATGCCAGATATGCAGATCGGGCCTTCGATGGACTCTCATTCTCAGATTGTCGCTGTAGCATTGCACTAAAAAGGGCTGAGAATGTCATGCCGAGGTGTGAGGACAGCGTGTCAAATGCTGCAAGCAATTGCGTTCACTTCTTCACCATGCGTGGGTCTCTGTTAGCACCTGGCATACGTGCCAGCTGTACGATAGGACTAGAGCATGTTCATGCAGCAATATCCCACATGAACGTGGAACGGACGACTCACAACGGAAGTTGCGATTTTAGAAACAAGACGTGCCCTAGCAGAGATGTCGCAAGGCTGGCCGCCATAGCGGAAGATACAGTTTTCTCTTCGAGGACGACATGAGGTATTGTCAGACATGCACCTTGAGCCTGAGCTTGCAACGTGTCTTGGTCATCGATTGTAGCCTTCTCCGGCGAGCGTATCAGAGAGAGCACTCTGCTCTCAGTGGGCCTACAAATGGGCCTATCTGGAGACATGGACATTAGTGGGGATGCAGAAGGGGCCACCAAAAGCTTTGTGCACTTGCGCATGCACCAAGGATGTATGACCACACCCAGTACGTGAAGGTGCACGTACACTGGTCGTGTTGAGCTTGAACTGATTTGGTCAACTTTAAAGCCGGCCAAACCGTGCTGACTATAGCATACAGTATATTTCACGTACAAAGATATCCTGTATATATCAAGCTTTACAAGAAAAATTCACAAAGCACAGCGTAGCTGCCGTGCAAAATTCACAGTATATCATCCACTTTCACCTCCTTGTCCACCTCCTCGTCCTCAAAAGATACCATGGTGAGGTCAATCAAGCTATCCGACAAAGCATCGGATGTTTAACTTATAGTATGCTGGAGTAGAAGATGGCCTTGTTCAGGCTTAGAGGACTTGGATCTATTCACGCTGTAGCTACTCAGTATATATACATATGGGATGAGACCCTGTACACCATTCATGGACAACTGGTACCTACAGTAACGTGATACTTACATAGATGAGTAATATCGTGCTAATACATTTAGCCCAGTGGCAACAGGTATTGTCCAATGGTATATTACTCTTTTGTCAATGTCCATATTGTATGATCCTGTCAGATTATACGATTGGTTCCTATGAATGGAACACTCTTAGATGTCTCTAGAACCTTCGGTGAGTTTCTATGACATTCTATTCCCTGCACATGACTGTCACGTCACGTCGTTCATGATCGATCGTGTAGATCATATCAGGATACAACCGTTCCTTCAACACCCTCTCTTGATCGAACAATCGAGTCAAGCATGAGTGAGGTGAATATAGCGTGATAGCTTTTCTATCCTTAGATAACCAAGATTTTTGGTAAGCAAGTCCGCATATTGTTCCTCAGTGGGAACATGATAGAGAGTAATTAACCCTCTCTCAACCTCATGGCGTACACGGTGGTAACGTAGATCAATGTGCTTTGTTCTTCGATCATGAGCTGGATTGACAGCCAGGAAGATTGCTCCTTGGTTATCGACACAGAGTGGGAGTGGCATCCCTGTGCTAAATTCTAGTTCAGACTCAAATGATCGAAGCCAGATTGCCTGCTTAGAACAATCAGACAGTGCAATATATTCTGCTTCAGTGGATGACAGAGCCACAGTGGGTTGCCTCCGTGTGTCCCAACACACCGGTCCTTCAGCCATCAGAAATAGATATGCAGATGTCAAGCGTCTGTCATCTCTATTTTCTGCCCAGTCTGAATCAGAGTATCCAATTAGACCAGCATTGGAAGTTCCATAATACATGAGTGCATATAACTCAGTATGGCTGAGGTAACGTAGGATCCACATAGCGTACTTCATGTGTTCCTCTGTGGGGTGGTTGTTAAAATGTGATAGCCTGTTGACTGCATAGGCTATGTCCAGTCGAGTACCAAGGGCAATCCACAGTAATGTGCCAATGACTAATTGGTATCGATGACGAAGTTTCATATCAAGATGGTGAGTGTCGCTGGCTTTCTCCAACTTGATACCAGATGGTAAGGGTGACCTTTTGGGAGCACAGTTATTCATTCCAAACTGATCAATGGTTTCTGTCACGGCACGCCGATGACAAAGATAGACAACCAGAAATAGAGTCCCCTTGAGGGCCTCCTGGCTAATAGCCAACAGTGACGAGCTGTGGCGATACGACGTGCCCACTGACGAGGCCTAGTAGCTGGTCGCAGAGCAAGACTTACTGGCGAGGCTAGAGGCGCTATCACACAAATGAGAATGCAATGAGATGTATAGCACACTGAGAGTGTCTGGTAAGACCCCTCTGTGATAGTAGTGGTGGACGAAGGAGAATAAGACTGAGGTCTCCTCCTCGTCTCGCTGGTCCTTATATACATGATTGCTACGCTACTGTACAGTAATACCTAAGCGAGTCACACGCTATCCTACTGGTCAGTGCTGCAATCGTACGACATGTCCCAATTATCCTGATTGGCTGCCTAATAATAACCCACGGAGACGGAGCTCCTCTTGAGCACGCAATATGTCATCATGGTGATTGCGACATATGACGCCATGCCGAGGAGCTCGGTGTCACGTGACAATGCCGAGAGAGATCCGAGGTCATGTGACTGGATGCCTCGTTATCTTATCTCATTAGGTCACGTGACTTCTTGTGCGACGAGAAATGATGAAAAATGATATGCTTCTTTAATAGCATTTGTTCCTTTTAATGACTTGTCAGGTAAAACCGTGACATCACCCCCTTCTCAAGGTTCATCGTCCCGATGAGCCAAAGCCTCTGGCACCTCGTATTGTTCTTTTTGCGAGTGAACTATCTGCCTCCGAAATGATTCCTGGGACGTAGCGTTCGCATATGAACTGGGCGATACGATCACCTGTCTTAACCTCGAATGGTTCGCTAGTCGTGTTCACAAGCAGAACCTTGATCTCCCCTGTGTAGTCCGGGTCTACTACCCCTGCTGCGACATCAATGCCTTTGAGGGCTAGCCCACTTCGGGGGGCTACTCGAATGTATGTCCATTTTGGGGGGTCGACCGCCAACCCAGTGCCGACGAGCATTCTGGAATGTGGGGGAATGTTTAAGTCTTGTACGGACTTGACATCCCATCCTACAGCTTCACTAGATCCCTTGTAGGGAGCTCGGGCATTTGGATGAAGGCGAAAGAAAAACATGAACTCATCAGGGTGGTCAGACAGGGCGATTTTGTGCGCTTTGCGCGTTCGCGGCTTAGCTCTTGGAGCATCTGGGTGTGTCTTATGGAATTCCTCTACTTTGTCTTTAACATTCGTGAGGTTTTCCAGTGGTTCCCAAGTATTATCGCTGTGGTCATAGTCTAACCACTTAACGAGATACTGGGTTTTGTTATACCTGATTCTTGAATCAAGGATGTCCTCTACGTCCCATTCTTCCTCTCCGTCGATGATAACTGGAGGGTTAGGGGGAGGTATGCGTCCAGGAATCGAGTCTTGATGGAACATGATTAGCTTTGAAGCGTGGAACACAGGGTGTATCTTCATGTCCGCTGGTAATTGCAGTTTGAACGATACGGTCCCGATCTTTTCGAGGATCTTGAATGGTCCATAGTTTTGAGTCGCAAGCTTCTGGCTTTTGACTTTTACATGGAGATCTTTTCCTCGAATAAGCACTTCGTCTCCTACTTTGAAAGGGACGTCCTGCTTTTTAAGATCGAAATACCATTTCATACGTTCTGCTGCTAATGACAGAGCGGCACGCGCTTGTTCCTGTGCTTGGTCGCGGTTATGGAATAAATGTTCCAGGGATGAATGTTGTATTCCCTCCAATACATCGGGTGCCATGCGGGGGTGTCGACCATGCTCTATGAAGAACGGTGATAGACCTGTCGATTCTGAAGCTTGGTTGTTGTATGCAAATTCCGCCGTGGGCAATAATGTGGCCCAATCAGTTTGTCGATAGTTGCAGTACATGCGCAGATATTGCTCCAGAATCTGATTGACTCGTTCGGTCTGTCCATCCGTTTCTGGGTGATAAGCTGTAGACATAGTCGACTTAATGTGAAGTTTCTGACAGAACTCCTGGAATAATTTGGCTGAGAACTGGGTGCCTCGATCCAAAATAATCTGCCTGGGAATTCCATGGAGTTTGAATACTTCATTGTAAAAAATCGACGCTACTTGAGATGCTGTCACCGTGTCATCTACTGCGTAGTAGTGGGCATGTTTGGTAAATCGGTCGACGACTACCAAGATGGCAGTCTTCTTTTCTCCCCTATGGTCTGGGCTTGGCGGTAGCTGTGTAATCAGGTCACAGGTAACCATCTCCCAAGGCCCTTGTGGTACTGGATTGAGTTGTAATAGTCCGTAAGGCTTTTGCTTACTCGTCTTGTTTCTTTGACAAGCTACACAGCCTTGAACGTACTTCTTGACATCAATGGTAAGCCCTGGCCACCAATAGTTCCTGCTGATCAATTCTTGCGTCTTCCATCGTCCGGCATGTCCGGCGGTGGAGATGTCGTGATGTAATTTAATCAGCTCATTCCGCAGCATAGAGTTCTTTGGAACGTAGACCTTTCCTCTTCTGAGCAGCAATCCATGCTCGAAGTTCCACTCTTGGAGATCTTTTCCGAACTCTCGCTTGCCAGTTTTTAGTAGGTGCTGGTAACCTTTGGTCATTTCATCGTCTTGTAGTGCCGATTTTACTCTTTCTAGAAGTTTTGCATCGTCAACTTCGGAGGAATGAGTGGCTGAGATTGCGTGGATGGCAAAATATTCGGGCTGAAGTAAAGTTTGCCCTGAATTGTCATTGCTCACCCCCTTCTCATGATCTGGCCTCCTGGACAGAGGATCGGCACGCATCATCGTCTTTCCGGGGCGGTGACGGAGAATAAAGTTGAATCGTGTAAGGTAAAGTGACCATCGAGCTTGTCGTCTGGTCAGTGTTTGAGCTTGTCGGAAATAGGTAAGATTAAGGTGATCTGACCATATCTCAACTGGGTGCGGGTGTCCTTCAAAGTATTGCCTATATTTTTCCAGGGCCCGAATGATTGCTAGCATTTCCTTGTCGTAAATCTCATAGTTGCGCTCGTGTTCATTGAGTGACTTGGAGTAATAAGCGACAGGATGCCAAAGTTCATCTTCTCCCAACTGTTCAAGGACCGTGCCTGTGGCAAAGTCCGAGGCATCTGTCTCTAGTCTAAAGGGACGGATTGCGTTGGGGAGTGCGAGGATCGAGGTGGAAGTGAATGCAGTTTTGAGGGCCTCGAATGCCTGTTGTTGAGGATCTTCCCATTTCCATGGTGCGTCCTTACGTGTTAATAGAGTCAAGGGTCGGGTCATCGATCCGAAATCCTTGATGAATCGTCGATAGAAATTTGCCAGACCAAGGAATGCTTGTACTTGCTTTACCTTGGTGGGCACCGGCCATTTGAGCACGCCGTTGACCTTCTCTGAGTCCATCTGTATCGACCCTTTTGAGATTATGAGTCCGAGAAACTTGACGAAAGTGGTCGCAAAGTGACACTTTTCTGGTTTCACGAACAGGTCATTGTCTCGGAGTCGTTGTAAGACTTCTTTGGTCAGACGATCATGTTCCTCCTGGTTATCCGTAAAGATGATGATGTCATCTATATAGACTGCCACCTTTCCAGTGCGAATGAGGTCACCTAAAACGTCGTTCATCATGGCCTGGAAAGTGCTAGGGGCATTACAGAATCCGAAGTACATGACAGTGGGTTCAAATAACCCTCTATGGGTGATGAACGCTGCCTTTTCCTCATCTCCCTTGCGAAGGCGTACATTATTGTATCCCCATCTCAGGTCTAGTGTAGTAAATATACTAGCCCTTGAGAGTCCGTCGATGAGATCGTTGATTCGGGGGAGTGGGAATTTGTTCTTCTTGGTGACACTGTTTAATGCCCTGTAGTCTTGGACTAGTCTAAGAGATCCATCCTTCTTCTTGACAAAAAATACCGGAGCGGCGTAGGGGGATTTAGATGGTCGAATGTAGCCTTTGGCTTGTTCGCCATCAATCCATTCGTCAAGCGAGTTCTTCTGTCGTAAAGACATTGGGTATACTTTTGCTGGTCTCGGGGTTGCCGCGTCTGGGACAAGATCAATTGCGTGATCGTAGGGCTTACGCGTCGGCATTCTTTCCGAGCTCTTCTTCGAGAACACATCTCCGAATTGATGAAATTTTGGAGGGACGAATTTGGACCAATATTCTTTGTCCTGTGTCTCTTCTGCCGGCTGTTCTACCAAATGCTCCTTTACCTTCTTGCTTATGCGTAGGATGTCGTGCACCATGTTACGAAGATCCTGGTCTTGCAAGTCTATCCAGTTGATGAAGCTATCTTCCTGATCCCACCCGTCATCCATGTGTACGTCAGGGATGATTACTTCATCTTCGAGCCGGGGTTGCGATAGAAGGTTGACTTCTTCTTCACATACTTTGACTCGTTGCTTCCTCGTGTGTCTACATCTTGAGAACATGACCTCTCTATGTTCTTAGTCAACTCGGGGGTTGTGTTCTTGTAGGAATTTCATGCCAAGGATTATTGACATGCGTCCAAGGTTTGTGACGAGCAAACTCTCGGTTGATCGGTGCCCCCCGATTAGGATGCTTGTGACTACACGATGAGTAATTGCGCCACCCTTGTTGGGGCTAGCGTCTGCATTCAGGATTCGGATTTCATGGTTTAGAGGTATCATCTTAAACCTGTGCTTCTCCGCAAATCTTTGGTCGATATAGCAGGAGAATGCTCCAGAATCCAATAGTGCCGTTGTCTGGATTTCCCGTGATACGAATCTTATCGGCAATTCGATCAAATGTTTAGAAAAACCTGCGGATGCAATATATATGTGGTCGCTAGGTACATTCGTTCTCACGGTACTAATACAATTGTCCTGAAGTGTGACACCAGACTCGTCTACACTTCGTACTGAAAATCCTCTGAAAAATCATCTATCTCGATGATTCTTGCATTGGTGTCTTTTGTCGTTGACGCCGAGATCGTTGATGCCGTTTCCGCCTTTTTTGCTTTGCCTTTGCCCTTGCTGGATGGTGGTGTAGTCGTCGTGGTGCTCATCTCACGAAGTGCAGCAATTGCTTGTTCCAATGCCGCAATTTGAGCTGATGAGCCCACGCTACTTTCTTCTTCCACCTGTCGCACGTTTGTCGCCTTGCCCTTCCCTTTTCCTTGCCCTTGCTTTGGGGCAGATCTTGTCTGAAACTGCTTGCCCTTGTATTCAGGCTTGGGGGAGGGACATCGCTTTCCTCGTTCATAGGCGTGCTTTCCGCAAAACAAACATAGTTTGTTTGCCAGCCACCTGTCCTGTTCCGGGGATAGTTCGTGGGCGATTCGTGCACTTGTGTCCATTGCGTTAGGGTCTTTGGGAGCAGTTGCCTTAGTCGTCGTGGTCGGTCCAGTAGACTTGTTTCCCGTCATTTGTTGGAGATGTTTGATTTCTATCTCCAGGCAGAACTCGAGATAGTCCATCCAGGTGGTTGGAATCTTCGAGGGGTCTAAAGTCTCCGTTACCGACATGACCGTTTGAATGTGGGTCGACCGTTGTTCCCTGATTTTGACGATTAGATCTTCGTCAGAGTATCCTGATTCGGGGGCATAAGCCCTGAAATTCTCTGCGAAGGCAATCATCGTTTTGTGGCGTATTGCGCAGTGTGCATCTAGCAGGGATTGTGCTGTGCGCTTGGGGTCAAGCGTCTTGTATGCCATTTCCAGTTTCCTGGTGTATTCTGCCCATGTACCAACGTCTTGTCCAGAGGCGAGCTTGATTGCGTACTCTTTCATGTATAGAGCAGCTCCGCCTTCCAGATGCGCGTTGGCTTGCCAAATTTTGTCCTTGTCGTCCGTGAAATGGTTGTAATCGAGCCAGATGAGTAGGTTCGTGAACCAAGTTTCAAAGTTTTCTGACGACTTTCTTCCCGAATACTTGGGAGGATCGGGGAGCTTGATTCGGCGGGGCGATTGACTGGATTGACCGGCCGGTGGTAGGATACCTGTGGAGGGCGCATTGATGATGGCATTGTTGAGTCGAGACTCCAAGCCAATGATGTACGTGGTGGTCTTTTCCTGAGCCTCCTTCAGGGCGACCATGTTGCCGTAAAGGGCGTCCATCTGACCCTTTACTTTATCCTTGTAATCTTCGAAGTCTTTGCGAATTGCTTGGGCTTCGAGTGTCAGATTGTTATTGGCCTTGATGAGCCGTTCATTGTCGGCGGAGAGGGTGCCGATCTGTGCTCTGGCAGTTTTTAGCTGATCTCGTATTTCTACTGCCATTATTTTGACGTGAATACGAGCCAGCACTTCATCTTCCAATGAGGCCACCGTGCGCTCGTGACGTTCATCCATCTTTTGACGTAAAGCCTCGTACGAGCTTACAACATCTCTCATGACGAATGATCGTACTACGTTCATTACCCATTCCTTAACGTCGTTTGGAATGGTGTTGGGTGCAGCGACATTGGCAGCTTCCTCAATGGTTGCGTAAGGTATTCCCTGCCATTCCCAAGTCTGAGGTGTGGCAAACGCTGGCAGGGTAGTGGGCGATGGGTTTCTGACTACTCCCGACGCCTTGGGTGTGCTGCTGGTGTGTGGTTCTTCAGCAGGGGCAGCTGATTCTGCTTCAGATGATGTGGTAGTGGCCTGACTCCTCCAGGGGTCAGCAGGCTCACTCATTGTGTGTCCTCCGGGGAAAGAAACGCCTCCAAGGTTGTATTGAGACATGAGGATCGATGTCGAGGATAATGGAAATGATGTGACGGACAATGTGTTAATCGATCAATTCTCAACCTTAGAAGGGTTCGAGGTTTTCCTCGATGAGTCCTTCTTCTTCTAACTCTTCTCGTAGAGTTTCAGCTCGATATTGCCAATATTCTCGCTCTTCCTCAAGATCAGGGATGAGACGGAATGGTGCCGAGTAGGTGGTATAGGCATGTACTTGTACCGTGTAGTGGTAGAGTACTTGTTGCCAGTTGGCAACGAGAGGTTGATAGATGAAGTACGCGGTGCAGATGACTGTGAGTTGTCCCTGCGCCGGGTGATAAAAGTCCACGATGTAGTTCTCGTATATAAAGCCGATTGCGTATCTCGGCATGAAACTTGGGATACAAAAATATTACTGGTCCTAGTAAGGCCAGTAGCACGACTCCTTTTCAAACTTCACTATCTCTTTGCCCACACGCTCCTGCTCCTTGTTGATTCCCTTGAAGGAAATCTTTCCTAGTCCTACGCAAAGCTTAATAGCGATGCGCCTATCAACGAATGTGAAATCGTGCCCTGCTCCGATGCACTCGTTTATCACTGATAGGTGTCGAAGAATTCTGTCTCGACACTGTAACTGCTCCTCTGTGAACTTTGCCGCAATATGTGGCTGCTGCAAGACTTTGTATCGCTGAATGGTAGCGTATACAGTCGGTGCAATGTTCTCGGGGAGAGTGCCTTTAGGATTTTCGTGAATTCCACGAGGATGGTAGCTCTTCGAGAGCGCGAAATTGAGGACGTCGATGGCGGGGAATGTAGCGTAGGGGTGAGGAGGTTGGAGTGGAATAGACGGGGTAAGTGCGTCTCTTGGAATTCCTTCGAGCCAGAGGCTAACCTTGCACTCCTGTTGGCGGTGCTCAGCTGTAATGCCTTGTGAGCTGGCTTGTGGGGGCTTCGCTCAGACGAGATTTCCCTGAGTTAGGCAGTGCGTGCGACGAGGATCGCGTTGGTACGGGTGGTAGTGTCCGTTGGGCGGAACGATACCATTGTGTACTTGGGGCGCTTTACCAGTCACTGCAGCGCTGTTCCTTTTGAAGGAAGGAAGCGGCTTAGGCGGTAGAGACGCGGAGGAATTGTATGAGGGAAGTGGTGTGGAAAAAGCCCTGCCCTGGGTGGAAGTATCTCTGGGCGAAAATGCGCGGCTACCAGTGTTAGACACTTGGTAGGGGCGTAAAAGGTCAGTCTTATTCTAATGTCACGGCACGCCGATGACAAAGATAGACAACCAGAAATAGAGTCCCCTTGAGGGCCTCCTGGCTAATAGCCAACAGCGACGAGCTGTGACGATACGATGTGCCCACTGATGAGGCCTAGTAGCTGGTCGCAGAGCAAGACTTACTGGTGAGGCTAGAGGCGCTATCACACAAATGAGAATGCGATGAGATGTATAGCACACTGAGAGTGTCTGGTAAGACCCCTCTGTGATAGTAGTGGTGGACGAAGGAGAATAAGACTGAGGTCTCCTCCTCGTCT
>NW_024468510.1:1206802-1245896 GCF_001632365.1 Laetiporus sulphureus 93-53 | reverse complement strand
ACGTGACTTCTTGTGCGACGAGAAATGATGAAAAATGATATGCTTCTTTAATAGCATTTGTTCCTTTTAATGACTTGTCAGGTAAAACCGTGACAGTTTCTCGTATATATTCTGATTGGTCAATGCAGATAATACGAGTGGATCGATCTCGTTGAATCCTCATTCCTAGGAATTGGGAAATGGGACCAAGGTGTTTGATTTCAAAGTGCTTTGATAACCCTTTGATAAAGGCTTGGATGTGTTTCATGTTACTTCCCATAGGTAGTATATCATCGACATAAACGATTAAAATGAGTGACTCCCCCTTGTGTCGGCGATTGATGTAAACGCCAGCATCAGATTCAACTTGTTGGAAGCCAAGCTCCAGTAAGGCAGCATGTAGTTTCTTATTCCATTGTCTGCCGGCTTGTTTTAAGCCATATATTGCCTTTCTGAGGTGGCAGACCTTATCTTCCATCCCGGGGACTACAAAACCCTCGGGTTGTTCCATATAAATTTCTTCTTCCAGTTCGCCATAGAGGAAGGTGGTCTTTACATCAAGGGCTTCTACCTCCCAATCATGTAAAGCTGCATGCACTAAGAGAAGTCGTAGTGATTCAAAGCGTGCAACTGGAGAGAAAATCTCATCATAATCGATGTCGGCTTGCTGCTTAAAGCCTTTGGCGATGAGTCGTGCTTTATAATGCGCACCAGGTTTGACCACATAAACCCATCGACATGGAATGGCTTTACGACCTTTAGGAAGATCTACCAGTTCCCAGGTACCATTGGCCATTTGAGATTGAATCTCATCTTCCATAGCATCTTGCCAATGATCACGATCATGTCGAGCCATGGCTTGCTTATAGGAGGAAGGGCTAGGACCATAGTCGGGATCCGCAGATAGAATGAATTCTGCTGGTAATTGTTCTAGGAGATGCATGGAAGAGAGTGCCTTTTCTAAGACAAGCCTTTCTACTTCAGAGAGTGTAGTGGCTTCAAGACGATCAATGATGTTGTCAAGGTCTCTTTCAATTTCGACCGGTGGTCGGTCTCCATAGACATTGTTGGGTTTAGGTCAATATTTTGAGAGTCGCTGAGATCGTCGAACTGCAGTATATGGTCGGTTCACGGTAGGATTAAATATAGGAAGGCTTTCCCCCTTATCATAAACAACATGTGGATATTGTTCATCTTCAGGGTGCATCCGTGGATGTGGGAAACGCCTCTCAGAGGAGTGATCTGATATTGATCCCTTCCTTTTACTTCCGGCAGTATATGCTGGAAATCCTGGATGTGGTAAGTCTACCTGTACATCTGGTGCGACTCTCTGTGTGGGCATGGGCGGATGCGGTGCAGATTGAGGCATGTTACTGCTGCTGTCATCCTGTTGAAAACTGAATTCTGGGGCATGATCGTTTCCTGAAGTGTCTCTTTGTTTGCCTTTAGCAGCGGCAGGAATTCGATCACTGTCATCCTCATCAGAATCGGACGAACTAGAAGACGATGAGTCTTCTGTCTCAGTCTCGACTGTAGCACGAGGAGCTCGTGGAGCGGTCTCCCCCTTAGAGTGAGGAGCCGATTTCTCAGGAGTCCTGGATAAATTGGAAGATGTTGGAATATCCCTTGAGGGGCCTTCCGAACTGGCTTCAAAATGAGTATGCTCAGGCAAATCTGTTCAGTACGTGAAAGAGGTCTTGTCGAAGTGAGCATCTCGAGAGATAACGACAGACCGGAATGAGCTATTCCAGAACCTGTATCCTTTGGTTCCTGCTTCATACCCGACAAAGGTCATTGGCACGGCTTTAGGGTGTAGCTTCCCATGCCTTTGCTCTTCTTGTACCATTACGTTGGCTTTGCATCCAAATGTTCGCAGATATGAAAGATCCGGCACTTTGCCTTCCCAAAGTTCTATTGGTGTCTTCCAGTTCAAATGCTTTCTTGGAAGACGATTAACAACATGAATAGCTGTGTCGACTGCTAACTTCCAGAAGCCATCACTCAAGCCTGCATGGTGACGCATAGCTTCCGCATGTCGTACAATAGTTTGTTGCCATCGTTCTGCTCTCCCATTTTGTTGTGGTGTCATTGGCACAGATGTCTGATGCTCAATGCCTTTTTCTCTCATATAGGAATCGAATTCTTTAGACATGAATTCGCCACCTCGATCAGATCGGAACCGCAAAAAAGTGTTATTTTGCTGACGTTCAGCCCACGTCACAAATGACTTGAAAGCCATAAGTGTATCCGATTTGTGTTTGAGGAAATACATCCTTCCGAACGATGAATAATCATCCAGAAAGGTGGCCGCCCATTTGAATCCATCAAGAGATAGTGAAGGAAACTCTACTAAGTCTGAATGGATGAGCTCTAGTGCTCTAGAAGCTCTGGACGTTGATTCCTTAAATGGAGATCATCTGAACTTTCCCAATGAGCAACCATGACAAAGATTATTAGGTAAGTTCTTTGCCTGAAAGGCTACACCTTGTGTTGCCTTTGGTACATGTGTCCCTGCTTGGATGTCCTAGACGATTGTGCCACAGAGCAAAGTCTTGTGTTTGAACAGCAGCAATTACTCCTTCGGATGAGGGTGTTGCTTTCTGCAGAACTCTGCCACGTATGTAGTTGAAACCAGTGCTTTCATCATGATAGTTGGATGTTACTATATGATGCCCGTTAACCTTTTGGAATGTAATATCGTGACGGGATGCGGTATACTTTCCGCCCTGATCAATGATTTGTCTGAGACTAAAATAGCGGCCTTCTGCCTTGGGTACAATCAGGACTTTCTGAAGTATCAGAGTCCTAAGATCCTTTGTTGTAGGATCATATACTTCTATCATGACGATACCGTGTCCCTCAATCTCAATTGAGTGATTGCCACCAGCAAGTCTTGCTTTACCAGGTGTTGGGAATTTACGATATTCAATACAATCAGTGAAGTATGGCGTCACATGTGATGTGCACCCTGAATCGATCAGCCAACTGCTTTCTGGATCATGCATTTTATATAAGTCTATATCAATAGATATTTGCTCAACGGATGCTAGTACAGGTACATGCTCCAGGCGCAGACTATATACAGACACAGATATGTCCAAAGAAGACTTAGACTGTGATGACGGTCCCGGTTGAGGGAGTGGCTGCAGACTTTGAAGTCCCACCGTTAGATCCCCCACCTGATCCGAAGAGTCAGTAATCGATTGCAAATTAGCAGAAGTAAAATTACCTTGATTCTGGGCAGGTTTTTTGCCTTTACCCTTTCGCTTGCCGTGCTTGTTAGCAGGCGCCTTCCCTTTAGCATTGCTCTGGTTCTTTCCCTTAGGCTGCCAATTATCCACATGTTGTTCAGTGGTATGGCCTGCCTTTCCGCATTTGCCACAAGGGCCTTTGCGGGTGACCTGGGAGATTCGTCCAATGGACTCTTTCTTACGACGATTTTCCTCGTCGATGATCTTAGGAATAAGATCCTGAGGCTTGGCAGTGGCCAGGTCTAATCCCACAAGGAGATTCGCGAACACATTGCCATAGCTGGGGGGTAAGGACCTTGCGAGAATCATGGTGGCCCAGGAGTCCTCAACCTTGAAACCGGATTTTTTTTTACTGTCGTTAAGACTCGGAAAGAAAACGGAGAAAGGAGAAACCAGCGAAGGGCTAAGCTGCGAAAGGAAATCGAAGCAAGGAGGATATAGCGTGAGATACCTCAGTGCGAACTTGGCATTGGAGGGAACGGCAACTCCGCGAGCCCATCGTTCAGCGCGGCTCCGCGAAAATTGATCTGCATTGATTACTATTAATATAGAACTCTTGCTCTTGCTGCGATGGTAGTTGGTGCATTGCTCTGACGTCACGGTATGTATATATGTATCTTCCTGAACACTCGTAGTACGGGTTGATAGAGGTAGGTACGTTGCATGGATGCGTTGCCGTCCGACAGAGTTGACACGCACTTTGTCAGCAGAGAAACTCCGCGAACGCGATTGGTGATACGTTGATTGCTCATCCTCAGACACCCACATTACATCACCACTCTATCTTGTTGCCACTAAGGTGGCAGCTTACCAATCTCGACGAGTCAAGTATTTAGTGGGACAAGTAGTACGCGGTGCTCAGCACCCCGCGATTCCACGTCAGTAGTATCCGCATATTCAGCCAGTATGTCCTCCGGTACAAAGCCCTTTCTGCTCTACACAGGAGCTACACCAAATGGTCACAAGGTCTCCGTCTTCCTCGAGGAACTGAAGGTAGCCTATGGTGGCCCGGAGTATGAGTGAGTTCAAGCGCGTTCCCGGTGAGACTTATCACCGAACGTGTCTTCTGCAGCGTCTTTCCCATCGACATCAGCACGAACATCCAGAAGGAACCGTGGTTCATTAAGCTGAATCCGAACGGGCGTATCCCAGTGCTCGTCGATCGCTCCAGGAACAACTTCGTCGTCTTTGAGACCGCGGCGATCCTGCTTTACCTCCAGCAGCATTATGACAAGGAGGGCAAGTTTGGCTTCGACCCGATCAAGGATCCTGACAACTATAGCGAGACGCTGCAGTGGATCTTCTTCGCGGTTAGTCGTTAGCGAACGCCCGGACGCGTATCATGCGGCTGAACGGCTTGTTTAAGCACGGCGGTGTCGGTCCTATGCAAGGCCAGTCGAACCACTTCAACAGATACGCTCCTGTAGACCTTCCTTACGCCAAGAAGCGTGAGTGTCGTCTCTGCGGATATGGTCTCTTCTCATATTGACCTCGGAATGCAGGCTACATCGATGAGACGAAGCGTCTTTACGGCGTGCTTGAGATCCGCCTCTCCCAAGATCGTGACTGGTTGGCTGGTCCTGGACGTGGCAAGTTCAGCATTGCAGACATGAATGTCATGCCGTGGATTGCTGGCCACAAGTGGGCGATGGTAGAGAGCTTGGACGAGTTCCCGCACCTTAAGGTAAGCCATGTATCGTTTTGGACCGCGAAAGGATCTAATATCGAGCGCGTATAGGACTGGTTGGCGAGAGGTCTGGCACGTCCAGGTGTCAAGGCCGGTATGGCAGTGCCGTGAGGATCGACTTAATCAAAGTGTGGCATTTGGAGCATAATGTAGTTGTAGCAAAGCGTCTTCATGAGATCGTCGCGCCCGGTGCGAGATGAACGTTGCGGGGACATTATAATCAAAACAGGAAAGCACCATGAGAAAAAAAGAACAATAAGAAAGGCAAAGCCCAACTCAGAACAAAGCTGAGAGCTGAAAAATTCGGAATGCGGCATTGAATGAAGGCAGAACACGGAACCCCCTAGTAAAAGGCGAGGGGGTTGTCTGATTGCAATACCTCCTGCCGCACAATTAGTTGACACTCTTTTCATACCGAATGCGAACTTCTGCATTTTGTTGAGTCCGCGGGAGAGGCACGTGAGCGCTACCTCGCGTGCGCCTCGCAGTGGCTGCTGCGAGTCGCATCCCTTTCAATGACCAAGATGTCTGCAGACGATAGACTGAAGCTGGTCGCCTCTTCCGCCCTGCTGAACTTATTTTCTTCATACAAGGTCACAACGCCCATCTCGTCCTTTGATCTCCTCACACGCGTCATCGCCTCGGGTCCTCCACCAGCAGGCCTCCTGCCAGGTCCAGGTCCTCCTCCCACGTTCCGTCTCACGGACCTCTCGCGTTTCGAGACAGTCTTAGAGTCTCTCTCCGAAACCTGGGAGCATGGCAATATCTCCGTACTTCGGGAGGCGCGCGACGGCGAGCTCATGGTCATGGAGGTGAATGTGGGTGAGGCAGCGAGCAGCGCCGCATTAGGGCACGGGCGCAAGCGCAAGCGTGTGGTGGACGAGGACGCGGACTCGGCTGCGGGCGATGCGGAGGAGGAGGAGGACGAGCGGCTGGAGCAGATGCGAGCGCGCATGAAGCCTGCGCCGACGACGCTTGCGAGCCTCAGCAAGGACATGAAGGAGGTGTACAATATCCTGCAGCGGAGTACGGCCAAGGGAAGGCTGTTGGCCGAGCATGTACGTCAGTCGTGCACGAGACTTGGGCATGTAGCTAATGCATCTTCGTACAGTTCCGTTCCGTCAACAGCGGCTTCGAGCCCATCTGTCCGCATATTACGAAGAACGAGTGTGCCAAAGCGCGACGTCTAGCTGCCGCCGCTACAGATCCCGCAGCTGCAGACGCCCCCGCAACCATATGTGACCGTGTACACTTCCGCCCTCTCATCCGACCTCACACCGACCCATCCCTGGGCCACTGCTCGTACCTCAACACATGCTATTCGGAGCCCACGTATGCTCAATCTCCCTCCATACCACCTCTGCCCTCTCACCGCCAGACGGGTTATGGCGCGCAAGGTGCCGCCACTGTCAGTCTTCCGAGCGGGCTGGGTGCTGGCGGGCGTGGCAAAGAGAAGGCCCCTTGTCGCTACTTACACTTTGAGATAGACTGGGATGCGAGTGACGGTGCGACGCAGCCTGAGAGTCGCGTGGAGGTGAGGAAGAAAGTATATAAGTTGCCTATCGGGATGGGGCCGACTGGCAAAGAAACACCCATGGTGAGTCCATTCAAGTTCGGCTTAGCTGTGGTATTGAGAAGCTTTTGGCAGTTGCCTCCGCAATGGATCAATTGCGACTTGCGGCGGTTTGACTACTCTGTGCTGGGCAAGTTCCATGTCATCATGGCCGACCCTCCATGGGACATTCATATGAGTGTGAGTCTGTCTGACATTTCGACTGCTCGGTTGTCTGCTCTGGGTTGCAACTTCGCACGTGCGATGGGACAGAAAGAGCATAAACAATCGACTGAAGTTACCTTCACTGACGCTGAGCTATAATAGCTGCCATATGGTACCATGACGGATGACGAGATGCGTGCGATGCCCATCCCTGCCCTGCAAGACGAGGGCTTGCTTTTCCTCTGGGTAACGGGGCGGGCTATGGAGGTTGGCCGAGAGTGTCTCCGTGTCTGGGGTTACACACGAGTTGATGAGGTTGTCTGGGTTAAGACGAACCAGGTAGGCCTTTGGTACGAAAGTCTACGACTGTGGCACGTTGACTCATCTATATCGGTCTCAGCTGCAACGCGTCATTCGCACAGGCCGCACAGGACATTGGCTGAATCATACCAAGGAGCATATGCTCGTCGGCGTCAAGACCGTCACGGACGAGGCAGGCAACCTCAAATTTCCCTCATGGGCCAACCGCGGACTCGACACCGATGTCATAGTCTCCGAGGTCCGGGAGACAAGCCGCAAGCCTGACGAAGTGTACGGTATGATAGAGCGAATGTGTCCCGGCGGGCGGAAGATTGAGATTTTCGGGAGGAAACACAATACCAGGCCTGGGTATGTCCTTGCTTATTCGTTCTGACTCGAGTGCTTACCTTTGGGCTCGTACAGGTGGTTGACACTAGGGAACCAACTGGGCCTCGCTGATCAGATCTACGAAGAGGACCTTGCCGCTAGAATTAAAGCTAGGTATGTGCTTTTCCTTACCAACATTTCCTCCTTTGTTTACTGTCATCGTTCTAGATACCCTGAACGTAATGTTAACGCGCTGCCGATGGGCGGACAGTAAATGAATTGCCATGATAATGTATCTGTCAGCAACCGTACTTTGTCGCTGTATCTCCTTGCTGTCACTGTCTATGTAGCTGTAGTTCTTGGACCTATGTTTGCCACGCTTCTTGTATAGATTCATCGCTCTCATTATGCATTCAGTCATGGTACTACTTCCTTGCCCGCCCAGTCCCACACTCTTCCTCTGCTCTTGCTGTCCAGGTCACGAACTACGTCGACAATCCTTTCTGCAGCAAAATCCGGCTCGAACAGCTTGTTCTCCGGCACCCCGTCCCAGAATACCCGGCTCAAGTCAGTCTTGACTGTCCCTGGATGTACTCCGACGCACATCGCGGGTATCTTCTTCTGCTGCAGGTAGAGGTCGAACGTGCGGATGACCTGGTTGAGTGCTGCTTTGGACGCACGGTACGAATACCATCCGCCAAGGCGGTTGTCCGAGACCGAGCCCACTCGGGCAGAGACGTGCACCCATTTGGTGGTGGATGATGATTTAGCCTTTGAGCTGGTGGAGCTTGGGGGAGGGAGGAAGCGCGAGAAATGCTTGATCAGGAGCAGGTGTGAGATGACGTTGATCTGGAATGTCTTCTCTACGGTACTCGCGTCCAGGTCCGCTGGCTGACGCTCGGGGTTAAGGATGCCCCCAGCGAAGAAAGCGGTGTCCAGATGAGCACCGCCATCAGCGTCACTTCCCAGGGCATCTGCCAGGTCCTGCGCTGCGGCTGCGATGCTGTCTTCGGAAGTGAGCTCGCAGTGCAGAAGGCGCAGTCTGTTTGCATCGACATGTGGGAGCGGTGAGAGTATGTTTCTCCGTACAGCATCTGGACTGTCTGAGCGGTGAGTCGCGAAAACGGTGAGGTCTGTCGTCCGAAGCAGGTGGCGTGTCAAGGCGAGAGACAGCCCCCGAGTCGACGGGGATATCAGTGCGAAGGGGCTCATGGTCATGAAAGTGGGGGATATAGAACACGCAGAAGGACAAGACTTTCAATGGCTATGGCGGATGACACCAATGCAAGTGGCAGTCAGGAGCAGCGGCTGACGGCAGCATATCACTACCAGCCACAGACGCGACATCGTCACATGATCGCGTCGCTGCAGTGAACTTGCTACTCTGGCTGTGAGTGCAGGAGCATATTATATGATGACCAGCAGCGTTTATTTATGTGACAGAGCAATACACGAATGAGACTACACTCATTAAAATGGAATGAAACAGAGCAAGTGTGTTCTGCACAGATGAATGATCTGTGATCACGACCAAGGCAAATCCATTGGAAGGAGAGGTGCGAGGAAGGTGTTAGACATGAAGCATAAACTCAGCGACTCTGATGCAGATGTTCGCGCAAGTAGAACAGATTCATCTCAGAAACTGCCAAGAAGATTTGTGGACTCCGACTCTAGGACCTGCGTCAATATCGTAGCATAATATGGTCGATAGGGATCGTACCCACAGAGCAACGATCAACTTCAACGATCAAACGGGGTTCAATGATCATCGACAAAGTCGCCTTCGTTTTCGTCCCATCCTAGTGTCTCTGGAGCGATCCCGAGGTGTCGAAGCATAGTTCCAAGTGTATGTTTCGGGGCTGTGTCAGTCTCGTCTTCCGCCTCGTCAACCGCATGAGAGTCCTCTTGATCTTCCCCACCTCCTGAGCCGTTTGCAGGTCCCTTCACGTCTTCTTCCCATCCCCATGCACGTGTAACAGAGGGGTTTGATCGACTGCTACCTGCCCCTTCGTCGAAGCCCCAGCCGGCAGCGAACGATCCAGTGCCAACGTGCATGCTTTCTCCCGGGTCCAAATCCTTCACGGTGTCCCAAACGGCCCAGGCAACCTCCCTCCCGACGGCAGTCCACTTGGACACCAATTGCTCCAGTTCCTCGTCTTCATCCCCATTTGCTGAGTTCTTGATTCTGACGGCTTGCTTCAGCGTCTGTAGCTTTGCCTGCAAACTGCATATCTTCGCGATGGCTTGTACGTTCGACATGGCGGGCCCGTTTCGTGGTTGCGATGGGGGCGACAAAACCATGCTGGAATCCGTCGCAATGGGAGACTTGAACTGCTTTGCGGCATTCTGGGTATAATCTTTTCTCTCCGTCTTCAAAGTCTCGTGGCTTGTCACTTGCTTACTGCTTTTGACACGCAGCTGTCGCAATATAACATCGCGCTCTTGGCTTTTTGTGTCGCGATATTTGCCACTTGCATAGACAGCTTCAACTCCACCCTGCGCCGAGTCCTTATCCAGCAGCGGAGAGCGAAACGGCGCGATGAGCTTCTTGTACTGCTTGCGTTGGGAAGCTTGAGTGGGGCGTTTAGGGTTCGGAGGCCTATACGGCGAGCGTTCAACGTCGGGTTTCTGTGACGGCTTTTTTGATCAGATGCTGTCAATTCAGAGAATCTGATGTCCTCACAGTGCGTTTACGCGCACTCTCCTCTGTAGTTTGAGACTGCTTTTCGGAGCTTTCCGGAGAACAATCAAATCCTACATCGGTATGCATTTCTTCATCGTCGTCCCAAGACCGCTTGGACCCCGCTCCCTTACTCAACCCGACACCTGGAGCTGTTAGTAAGCAATCGAAGTCGCTGGAGGGTGCAGGAGATGAAGGCGGCGAGCTCTCGAACATGGGAGGTGGCGAAGAAGAAAATATCCTTGCGGGGCTTGACGACGGCAAAGGCGAGGAAGATAGCAGAGGAGAAGATAGGAGCAGTGACCCAAGTTCCTCGGCTGGTTCCAAAGTCCCAAATAGCTCGGCATGTTGTTCATCTTGGCCTAACGTCGATGACACGCCAGAAATGAGGCATGAAGAGACAGTAATCCCAGCTTGTGATATTTGCTCGGCAGAGGACTGCGGTGCAGTGTCCAGTTCCATGAGCGTTTCAGTCTGAGATGTATCGTTCGGTGCGAAGTATGAAAGAGCACTCGTTTCACTGTAGTCGAAAGCCATCATGATGTCTGCGTCGCCTGAACAAGCTTGCACTTCGGCATCAGTAACCTCCAGGTCGAGAGGAGCTGTCGATGGGCATGTCGTCGATGTGATGTGTTCAATGACCGTCTTCGGATGTACATCCAGACAAGACTTCAAGCGGTTGGCAATTCTGGACGTAGAATCATCGATGCTGTCCCCGGAGTCCAGTACATTAGATACTTGTGCATCTTCTATGCACAAACCGGTGATATCAGATTGAAGCATACCAGCTGCGGGACGAGCCGGTTCCACAGGCTTCATAGAAGAACAACCGCCTTTAGTCCTATCCACAGTAGCAACAGTGAGCAGGTGTGGGGTCAACGATGAAGCTTCACATTCAGCAGCATTGCTAGCGACGGTGGAGATGAAGATGTGAGGATCTTCCTTCGCGCCATTAGCAGTAGCGGCTGCGTCGACATCCACGGCGGTAGCAAGCATCAAGTTATCAGCAGATATAGTAGCAGAGTCGTCAGAGGTTTTAGAGCATGAAACCATCGCAGAGGGCATATCAACATCAACAGAGCATGGAGAACATAGTGGAGATTCAGACACAAGTTCTGCGACAGCCGAAAAGTCGGATAAATCAGTAAATGCAGCAGACTTGGCAACGTTCACAGTAGGCGGAGGACTGTTCGTCGAGCGCTCGAAGTCAATGGCCGCCGACAATTTAGATGTGTCTTGTGAGTGATGAACAAGAGACTGGCCAGTCTCGACAGAGAGAGACGGAGGTTCAGCGCAGGATTCTGAACGAGCCAGCGATCGGCCGTCAGAGCAATGACTTTGCGGCAATCCGTCAGTGCGTGTGTCTACAATGAGGTGCGCTACAATCAAGGTTCAGTTTTCATAATACGGTGATAATTGGATCGGCATACAGGTGTGGTCGCAGACGTCTATCTCAAGTGCATGTTCAACCGAGCTGATGATAGCATCGATGGACGTTACAGAGTTTTCGTCAGCGACGGGTTTAATTTTGATTGAACTTTCTGATCGAGATGACGGCCACTGCATAACATCCGATGGATCCGGGTCATTGTCCCCGCTCGATTCAAATTGAAGTGCCTGCATATATGCGATGTCATAAAACACTGTACGCACGACTTATGTGGAAAACACACCGTGCAAAAAGATGCAAAACGAGTAGCACCAGTAGCAGCAGAATGAAGGTTTTCAATGGAGTCGCCTTTGCCACATTCAAGCTTGACCTCAGCATTACCGGAGTCAGTGAGCGATACGGCCGAAGACATGTCACGAGAGAAAGTAGCTCCTTCGATCAGCACATCCAGCGGAGATGTGGCATTTTCAGCGTCGAAATATTGCTTTGAGTCGTTATATGCGTCTCTACTTCGCGACTGCATGTCTTGAAATCCTTCATTGCTATCGGCTGGCGCGGTTGTTGTGTCACACGCGATTGTCAAGATCGGATGATCCATATCGTCTCCCTAGGAGGAGGTCTGGATCAGTGACTACCTCAAACAACAAGAGTTAGCGTGCTTTACCCCAGGATAACCAGTGGAGTTGTGCGCGTATTCCGTTCTGTGATTCGACTTAACGGGAGCAGGAGGATATATCTATACGTCGTCGCGGTCATTACATGGGAGAATACCAGGATATAACACATACTATCAGTGATGGATATGGCATGGTGGTCGTGGTGTGATTGAAGATGACGGCGATCGAGAGAGAGAGAGAAAGGAGAGTGGGTCGAGAGTCGGGGAGAGACGCGACGCGTACCGTTACGGAGCACGTGCCGGACGCGTCACCGTGACGAGCAGTTATGCCTCCGTGGCAGTGATCCGTGCGGATCCCTGCTAAAGTCACGTCGAGCGTCGAGAAAGGATCGCGCATATAGAGCTGTTCATATGTCGCGCGAAATTGTCTGGCAATTGTAACAATGTCGTCAACGAATCGCCTGAAAGCCCCGAAGTCATTCAACCTCTTCACGGATTGATATGGGATGAGTATGTAGGTGCTCAGCGGATCATCGATCAGATGCGAAGGAGTGGCTGAGGCAAGTATCGTGGTCAATAGACGTCATCAAGTGGCATCCGTGCATAAATGATCCCAATCACGGACAGAAAGCAAGGGATGACTCCGTGAGAACTGTACTTCACAACTTGTTATCCATGAATCGTCTAGATCAAGTAGTGTACATGACAGTCATGATATCATCTGCATACCATCATTTTGCGGGTTGCATACGGACACGGGGATCTCCACGCTCCGCTCGTTTGCGAAATTTCTCCTGTCTCTTGCTCGACGGCTCTTTCGGAGCGTTGTCGTCTGCAGCAGTCGGCGCTGACCGTCCTAGCAACAGCGGGGACACCACGGCCGTCCACAGCTTATAGACAGCATATAGAGGTATCTAAAATGCAACATCAAGGAACGACGAACAGTCGCGCATGTCACAGCAGCTGGGCTTACCACCAGGTATAACCACCAGAACCATTCTCCAAATGCTCCGCTCCCAATCTGGCATGCCCCTAGATCGGCTCGTGAGCTTCACATCGTTCGGACAAGACAGAACTCACATGTGATGTATATGACATCAAAAGCCCACTCGATGATTCCAGGGTGGCCAAGGTCTTCACCGGATGAGATCAGGGTGCCAGTGGTAGGGTCGCGTCTCGGAGAACCAATCCTTTTCAAATATCGGGAAAGGAATATAGACGGTATATTGGAGAGGACCAATAACCATAACGAGATACCACTAGGGGACAATGCGCCCTTTCTGAAGAGTAGTCTGAGGAGCACGGAGAACACACCCGCAGCCAGCATGCCGCGCTCCATGTTCTTGATTGTCTCCGCATTCTGCTGGGCTGATTCGAGGACACAGCACTGGTGAGCGCGATGTCGGGTGATGGGTACACAAGCAGACAGACCAGTTCGCTTCGCGGAGGCGTTCGCCATCTTGGTGCGTGCAGACTCGGTGGAGAAACGGATGTCGTCTCGCGACCAAATTGATGGCAATGTGCGCGTCGGTGGCCACGTGCACCGCGCGTGGCCACCGCGTGAGCGCGTTTCCCTTCGCCGCCGGTCATTGTATCCGTCAATATTCCTCCTTATGACGTCTGTACAAGAGATTCAAGATGGTGTACAGAAAGCCTTGCAAGCTAATAAGGACCATAACTATGCCTTAAAAGTCTATAGCGAAAGGTTGGAGGCCGAAATCGAGACTCTGGATAAACTACTAGTTCGTAACAGTGATCTGCACTTCGGAGAGTGCGCTAATTCAGTTATAGGCTGCAGCAGATGTCTCTGACAATGAAGATGAACTTGAGCTAGATGCTGGTGGGATTGTCATGATACCTGGATCAGTCAAGACGCTCGACCTAATTCCCTCGAGCGACCTGATTGCAGAGGTACGAGGAGCTTCAAGAATGTTTCATATTCACCTCATATACACACATAGGGCTCCCCTTTTCATGAAGAGGCATCTAGACGTGAACGATACCTAGAGTTGACCGCAATTCATCAATGTGAGTACTACGAGTATAGCGGAAGAGTCTATGTTGACGGCTGTTGTAGGGAAGAACTCTGAACTCGACGCAATAGCCGATGCCGTTCGGTCAGAAAATTATCGTATACATGCCTTGGAGGCGCAGACAAGGTATGTTCCTGTCTTGTAACGATGCATGCGGCTCACATGTTTCGGTCAGAGGTCAGCAAGCCTTCTCACGTCCAGGTGACGTCCCCGCAGGGTTTCTTGAACATAACATGAGAGGCATAGATTGGGAGAGGGTAGCGAGTAAGGTCAGTTGAATCAGCACGTATCAGCAATGACGCTCATAGTGGTCGATGATGTAGGTTTCTGCAGCCGGTTCACCCATCGTACAAAGGTCGGCCAAAGAATGTGAGATACGTTGGTTAGGCGACCGCCATCCTCGGTTTAATCATTCTCCGTGGGCGCAATCAGAGATCGTGAGAGTAAGAGAATTGGTTGCCGGCGCAATCGAAGGCCAGGTAGATTGGACTGACATCGCGGCGAAGTTGGGTGTACGTAAACGTTTTTGTCTCAAATATTTTCTGATGCTCATTGCATATGGCAGACAAGGAGGACACCAATCGACTGCATGCGTCACGCTGTGATCAGGAGAACTCATGTATGGACACCCGAAAGCGACGAACGACTTCTTCATGCTATTCATATGTACGGTGTTGATAACTGGAACCTAGGTGGCTTCCTCTTGTTCTACGCTGCTCAGCCCCTTCTTACTACATCCATTGCCAGTTGCACGATACGTATCTGAGGATGCAACGCCCCCGCAGTGTCAGAGTCGCTACACGCGTAGCCTGGACCCGGACATCAAGCGAGGACCATGGACAGAAGAGGAAGATGCTATGTTACAACGCTGTATCACCGTTTTCGGCCACTCCTGGATAGACGTCGCCTCTTTCATTCCCGGTCGCAGTAACGAGCAATGTCGTGAGCGATATCAAGAGAGCGTTGGTCCAACTGGCGGTAAAGGGAAATGGACGCCGGAGGAGGATGAAGCGCTATTACGAGCGGCGGAGCAGGTCAAGGATCTCAGCTGGAAGGCAATAAGCAGGCTTCTTGCCAATGGGCGCACGGATAACATGGTAGGCCATCGCGCGATCATGAAACGTGTATAGTCTGTTCACTCCTGCTTCAGTGTCGGTCCCGATATGCTATACTGATGAAGCGGAAACAATGCGATGGGACAACAACCCCGAAGACTGCGGAGGCGTCTGCTTCTGCCACACGTTCGGAATCCCGAGCATCAAGTGTCTTTACAGAGAGGTCGCTATCAGTTCAAACTCCCCGCTCATTCCAGCACGTCGAAGTGACTCCATCAAGTGAAATTTTCCCTCCGAGCACCGCCTCAGAGACCAATGTCCCAAGGCCAAGGCCAAGGCCGCAACCACGATATCGTCAGGATGGAGTTGCTGATAGTACCTCTGTAGACGCCAATCTCGTAACACCGGCTGAGGTGCCTGCTGCATCGCCAACCGTTTTACAAGCTGATGGTCAGCCAGCTATGGATATGAAGCCGAGCGAACAAAGGTCCGCAGACGGGTCGGCAACGGCAACCGTGTTGAAGAGCCGTGCCAGTAAAACAACGAAAAGACAACTTCTTGACGAGATTGCTGACAGATCTACGCGGAAGAGACGAAAGAAGTCAGTGAAGGATGCAGAAGTGGTCACGACCAACTCGCAAACTTCTGTGCGTGTGCCTTTCACTGGTCTCCTTTAGAATCTAACTCCGTTCATTGTCAGGTCGTGCTCAATGCTGCTGAAAGCGGCAGTGCGAGCCAACCAGCCACTGCCGCGGAAGAAGGCTACGACGCATCTCAGGATCAGCGAGAACCGGAAGGCCGCACGAGACAAGAGGCCAAACTTCCTGCAGATTCGTCGAAGGGCAGATTGTCTGCTATCGCAGAAGGGCCGGTCGAAGTTGCAGGGGATAGCAGCAGCATGCTCAACGCATCAGGAGGACCGGCCGAATCCCTCACCTGTCTTTTGCCGCCCGGGACGACATCCACCGATAATTCAGCTGGAAGAGGACCAACAAGGAAGAAAACAACATCAGCCAAAACTCAACAAAAGACGGATGATTCGAATCGAGCTGCACCTTCGCGGACGCGTGCAAGTAGGACTCCAAAGAAGCCAGCGGTAGCACCAACAGTAACAACCGCCGACAGGAGAGTAACGAGGTCTATGCGGCCGGGTCGACTGGCATCCGCTATCGTCGCAGAATCGGTAGAGGCATCGCTTGCTGCAAGTCAATCTGCATACGATTCTTCGGAATTATCTTCACCTCCATCTTCCCCATGAACCAGCCTTTCACAGTTTAAGAGTCCATGATGTAATAAATGTACACGTTGTATATGTACGAGGCAGTATTGAGTCGGCTTTCCCCAAAGTATCATGCGCTGAGCTTCCAACGCTTGCGCGGATGGGTGGTAGCCTCCCAATTCACGAGCGCACCCAACAGCTCTCCATCTTCTTGCCCCGTATTATCTTCTGTCGCTGTCAGCAGGTTCTTTAACGACTCTTGGACCAATCCAGCAGTCTTCAGCTTCTTCTCCAGTGAAGGCAATGCGGTTCTCTTTTGTGGTACGACCTTTCAAGTAATGTAAGCAAGCGCAGCGACTCTTCAATGGCATAAGGTTTCACCGGTGTCCTGAGATATGTGTGCTTAGGAGGCAACGCAGGGAATTGACGCTCTCCCCATGGTAATGACCGAAGAGTGGCAGGAATGACTGGTGGAGCATTCTCATCGTCAGAAGGCAATAATTCCGGCGAGGGAGAACGCCGCGGCGGTGGCAATAGCCTCAACGGGCCTACAACTGGGGAAGAAGAGCATGAGTACCGCAGCAATGTTTATGATTGGGAGAACATACCCTGCTGCCGACTCTTTGATTTGTTCGCGAACTGGTGAAGCTCCTTCATCTGAAAACCACGCTCCTCTGCCGCGAACAATAGATCCTTCGCAATAGGCCCAGCTCTGTTCGCGAGGTTCGCGTAATCGTGTGCACGCTCGTACAGTCGCTCCACAACTGTGAAAACGGCCCCTGACGTCAGGGTTCATGAGCACAGGACCAAGAGCAATGGACGGACAGGCTGCCACTTCAAGCTCGAGCCTTATCAATGTCGCCGGTTCGGCCGTTTCGAATCCATTTCCTCGCAATTCAGCAGAGACAAGTCTTTGGAGTGCATGGGAAGCGAGCTCAGGTGAGACGGCAGACAGTTCAGGTGCGGTGTGTGGTTCTGGAGGTGGCGTGGCCGGCTTCGCCTGCCCAGGCGGATATACGGGATAGCCTGCGAGAGGTTGTCCCTGCGCGGGGTACTGTGACGGATAGTGTGGGTACTGCGTTTGATATTGCCCATACGTTTGCGGAGGAAAGTAGGACATGGTGGGAGTTTCTAGCAAAGGTGCGATTGCGGCACCGGCGCGCCGCCGAACGCGTTAATACACCTGTCACTGCGCACTGTTTCCATTATACCCGTCCGACCGATACCCCCATAGACTGCTCTGCAGTGCGCAGACTGCCCCCCTCACCAGATGATGTTGACAGAGGCTACTCCTCAGCTCGTCTCTAGAGAGGAACGACCGCCGGCGCCTCTAAGGACTAATACATTCCGGCAGACGAGGCCTGATATCGTGGGCCCCGATGTCCCAGCATCTCCCTTTCCAATATACGTCTCCGGAGCAGTACAGCGAGGCTTTGGGAGAGGAGGCAAGGACCTGGGCTGCCCGACAGGTTTGTCTCAGGTTACCTATGTTCGACAAAAGCATAATGTCTGCGATAGCGAATCTGCCGGACGAATCCATAGCTCCCATGAGTTCTGTGACTCGTACTGGAGTATATTATGGGTATGCTCAAATATCTACGGAGAAGGATGGGAAGACTATATTACCTGAAGAGGACTCGAAGGTGATGCCGATGGTCATGAGCTTGGGATGGAATCCCTTCTACAAGAACGAGAGGATGACCGCTGTACGTTCCCATCTCATCGCCCCGCCAACGTTGCTCACAAGTGCGTAGGAGATACACCTCATGCACGACTTCTGCTCTGACTTCTATGGTCATGAGATGAAGGCAGTCGTACTTGGATATATCAGGCCAGAGCTCGATTACACCTCACGAGGTTAGTTCACATGTCTTTCCTATCCGCGGAGCTCCTAATCACCGAAAATTCACAGAGGCACTCATCGAAGATATTGAAATGGATAAACGCGTAGCCTTAAAGTCGCTAGCCAGACCAGCGTATGAGAGGTATAAGTCGGATCCTCTGTTCGGCACGAGTCATCCTAGACTTTGGCGCGCCCGAGCGGACAAAAGTATATTGTGCTCGAGATAACGAGTTTATGCTCACCTAGTTAGGTGTTAAAATCGGATAGCGCATTGATTTCGGCACGTTTCTGTGTATATATGCACCTCAAAAAGGATTATTCGCCTATGGTCGTTGATTATGCTTATGCTTTGATTGACACGACGCATTTCGGCATGTTCCGATCTGTCACATGAGTCACGCAGGCGCGCTTGCACCACTATCTCCATTCAGAGCCATTCCGTCGGCCATGTATCCTGCTAGAGCACCCTTCACACGCAAACGGGTGATGCCGCTCAACTGGCAGAGCAAAAGCGGCCCTGTCTCATGTTTCTGAGCCATGTACAGTGCATGACCTGGGGTTTCTCGATGCTGCATCTTTGAGGCATCACCACCCAGCACTATGAGAGAGACCGACATTGGATCCGGGCCATTCACGGATGCTGCAGGAGAGGCAGACACTGCGAACATGCCTGTATTGTTCAGGAGGATGTGTAACTACACTAGCGGCCAGCAGAATCCCATCAGACCATTCTATTTTACAGAACATCCAGATCTCAACCACGCACAGTGTCCTTGATGTGCATGTTCCACCGCCACTGTCATTCTGCTGCCTGGTCTATCATGTCATTTTGGGCTGGTAGAGGGGAAGTACTGAGAGAGGAATCGAGGAGGTGGGCTCTGCGCAGTGAACACCTGGGCACTTGTAGGCACGGAGGTGAGAGGAAATGAAGGAATATATTTGGTGGCGCAGCCTGAGCACAAACGCGCGTCATAAACACAAGTCTTAACTGTAAGCGCAAGCCGCTTACATCAGGTGCCAAAGCGTACGCCACAACGCGAAAGCACAAACGAGCCGATTCTAATCAAAATAGTCCAAATCTTAAGCTCACATAATTTTGTCCGCTGGCGCCCCTCATACTAGACTGTGAAGTTCTGGACTACGACGATCTAGAAAAGGAGGAGTAATTGTAGAGAAACGGGTTATTCTTATTGCTGCTTTTACGATAGAATTCTTTTACGATAGAATTTACCGTACGAATACAGTTTACTGTTCTGAGCAGAAGTATAGGACACAGTTTGAGGCGCGAGCTATGGCCACAATCTTCGGCGCCTCCGTCGGTGGCGGCCGCATCGTGGCTACCACGTGCCTGCGATATTAGGTTGCTCCGCGCGAGACGCGTTCGTCAGCTTCGACCACTACACCGGTCGACCACTTTCAGGTCTCACATAACGCTACTCACAGAACGAGTGCAAAATGTATAACGGTATCGGTCTCACAACCCCTCGAGGAAGGTGCGTACACCGGCAAAGAAAGTTCCGAGAACAGCGATGACTGATCCTCTCCCAGTGGTACCAATGGTTATGTCGTCCGCAATCTGTCCGCGCTTCGAGTGTACCAGTCGGCGGCAGACAGAGCCAATGTATGGGACATGGCGCCGCCGAAACATAGGGAACCTGATGCAGAAATTCTTGAACACGAAAGAAAGCGTAAGGTTGAGGTGAAATGTTTGGAGTTGCAGTTGGAACTGGAGGAGCAAGAGTACGTCTCTGCATTGCTGGCTCGCAGCTGGTGGATCCTTTACTCATCAACTTCGCAGCACGGAGGAGGATGAAATTGAAAAGCAGGTGGATGAACTGCGCCAGAAACTGCTAGCAACTATGAACACGATAGCCTCGAATGCGAAGAGCCTGAAACCATCAGACACCCATGGCATTGCTGCCGCCAAAAAGGAAGAACTCAGCCGGATGGCTCGAGCGCTGGGTACAAGGAGCGACTACACTGAGGGTGAGGCGTTCGACAGGGAGAAGCAAGAGGAGATGAAGTTGAGTAGGATGGCGGAAAGGGAGGAACGAGAGCGGCGGAGGGAAGAGGAGCGGGGGAAGATGCGTGCACAGAAGGAAAAATGGGAGGCAGAGAGGAAGGAGCGGGACCGTCTGCGGAGGAGAGAGGAAGATAGGAGGAGGAAGGAGCGTGAAGAGGAGATGAAACGCAGAGAGAGGATGCCGCCTCCCCCATTATCTCGGGACAGGGATCGAGAGCGCGAGTTTCGCGACAGACGAAGCAGGAGTCCACCACCTCACCGCGACCTACCAACCCGAGATAGAGAGCGCGATGACTATCGACGCCGCCCCGTCTCCCGCTCGCCTTCTCCTGCACCGCGCAGCCGCCGTTTGTCCTCCCGTTCTCCTTCTCCGGCACCGCGCAGCCGTCGGTTGCCCTCCCGTTCTCCTTCGCCTCCCCACGTGCGTGCCCGTCGCCCCGCGTCCCGCTCGCTGTCTCCTCCGCCTGCGCGCGTCCGCCGCCGTTTCGAGTCTCGCTCGCCCTCACCGCCGCGCCGTCGTCGTTCGGGCTCGGTAGAGCCTCCATCGCGCCGTGCGCGTGGAATATCTGGGTCACCGCCACCCAAACCGCCACGCAGCCCTGACATGCCTCGCGAGCGAGAGCGCCCGAGGTCTCCGCTGCCTCGCGTGCTTCGCGAGCGCCGCCGTTCGCCGTCTACGCCGGCATCGCGTTCGCCCATCCGGGAAGACCGGGTTGAGCGAGGTGGGATGCGCTCTCCATCGCCTCCTCCGCGTGGAGAACGGGGTCCAAGGCAGGAGCTTGCGCGTTCTGCATCGACTGGCTCGTCGATGTCTGTCAGCGACTCGTCAAGCCGCAGCAGGAGCAGGAGCAGGAGCAGAGACTAAGCCTGATCTTCGAAGATCGCCAGTCCATTTATTGCTGTGCTCATTCTTCTCACACCGTGTGCCGGTCTTTCCACTGTCTACTACTAGCTTTGGTGAATGTATTTTCTGTCTCCACTCTGTCGTGCAGAAATGTCTGTTGCACAATGCAGAACGATGAGGCTAATCATGGATACTTGACTTGAACTTTTTATATATTGGAACTCTGTCAAGTCAAAAGCAGCTTTTAAAAAGGTTGTTCCAAACTCAGTGTGGCAATTTCAGCAGATTTTGCAATAGCCTTGAGCATCGTGAAAGGCAGGCTAATGAAAGCCATCTCGAAAGCCAACTGTGAAAACCTGTTTGTGCCATTGACCCTAAGAGAGACCTTGCTGGAACAAAATGAATAAGTTTAAACAATTAATGCACTTTGCTGTAATCGAACCTACACTACCAGTGTACTGGGGTGGAAAGTGACAGTCAGTCCGGTGATACGCTTAACTCGAACTTTCACTGCCGCCGTTAGGCTACATAGGTAGATGCACCTTCAGGTGGGTTTTATTTCATATTCAGATGAAGCATGTATACCTCTCCATCACGTGTGGAAAACCCTACCGATCGCGTTCGATCGCAAACGCCGAGGATGCATTGGTGACTCCTGGATGGCGGCTTGACTCCAGCTCTGAATTCTTTCTCTCTCTTAACCATACCTAGGACCTGCTATTGCGTGGGCTGCTGTTTGCTTAAGTACAGCTTCACATAATGCGTAGTATCGTGCTGCGCGCAAGACATCCGCTCGCCCGCCGGAGCAAGCAGATAACCGTCCGGTTCGCGTCGTCGCTCTCAGAGGTACGCCACGCGCTGCACATATCTGTGCCTAAAGCCTGACAGACACAATGCATTGTGATCGCACCAAATGACATAGTCTGCGCCTCGCTCAACGAACAAAATCCCTAGCGCGCCCTGCACGCGATACACTGCTGTGACGCATCCAGAAGACCCTGCGAGCGTCCCGCGGAGCGTCAAGGCCATACTGAGCCGCTCCGAGGCGTACATTCTCCCGGTCTATGCCCGCCCGCCGTTTGTGCTCGACCACGGCAAGGGCGCGTATGTGTGGGATACGGAGGACCGGCGGTACCTCGACTTCAGCGCGGGAATCGCCGTGAACGCGCTTGGCCATGCCGATCTGGGTGTCGCGAATGTGAGTGGTGCTCGTTAGTATGGAGTCATGTATGCCATGGGGTCGGGAATGTTTGATATCTTTCCGCATCTGGAGCGCGGTATGGGCTGGCTCGTGTCATATTTGTGCTGATCATTTGTTACGAACTGCCGTGCACAGGTCATGGCATCCGAGGCGTCTACGCTGATGCACAGCAGCAATGTTTACCACAACCAATGGGGAGGGAGGCTTGCTGAGCTGCTTGTGACGCTCACCCAGCGGGAGGGCGGGCTCGGCTGGGAGAGAGGCTCGCAACACCCGGTCGAAGGCACGACGAGCGGTGCGAAGGTGTTCTTCTCCAACTCGGGCACGGAGGCAAACGAGGGCGCACTCAAGGTCGCGCGCAAGTTGGGCAAGGAGCGCTGGGCTGGGGTTACTGGCAGGCCGTGGGACGACGCCGCATGCGACAAGTATGAGATCGTGTGCTTTGAACGCGGATTCCACGGGCGGTCGATGGGTGCGCTGAGCGTGACTACGAATGCAAAATACCAAAAGCCGTTTGCGCCCCTGCTTCCCGGGGTGCGAGTCGGCAAGCTGAACGAATTGGAGGGCCTGGATGGGCTTGTCACTCAGAAAACATGCGCGGTGATCGTGGAGCCAATACAAGGCGAGGGTGGGATTCATGCAGCGGACATAACGTGGCTGCAAGCTCTGAGAAAAAAGTGTAATCAAGTGGGTGCCGTGCTCATCTATGACGAGATCCAGGTGAGCAAATCGCGTCGTTGCACACAGCGGAGAAGCAAGGAAGTGTGCGACGTGACTATCGACTATCGCAAGAATGCTCCGCTGACTGCGGTGGTATGACTCTCTAGTGCGGACTGTACAGGACAGGTTCATTGTGGGCCCACTCAAGGATGCCGGTTGACGCGCATCCTGACATCGTGACGATGGCGAAGCCTTTAGCTAACGGATTTCCTATTGGTGCAGTCCTCATGCGCGACAGCGTCGCAGAGACTATGACAACTGGTACGTTCGGAGCGGAGTGTCGGTATCGTGTCAGCACAGGTCTCATCATCTCGAATTTGACATGACAGGTTCCCATGGGACTACATTCGGAGGGTCACCTCTTGCATGTGCACTGGGTCACTACGTCCTGTCGCGTCTGTCGGAGCGTCTGTTCGTTGCGAACGTCGCGGAGATGAGCGCGTACTTGCAGGGACGGTTGCACCGCCTGCCGGAATGGTTCCCGAGCGTGTTGCAGCCGGGAGTGCGCGGGAGGGGTCTGATCCTGGGGCTGGGCTTCAAGGACGAGAGCCATCCGGGAAAGCTGGTCGCGATGGCGCGGGAGCGAGGCATGCTGCTGTTGACGGCGGGGAAAGATGCGGTGCGACTGGTGCCGAGCCTGAACATCACGCAGACAGAGGTGGATCTCGCAGTGGATGTGATGGAGAGCTGTCTGCATGTACTGCAGAGTCACTAATTTTACCCGGAATATCCATAAACGTGTGCATTTTTGCGGCCGAACAAGGAATTCATCATTGCGAGCATCTGATGGTGGGCTCACGGGTCGTTCGACGGGCGTCTGCAAATGGTCGGCGTGTGATTGGTTGCCCAGTTTCCGCCCATAAGAGGAAGCCAGCGCACGATCGTCGCGCTTCACCTTCCCCCGCCAACATGGATAGGCTCTCCTCTCTCGCAAAGTTCAAGTCCTCCTGCCCCTTCCTCGGCCGCAGCAAAACCTCCACCCTCCGCACCCTATGCACCTCGTCCTCCTCGCGCTACCCGTCGCTCTCGCGTCTCACAGAGCGCGCGACCCAGTGCCCCGTGATGGGCCCTGCCCTCCAGCTCCGTTCCAGCCAGATGGTCGCTGGCTACGCGAGCTTCGCGGGCAGCGCTGAATTCAAGCAGATCCACGAGGAGAAGGGCGTGTACCCCGTCCCCACCGGAACCAATATCGAGAAATGTCCCCATGCGTCCAAGGCCCTCGCCGCCGCCCGCATGGCTGAAGACCTCGCTAAGGTCGCCAAGGACAAGGCCGCCGCTCGCTCTACGTCCAAGGCTGCTGCTGCGTCGGGCTGCCCGTTCCACGCGGCCCAAGCACAGGCAGACAAGCAGGCTCAGCCCCCGCAGAGCAAGGACAAGGAAACGGAGGCCGCTTCGACCGGCGGCTTCGACTACGAGAAGTTCTACATGATCGAGTTGGAGAAAAAGCATCAGGATGCTTCGTACCGCTACTTCACCAATATCAATCGTCTCGCACACAAGTTTCCCATCGCACACACCGGTAATCCCAAGGATGAAGTCGAGGTGTGGTGCGCAAACGACTATCTCGGGATGGGAAACAACCCGATCGTTCTCGAGACCATGCAGTAAGTCACGCCTTCATTCATTTTTCGCTAGTCTTAACCCGATGATTGACGCGTATGACGTTTTTAGCCGTACCTTGGATACTTACGGGCACGGGGCCGGTGGCACCCGGAACATCGCGGGGAACACCGGGATGCATCTCACACTCGAAGAGGAACTCGCGGCGCTGCACCGAAAGGACGCGGCGCTGGTCTTTTCGTCGTGCTATGTCGCCAATGATGCTACGCTCACCACCCTCGGGAGCAAGCTCCCTGGTTGTGTGTACTTTTCCGACGTGATGAACCATGCCTCCATGATTCAGGGAATGCGACACTCGGGCGCCAAACGCGTCATCTTCAAGCACAACGACCTCCAGGACCTTGAGAGCAAGCTGGCGCAGTACCCGAAAGAGACGCCCAAAATCGTCGCCTTCGAAAGTGTTTACTCCATGTGCGGCAGTATCGGGCCTATCGCTGAGATCTGTGACCTCGCGAAGCAGTACGGTGCCTTGACTTTCCTCGATGAGGTTCATGCCGTCGGTCTTTACGGTCCGCACGGTGCTGGTGTTGCGGAGCATCTCGATTGGGAGGCACAGAAACGCGCTGGTAACAGGCGCGAACCCGTCAGCGGCTCGATCATGGACCGTATTGACATCATCACTGGTCAGTGCATACGCACAATGCGTGTCAACATATATTGAATGGCTCGTCTACAGGTACTCTTGGCAAGGCATACGGCGCTATTGGCGGTTACATCGCAGGTTCCACGGAATTTGTTGACATGATCAGATCCTACGCTGCTGGTTTCATCTTCACGACCTCCCTCCCTCCGACGAACATGGCAGGCGCGCGCGCCAGCATCTCGTACCAGCGGGAGTACCTCGGCGACCGCCAGCTCATGCAACTCAACGTTCGTGAGGTCAAGTCCCGCATGGAAGCGCTCGATATCCCTGTTGTCCCCGGTCCCTCGCACATCATCCCTATCCTCATCGGCGATCCCGCCCTCGCAAGGCTCGCGTCCGACACGCTCCTTGCGAAGCACAACGTGTACGTCCAGGCGATCAATTATCCGACGGTTGCGCGTGGTGAGGAACGCCTGCGATTCACGGTCACGCCCGGACACAACATCGAACAGATTGCTCGCCTCGCGCGTGCGGTGGACCAGACTTTCACGGAGCTCGGCATCAAGCGCACGTCGCAGTGGAAGGCTGAGGGCGGCCGTGCAAATGTAGGCATGCCCGACGCGAAACCGGTGCAGCCGATTTGGACGGACGAGCACCTTGGTCTGGTCGATGGCACTGCGCCGAAGGTCTTGCACACAGGCCAACAGAGAATTGTGGATGCTCGCGCCGTCAAGGTCACTCGTGACAAGTTCAACAACCTCCTGGGTCCTATGGTTGAGAAATCGACTGCGATGAAGGTGCAGGTCGACGTCGCTGAGTTGGCCCTGCAGGCTGATGCTCTGCATGTGCCTACCCCGGTGGCGGTCGCTGCCTGAACCGCTCGTAAACACTCTTTTGTCACTTGATCTGGACTAGCTGTGGAATTTTTGTCGGCGCCTACGTGCAGTTGAAATTGTCTTGTACTTTGCATGTACTGCGTTGGTGTTGACTTGAAATAAGAAATTCTGTCGTCGTTCATGGGTCATGGCGACGGCATTGCTGGTGTACATGTGCGATGTGTAAGCGTAAAAATCGGGGATATGCTATGAGGATTGTTCATGAACAAGAACTGCGAGCAGGGCCGATGCGCGGGATCGTTTTATCTCAATGTCTCCAGTAGGATTTGACGGCTCCACGTCAGAAGGTTTCGCAGCAGCTTGCTCTGTAGAACCTACAGCAACATCCGAGGTCGGCTGATCTTCCAGCATGTCTCGACAACTCTTTATGAGTGCCTGGACGAAGTATCAGCATGCTGTGACTACCCGCAACCTGTCGAGCACTCACATCTCGTGCTCCTCCTTTCATATTAGCTAGGTATCGCTGCAACAACGTCATGTATTCGTCTGTTATCTATAGCAACAGGATCCCCGTTAGCACGACGCGACGGACCGGAAGAACACCGTGCACTCACCGCGCGTGCAGACCATACATTCCGGATGAGCCAATTCTGGCGCGCCTTATTGAACTTCCAGCTCACAGGATCGTCGAATTGCGTGAACGCGTAGTGCAGTGCTATAATATAGGATCAGCAGTGAGCGAGGATACATTTCAAAAGGTATAGAAGAGCATACCCTTGCGGGCCTGTTCGCTCAGGGACTCATCATTGTTCGGGTCCTGTTTTCGTTTCTTTTTCTTGTGCTCCTTCGTGGTGCTACCATCTTCCTGTACGTCCGTGTCTCTCTTCCGTTTCCTCCTCTGGTGCTTCTCTTGAGCCACAGGCTCTTCCTCGGCCTGCTGTGTCTGCTGGGCTCCCTCCGACGCGTCCTTCTTGTGCTTGCGTTTCTCCTTAGCCATAGGCTTTCCTTCGGCTTCCACCGTCTCCTGGGCTCCCTCCGACGCGTCCTTCTTGTGTTTGCGTTTCTCTTTACGCGTCTTCTTCGCGTCTACCGCGTCCTCTGATCTGTCCTGCGCAGTTACCTGCCCATCCGCATCTCCAACGTTCTTATCGTCATCCGTTAGTAGCTGAGGCACATCATCGACACTGTCCTGCTGCTTTCTGCTCTTTTTCTTCCGCTTCTTGTCTATTAACGTTACAGCATCACGCGCAGCACCTTCCTCTGCGACGGATTGTTCTGCTTGATTTCGATCGCTTCTCTTGTTCTTCCTCGGCTTTCCATCTATCTTTACAGAATCCTCAGCCACAAATTGCGCAGCGACCTCAGCTGCGCTTTTAACATCTTTCTTCTTCCGCTTCTTGTCCTTGATGTGCTCCGCCGCCTGCGCAAGATTTCTGTCCGTTGCTTCTGAACCGGCCTCTGCGAGCTTTGCTTTCTTCCTGGACGACTTGTTGCGTTCACCCGCTCCAGAGTCGTGTTTCTCCTTAGACTTTAGGGATTTTCGCATGTCTTTCGTGTGAGAGCCGTCATTTACGGCCATAGCATCGACAGACATGATGGAAAGGATGCTAGGGTGAGTTTGCAGGAGAAATCGTAGCCGAGCCAGGCGAGCGGTAACAGCGAGGTTATTTATGGGCGGTTCTCGTACGTAAGCCAGGTGGTGATCGGCCTGCTTATTGCAGCTGCACGTTTGCGGGAACGGCTCTCTTGCCAACCTGCACCCTCCACGTCCACCATGGGTCTCTCATTATCGTCGCTATTCACTTCACTCTCCTCGCTCGTGCACTGGAGTAAAGAGAAGGATGTCCGGATACTGATGCTTGGCCTTGACTCCGCGGGCAAGGTGCGCGTCGAAATGCTGTAGCGGCAGAACGGACATTGACCGATCCATGTTCTGACAGACAACCATCCTTTACAGACTACAGGTGAATGCTTGTCAAATCGTGTGTCAATGATCTACCAATATTCAGCTGCGGTGCTAGATCGGAGAAGTAGTGTCCACCATCCCTAGTAGGTCAGCCCGCTCTCGGTGGTGCGTCGGCTGACAAGCCATGTCACATAGCCATCGGCTTCAACGTGGAGACAGTAGAAGTTGGTTGAACAGAATTGTCGATGAGTCTATTTTGCTGACTAGCTGGACAGTATAAGAATATCAAGTTCCAAGTGTGGGATCTCGGGGGCCAGTCAAGTATCCGGTATGTATTACCTGTATGCTTCCTGCATCCACGCTCATATACGCAGACCATACTGGCGGTGTTACTTCCCCAATACTGCTGCGATCATTTATGTCATCGATTCCTCTGACACTGCGCGACTGTCCATATCACGGTCGGAACTGCTCACTATGCTATCTGAGGAAGAGCTTGCTGGCGTGCCATTGCTGGTCTTCTGCAACAAGCAGGACGTTGAGGGTGCGCTGAAGCCTGAGGAGATTAGCGAACAGCTGGGACTCGCAGGAGGGGAGAAAGAGCGCCAATGGAGCGTGCGTGGAAGTTGCGCGCTGAAAGGCGAGGGTCTCGAAGAAGGTCTGGACTGGTGCGTGAATCTACCCTATCATTGTGATCATCGCAGGCCTGCATCAGCGCCGCTCATGACGATACGGACTTTAGGCTGGTCAATGCAATTCAAAAGAAATAGGCTATACGCCGAACTTGCAACATACCTTAGTCGTCTCTTGCTATTGCTGGGCTCTGCGTGGACATTATCTATTGCATATTCATACCCGTTGTACAGCTACTAATGCCATCTATCTCATGTTGAACAAACAGCGACTCTCGGGCATAATGAGCGGGAATTAAGGCTGGTGGATACGATACATCTGTTGAAATAGGGTTGAGATATACGCTTAATAGTCCGGGTCCGATCTACTTAGTTCGTCGCCCAACTCCATTCCCATTCCATCTCCTCATTATCATCATGGCACCTTCGAGAAACTTCCATGTTCGGCCTCCACACTCTAACAGTGGTATCTTCCGAAGAGGTCGCCAGCATGCCATCTGCCCAGTCCAGCGAGCCCGCTTCTCGAACATGCCCGCGTAGCTGCACCGCTGGCGGGGCGCCGCCGCTTCGCGCGTGTCTTGACGACGCAGCGTTACTAACGTCGAACAAGAAGACACGTCCGTCGCACGCGTTTCCGTTTGCGAGCCATCGTCCGCACGGTGACAGGGCGAGGTGTACATAGAATGAGTTCGTTTGCATGTCCGGGTGGGTATATGTCCAGGGATCCTGCGCTTCCACGTAGCCGGACAGAGGGTCGAGAGACGGCAGGGAGTAGGTGTGTATGCGGGAGTCCCTGCCAAGTGCAAAGAGCAGTCCGGCGGTGGGTCCGCGCCCTGGCACAATGGAGGTGATTCCTCGAGGACGGCGCGTGCCCTGCAGAGTTGTTGGGTCTAACGACGACATGCACAGAGGTGTTGTCGTCGGTCCATCGTACTGCAGCTCTTTGCCGCGTGCTTGACGCAAGTCCCATTGTCGAAGGATTCTACATGCTCACATATCAAATAAAAACGCACCTATAATAACTGAAGACGACGTACCCATCGCAAGATCCGCTGCTGATCAACCGGTAAGGGTCACCCTCTGTGTATGCAATACCCGTCACGCTCCGCGGGGTATGTATTGACTTGCCTATTCTTCTCTTGGGTTGCTGGCCTTCAGGTTCATGCGCTCCCAACACCATGATGGCTGCTCCCGATCGCCCATCGGAGCCGGCACGGCATTCTGTCCTCAGATCCCACACATGGATGGTGCCATCCCGACTCCCACTGCACAAGATGTCCCCGTCCCTCGATGGTTCCCATGCCACACATTTGACAGTGCTGGAGTGGCCTTCAAGAACACGTACTATCCTATTTTCAGGCGACACCGACGACTCTAGCGTCGAGATACCAACGGTTTGGTCACCAGATGCAGTGGCCAGAAGCGTATCAGAGGGAGACCATTGGACATCGAAAATGCCGTTCGCATGCGAGATGAAACTCTCGCGTTGAGGTTCTAGAATTGATGTGTGAATATGAATTCAAATCAGAGACGTTACGACGTGCCACAATTCCAGTTTTGTCGCTTGCTGGTGTTTACGACGTGTACTGAACCTTGATCTGTGGCGACCGCCAGCAACGACTTCCCGCCGCGCTTTGCCTCTGACAGGAGCAATTGTTGAGATTTGATATACAATTGGTAGAAGATGGCTATGAATACATACCGTGAGTGTAAGACAAGCAGTATGGTATGGTCATGAATGACCGCGCGTCATCAGGATGGAACCTATAAAGGTCCGTCTTAGAAGAGGAGACAAAGGTCTCAAGTATTGGACGCGTCGAAACTTTCATTGAAGGTCAATCTCGATGCTCTAGTAACAGGATAATGGTAGAACCCACAGGAAGGAAGTCTCCTGAATCCAGCAGCTGCCATCATGGCAGAGTCTCTCAAAGCGAACGCGGTCCGTTTACGTGCTCTATCCCTCACAACAGAGTCGTCCACAATATCATCATCGCTTTCACATTCTTGGGAGGCGATGTCATTTTCACGCGTCTTCAGGGCAACTTTCACGCGCTTCTTCTGGCGACCATCTAAATCTATCGAGGGCCTCTTGCGGTCTGCAGGTGGGTTCAAGAGCTGGGACACTGAGCATCCTGAACTTCCTTTCTGAGCTTGAAGGTTAGTGCGATTGACAAGAACAGGTTGCGAGGAAGAGTTCGACGTGAGGAGCATAGCGGGTGGAGGTTTCGCAGATGGAATAGGCGCTGATGGGTCGCGCTGAGGACTCTGCACGTGATCGTGACGAGCGTTTGTTGGCCACCGACTCAGACACTGCTTCACCGAAGCCCACATCAACGACTGGGAAGAGAAAGAAGTTCGCACGTCAGAGAGACAACTTCCATGTACTACCGCGCATTAAAGGCCTTGCTCACTGCTGCGGCCAACTTCAACTCGAAACATAAGGCTGTTGATAGCATAAGTCGTAGTATCTCTGACAGGGTGGCCAGCCATGGTGTGACGGGAGGCTGACAACGAATCCCTCTCTTCGCTTGATCCGCTCAATTGTTGATCGCTATGGTGTTGCCAGATGAGGCATGGGATGTTGGGATCTAACGAGCAAATGTTGTTGATATATTATTCGACATTGTGGAGACAGGTCTCAACATTCATTGAACGGTCTCTACAGCATATTCTATAGAGCAGAGCTTACGTGGCCGCTTGAAATGCAGTAGTATCATTTAAATTTCCCGACGAGAAGGATTTCACTCACCTCAAGACGCAAAAAGACATTTACTGGCAAGCTCTACGGGGATGAGAGAACATCGCCTGCAATGACGGCGGAACCAACTGCACATGTCGCATTGGCCATGATACAGCACCGTACGGTATTGTCTGACAGACACCTATAAACAGAGATCATAATGTCAAACGTTTCATGGAGAATTACGCACTAGACATGCCACCTCCGGTCTCTTCTCTGCAAGTGCTATGCCACTCTATTGAGCCATCAAATGAAATGTAGACAGGCCACCGCCGATGAAGTCACAGACTGTGGGCTTCGGCGTGCATCTTTGCATGCATACATAGACGGCTCTACCACGCCGGGAAGAGCCATCCGAAGGAAGCGGATAAGCTCTACGAACATTGGCGTAAATTTGGTTCTTGGACGCTCCGGAAGATACGAACCCGTAAGCCTATTAAAAACACATAGCATTCGTGACCTGCAGTCTGCCGAGACAGCTAATTGCTTGATTCTGATGACAATGCTCGGATAGACGGGGCGTGGGCGTCATGAACTATAAGTGCAATGCTGGCAAGCAGAGAGTAATGCAGTGACAGCTAGGCACTATACTTCATGCCAGTGCTGGAAAAAATACGATCAGAGCAAGATGCGATTCGCGCGCGCAAGAAGGATTGGCGCCGGACGTGACGCGACGACCACGTGATGCCAAAACTTGCGTCAAAGCAAAGTGATTGGGCGCGTCGGTCCCTCGGGTCGAAAGTCTCCGCAAACCTTGGGTGTAAATCGTTCATCTTGGTCTCACATACATTCCGTCGCAAAGATGGCGTTCCGCGCTCCCTTGCGCATGATGTCGAGCGTTGCCCGGCAGAAGCTCAAGATCGGTCTCATCCCCGCAGACGGGATCGGCAGGGAGGTCATTCCGGCAGCGCGGGCAACCCTCGAGGCGCTTGGATCCGACATTCCAAAGCTCGAGTTCGTAGACCTGGAGGCAGGCTTTGAGCTGTTCGCGACGTCGGGAGAAGCGCTGCCGGAGGACACTGTTGAGTACGTTTCACGCAGGATTGTACCGCTGAGGTCCTGTGAACGTCCCCCAGAGCCCTCAAGGAATGCGACTGCGCTCTATTCGGTGCGGTCAGGTACGTCGTTTGCTGTTGCAATTTTTTGAAATATGTATTAATTTCACCTTATTGCAGCTCTCCCATTAAGAAGGTCACTGGCTACTCGTCTCCCATTGTCGGACTGCGTAAGAAGCTCGACCTCTATGCCAATGTGCGACCGGTAGTATCCGTACGTGTTACCTCTTTCTTTCTACTTCTTGCATGTTAAAGGTATGCCTTAGGTTCCCAAAGATCCCTCTGCGAAGCCGAACATCGATCTAGTTGTCGTCCGAGAGAACACGGAGTGCTTGGTATAGTCTTCCGCTTGCATGACGAACCCTCCGTCCGTGACCCGTCTTCCATACAATGCACAGTACATTAAGCATGAGACTATGACACGCACCGAACATGGGAGAGAAGCACGCGCGACGCGTCTTATCACAGAACGTGCCTCGCGCCGCATCGGCAAGATGGCGTTCGAGATCGCTCTCAAGAGGCCTCGCAAGGTGAATCCCGCGATGCAAGCTGTTGCACATTTCCTAAATACTAAGAGTGCTACTCGTCGATTTAGCTAGTCACCATCATCCACAAGTCCAATGTTCTCTCTGTCACGGACGGCCTCTTCAGGGAGTCCATTCACAGCGTAAAGCGGTTGGAAGAGGACGGTCGCTTTGATAGTATCACCCTCGAGGAGCAGATTGTAGACAGCGCAGTCTATCGGTACGTTTGACTTTCGCATACTCATTTAATGTGGTTCCGTCTTGACTTTTTTTGATATTCTGTGCAGGCTGATTCGGGAACCTCAGTCAGTCTAACTTGTCGAGATGCTCGCAGTATGTGACGCATGCATTTGCGCTAGGATCTATGATGTTATGGTGGCGCCGAACCTTTACGGCGACATTCTCTCGTGCGTTGCCACTCTCTGCATTCTGCCTCCTAACTAACAATAGATTGCAGAGATGCCGCAGCAGCGCTCGTCGGCTCATTGGGACTGGTGCCTTCGATAAATGCTGGCGACGACTTCGTCATGGGCGAGCCGTACGTCATTCCTGGAAGCGTTTCCTTCCTTGAGCTTACTATCCATATGCTCCATAGTGTGCACGGCTCGGCGCCCGATATCGCGGGTCGCGAGATTGCTAACCCGCTTGCGGCGATCCGTTCTGCCGCGCTCATGTTGCGACACATGGGCTATGGTAAGGGCGCGGACAGAATCGACAACGCCGTCAACGAGGTCATCCGCGAGGAACAAGTGCTGACGCCCGACCTGGGTGGAAAGAGCAAGACCCACGAGGTGCTCGCGGAAGTGCTCAGGAAGATGTGAGCAGTTGCGAATAAAAACATTCGATAGCCGTAGCTACCGATGTATAATTCAGAATGTACTGCATAATCTATGATATGCACATGCTACAGCAAAGCCGTCGGTGCGCGATTAGTGGTCACAACGCGCCTTAGCGCTTAGGCGGGGCTACCCTAAACTGTGCTGGTCCGTGCGCGCGCCGAGCGACAGCATATATACGAACCTCCGACAGGCTGATTCCTTACCACTCTGGCCTTTTGGCTTAGATCAAGTGTAGTATCTGTTCTTAATAGTTTAACCACTATTATGGAGGCACCGCCTCCATTATTGGTTATCTAATTTTTGCCGCCCTTGTCCTCCGGGCTCTGCTTGCAACCTGGGGGCGCGATGACCTTGCCACTGCAGTACCGGCTTGTGTCGTCGGGGGATCTTCTCTTTCTCTTTGTTGCTTCTTATGCGGTCCGTCAGTTGACGGTCTTCAAGAGGTAGCAAATGGACTGAGGGAGAATCTTGGTTCAAATTGTGATTAATGGAGTACTGGCGTTGGTGGATCTTCTCTTTCTTTTTGATACTTATCTGTCGGTCGTCTTTTGGCGGCCGGCAGAAAGTAACAAATGGAATGAGAGATATTTTTGTTTTGTTTTGTGACCAATGGATTGCTTCCGCCACTTCCATTACAGCGTTGACTATGATGAAATGGAATGTAGATGTAGTAACAACTGTACTTTATAATCATGCGAAAGAATAATGCGACAGTCGACAATTTGAAGCTAGTAATGAACGACCCCCATGAGAAGCCGCGACGGCCACGTCCGAAATGCTCCTGCCTCCGCTAATAATGAGATCCTTGCTTGATTCTCTTTTTGGGTCCTGTGTCTGCACAAAAGTCAATGCCTGACCGGATCGGTAGTCCTTCGCAGACTTACCATCTTCCTCTCTCTTAATCCGCTTAAACGATGGCACTAGCCATGAATGTAAGAGAACGAATCATGCAGATCAATGTTTACGGGACTTACAGCTCGACATTTGTTCACCCCGCACTGCAAATCAACGCAATGATTAACACAACTTCGTTGAGCTACGTTGACGGCATTGGTACATACCTTGATTTCTCTGCTGTATGCTGCTCCCAGTTGGAGGCCCTGCATACAAGTAATGTGTAAAAACAGACTTTGTGGGAACAACGTGGAACATACGGGAAGGAGGCGGAGGTAGCGCATGCTCCAGAGGCTCTGGTTTCACCGGGAGCATATATTCTGCAGCATTTTCGTCAACAGAGTGAAGACAATCATTTGAGATTATTCATGTACCTTTTCTCGGTACTGAGGACTGTCCACGCGGTCTGGGATCCGTTGTCGTTGACGTTGAGGCTCGAGATAGCACCTCGGGAGGGAGGCTATGTTCTTGAAGCTCCGGTTTGACGCGTACATCTGCATGCGCAATAACGATTCAGCATCGCGATGCATCTTATAGGTATGACTGCTAGCTGACCCAATATCGGAGTGTTGTGCGGTATCTCTGTCATAGGGACAGGCCGCGTCGCCGCTTCCCGAGCTGCGCGTTAGCATTTCATATAATCAGCAAAATGCGCTCTGTCGCAGACTCACGCAGAGTTAGCAGAGGTTGTGGAGCAACCGTGACACTCTGCGCTGCTGTTCATGAATCAGCTTACGTCACCTAAGTCAGTGAACGTGTCTACTTACATTCAGCGGCAAGGCGCTGCGATCTTTCGAACATCGCTATGAATGCCGCCGATGGCTGCTTTTCCGCTGGAGACGGTCAATGGTGAGTCACGCATCTGTGATGAGCTCGATATGCACCGACCTGGCACGGGGGATTTTTCTCTTTTCACCGTCACTTCAGGCGCCTCCATTTTCACGCGGGTATCACGGAGCTCTTCTGCAAATGGAATGGAGTCTTCCGACGGCTCCTGCTTGACGAACATCATTGCCGCATCCTCTGGTTCAAATTCAGACATTTTATGCGCAAGTTCACTGCAAGATGGTACCTTCTTCATATGGATCGTGTTTGCCAAGTTTGAGTCGGCCTAGAGGTGCACATATGCTGAATGCAAGCAATCCACACCATAACATGTCCACCGACCTTGCACTGGCATCTCGTGCACCTGCTCTGACCCGACCTCTCGCTCCTCTTCGTTATCGTCGCCGTCATCGTCGCCATCACTATCATGACTATGCTCTGCAGCATTCCTTGACTCCTCCTCTGCCAACTGCGCAGTTTGAGCATTCTCCAAATGTGCAGGTCGCTCATATGGCTTGAATACACTCTAAACCAACACAACGTGAACAAAGCAGTAGAGATCACTTAGCAGTGCGACACGTACTGGCGGCGTGCGTTGCCGAGTCTTGGGCAGCGGAAGAGACAAGTCTGCACATCTCCTGTCCGCTAGCGAAGCCCAATGTACCCGTGGGTACGGTAACTTTACCGGGAAATGAACGTGCGGAGGTGGATCTCCTCCAAGGGGTACGATCTCGAGCCACTGATCTGTGCGGGGCCATCCGTCAGCTCTACAACATGCACCACCAGCGCATCCGCAGACACCTGGTTGTGACTACCTACGGTTAACTGGGTCCCCCTTGCTCCTGTAATTGTACTCAAACACGTGGGAGACGCGGTTTTTGTCGGCGGGATTTTCGACTTTGAGGAACTCTCGCCATTTGTGCGCGCCGAGGAGAGGCGCGATGTCGACGTCTTCTGGGAGTTTCACGATGACCTCGGTGCGCTGAGATCGTGTCGCTAACTGAATACACTTCCATAGTGTTGGATATGGCAGTACGTACGGTGTTCACCGAGTAGATCGCCTCTGCATCCACCTTCTTGTCCAACATGTAGAAGACCCATGCGCCGAGGTAGTTGAAGTATCTCGGAGTGCGAGCCTTGCCTATCGCATTTCCTGGCCACGGATCCTCGATGACGATGAACTTGCAACCCGGGTCGTCTTCGTACGGAGGGCCTCTTTTCTTTGATTTCACCATGCTAGGCGATGACACAGATCTTCTAGTCAATGATAGTCTTTATCAATTCATAATCAGGGCTCGATGAGCGCAGGTAGTCCGTCAGGAAATTAGGACAGAGGTGATGATGCCCTTCTGCGACTAGGAGATGGTCCGAGACGGAGGAAGCACGGCTGGTGCCGTCCTCTACGGTGTACAAAGGACAAAGCTGCTGCCATCACTCCGCCATCACAACTGTGAGAAGTTATGAACCCAGCGAGCGACATGAGGCAGGAGCGTGTCAACGACTCTCAGCCAGGTCAATGCTGGATGATCGTGGATCGACAAAGAGAGAATGACGCGCTTTCTTCGCGTTCGATAACCTCACTGAAAACTACCAGTGAGCCTAATACGACGAAGACAGTAGACATGCAGATTATAAGAGATGTACAGAAAGATGACGATCTATATAGTGATCTATAACAAGAATGGCGTTCCAAGGTCCACATTATCTCCGAAGTCCTAACCCACGAGAAAATGATACTGGCCACATAGGCAGGCTACACTTGCGGCCTGTCCTGGTGACGATCTAGTTCCTTGACGAGGAGATCGTTGACGGCCTTCGGGTTATCTAGGTACACTGTCGTTCTCGTTGAGCATCCACCTCATATGATGAAATCTAAAAAGGCTCACCATGATGGCCGGCGTGCGGAACGATGTACATCTTTCCGTCGCCGTTGCCTGCTTGACGCAGGTTCTCTACGGCCTGTGCACCGCCCTCCGGATCCATCCAGTCGCTATCGCCATCTAAGAGCAAGCATCAGACTCCATCCATGACGAAGCACATACGCATGACACTCACAGACAAAGGTGATTGGGATCTTGAGGGCAGCTATGCGGTCTACGAGAGGTCTTCGTGCGTGTGCACCCGGTGCAAGCAAATGTGCTAAGTCGTTCGTCAATCAGTATGTCCCAAAAGCATGACACCGGCAGCTGCTCACAAACGCAATACTCTCCCGAGCCCTTCGCTAGAACCAGATTGACGATATAGTCATGCAGGGCTCTCGTGTCTTCTTCATTCAGACCAATGAAACGTCGACTGGAATATTTGCCGACCAACATAGGACTGAAAAACAACGACGACCTCACTACCTGGAACGGACTCCATCCCTCCTCCCAGAGATACGTGAGCAACCTCCGAGAGCGGCTCTCTTTCCTCTGCGCCTCCAGCTGGCCAGTCTTCAGCCGCTCAATGCGCCGCTGCGTCGCACGCTCTGCATGGTCTGCGCTCAATGCGCTCGTGTCCTGCTCGTCGGTGACCTCGCGCGAGTAGACAGTGCTGTTTGGGTCCCGCGGAACACCCGCAGGGGAGAGCAGGATGATCTTGCTCACGCGCGTGGGATACTTCAGCGCATAGGCAACGCTCAGGTAGCCTCCAAGGGAGTGACCGATAAGAGTTATGCGCTCGAGCCCCATGTGTTGCCGCCATTGTTCAAGAGAGTCGACAAAGAACCCCTCAGCCTCCTTCACGCGGCCGTCTATGTCATTGCGTTTCGCCTTTATCGAGAACGGTACACGGGCAGAACGACCCATACCCAGCCAGTCAACCGCATACACGGGCGTACCAGAGCGACCAGCCCAGTTGCCCAATGCGAAAAGATTCTGGTAGAAAAAACCGAGCCCTGCACCATATCCATGGAGGAGAACGGCTGGAGGATGATTGTGTGGCTTCAATGGAGAGATGGGCGTCATTGCGAGGGTGTTCAGATAGTGCTTAGGGTTGTCGAGCTCCACGCGCTTGCTTTGGGCGACGACCGGTGTCTTGTCATCTGGGCTTTGGGGTGGAGAGCCTGCGGGTCTGAAGAAAGGCAACTTCCTGAATGGATGTGAGCAGTGGGCCACATCGGGCGAGTGGTCTGAACGCACCTCAGCAGACGCTCCTCGGCGGCGGCACTTTCTTTTTCTCCCGCAGCCCACCTGATAGCACCGTAAGCTAAAGCTGTGCGGGATTGATACAACCAGCACTCACCAACTCTTCAGGCTTGATACAAGCGTCGATGGGATCTCCCGGGCTGGGGGCAGTGGCAGGATATTCGCAGGTATAGATGCAGTACTGGCAGCCATGGCCACAGAGAGACGCAGTCTGGAAAGTCTGAGAGAGGTCGTGATGAGGGCGTGATGGAGGGCGGAAGAGAGAAAGAGATTACATATACGGAGAGGCGAGGAGAGGATATGGATTTCTGAGAGGCAGTGCCGCATGCCGAACCCATTCGTCGCCGGGGCGGGATGGGGATGGGGATCTGACATAAGCATGTGGCCTCCGTAGCGCACGTGCAGCACTGCGATATTAATTGCCTCGATCAACGGACATACGACAAGCAATACATAAGTGCATCGCTGTCATAAATTATAAAGCAGACTACAGGCTACAGTAAACCATCGCGATCAACGTCCTTCAATACTGTCCATCTCGCCCCCTCCCTCGCCCCCGCCCCCGCCCTCTTCCCCTCGCGTTGTGCCCTCCTTGTGCGTTGCCAGATGACCCGTATCCATAACCACCGG